>NW_028243083.1:600000-947161 GCF_964263255.1 Lissotriton vulgaris | reverse complement strand
CTCATCCAAAAGATCCATAGCAGCATCGTGTTACTGCACGTTTTGGGTGTACTTCTCGATCTATGTGATTCTATCTTCCAACTTCGTATTTTTTGCGCACGTTTGAAATTGATAAAGTCTCTGCGCTTTCTGTTGTTACTTCCACTGTAACCTCTGGTTCATCGCTAGAGTCATTTTCAAAAACATTTGATGCTTGCAGTACATCATTTGCTGATTTTTTGCTCTTATCTCTTCTTTTTTCTGCAAATTGTTTTCTGTTTTTATTGTCAAAATGTAGAACCATCAGCGCATTATTATTTCTTTTGTTTTCATACACTTTCCAATTCAGCTGATAGCAGTATTTCTTCTTGTGACCATAATTTTGACGGTTTGCTGCTTGCTAGAGCTGCTAGTCTAGCCTCATTTTGCCCTCTTGGATGAGCATGCCGAGCATGTTGTGAAACCCAATCTGTGTTCCAAATCTGAGGTCACATAAGCTGCACAGGAACGGCAGTCTCCTTTTTGAGGTCTTCCTTTACATTTGGCATAATGACATGCAATATTGTGGTATTCGGCTTCTTTATCACATTTTGAGCAATACGTTTTGAGGTAGAAGCCTTTGTGCTTGTTGGAGATATGTTTTCTCAATTCTTTAAAAGTTCCCAATATGTCTCCACAAAAGTCACTTTTATACTTTTTGTTTGGGTATTTCTAATAAGTGACTTTTTGTGTAGTCACTTTTCTTTGTTATTACATCTTTGCTGACCTCGTACACATCGGGAAGATTTTCAAAATTTGTTGTACCAATGTCATTCTTGGCAGAGAAGGCCTCAAACTCGATGGATTCGCTGAGGTCTACTTTTGTGTCTTCAGCTACAGAGGGTGAACTAGGGCCTATATCGTGATCTGAATCGGTGTTGCTTGTTACATTGTTTGAAGCGGGTGCTGGATTGTCAAATTCGGTGAGGAGGTTAATGATTTCTCGAAAATACAGCACCCCTTTACGCCATCTTAACAGGGTTTATATTCTCCAGGAACTACCCCATCTGGAATTGGGTTTGTTTGCTTCGCCATTTCTCACTATCACGCTTGCCGCCATGATAGAACCTTGTGTGGGCTGTCTCTATAGAATTCTCTACGCAGAGTCGAGCTTTACAGAGGCAGTTACCAGCGGGACCACTGGGAGGTAAAGGCCACTACAACTGACAATAGGTTAAGAGGGTCATAGTTACTCCTGTTTACCTTCGCTTCATTGAATTTCTTCACTTTGATATTCAGAGCACTGGGCAGAAATCACATTGGGTAAACACCCGCCTCGGACCTTCGTGATGCTTGGTTTTAATTAAACAGTCAAATTCCCCTGGTCCGCACCAGTTCAAAGACAGCTGCTAGGCACCAGCCGAGGCAGAACGCCGGCCCAAGGAGGGGGCCCGAGGAGTGGCGACCACCGCCGCTGGAGTAATCCACAGGAAGGGCCTGGCTCACATCGAGAGTTGCTGCCACCCCGGAGGGCAGGGCCTCGTCCAACCATGGCACACGCCTCCGGGTACGGGGATCTGAACCTGACTCCCTTTTGATTGGCTGAGGGCAATGGAGGCTATTGCCATCACCTCCAAATGGCGCTCTCCCATCTCTTAGGACCGACTGACCCATGTTCAACTGCTGTTCACATGGAACCCTTCTTCGGCCTTCAAAGTTCTCATTTGAATATTTGCTACTACCACCAATATCTGCACCTGCGGCGTCTCTACCCGGGCCCTCGCCCTGGGCTTCCGTGCGCACTACTACTCATCGCAGCTTAGCCCCCGCTCCACGATCCAGCGCCATCCATTTTCACACTCCTTAGCAGATTCCAACTTCCATGGCCATCATCCTGCTGTCTAGATCAACCAACACCTTTTCTGGGGTCTGATGAGCGTCGGCATTGGGCGCCTTAACTCCGCGTTCAGTTCATCCTGCAGTGCCAGTTCTGCTTACCAAAATTTGCCCACTAGGCACTCGCATTCCATGCCCGGCTCCACACCAGCGATCCGGGCTTCTTACCCATTTAAAGTTTGAGATTAGATGAGATTGTTTTGGCCCCAAGCCCTCTAATCCTCGCTTTCACAGATAAAAGTGGGTGCTCCAAGCGCCAGCTATCTTGAGGGAAACTTCGGAGGGAACCATCTACTGGATGGTTCGATTAGTCTTTCGCCCCAAAACCCAGGTCGGATGATGATTTGCACGTCAGGACCGCTACGGACCTCCACCGGAGTTTCCTTTGGCTTCTCCCCTGTCCAGGCATAGTTCACCATATTTCGAGCCTGGGGGGGGACCGGGAACTGGCCCCGCTCCCTGCTGAGGCAGGGAAGCGGGGCTAGGTGCGCTGGTGGCATACCACCACAACAGGACCCGGTGAGGGAGCCTGCCTGGGGTGATCGGGGGGTCTGAGGTTGTAGGGTGACAAAGGGAAGTGGAGATAACCCCGCCATGCCCCCAGCCGTATCCCAGGGAAGCCCCAGGCGATTGACGATCGAACGTCCCAACCTGGGCCGTAAGGTGCGTTCGAAGTGTCGATGATCAATGTGTCTGGCAATTCACACCAATTCTCGCAGCTAGCTGCGTTCTTCATCGACGCGCAAGCTGAGTGATCCACTGCCAAGAGTCACAGGCAACTTTTCGAAAATGTTCACCCACCTGCGGGTGCAGCAGAGGTGGGAGGAAGGCATGCCGTCAGTCTGCAGCCAGCGCGGCGAGAAGGCCCGGGCGCCCCATTCAAGGCTTCCCCTCTGGGAGTCAGACTGCACTGTTAGGAGAAAAAAAGCGTTACCAGGAGTTCAGCCCGAGAATTCCCCCACCCACCCAGGGGGGGCTCCCAGAGCAGGCAGCCCCACCATTGCTGGTCCCTCCCTGAGTAACCAGGAGGGACCGCGCAAGTCTTCAAACCCCTCGCCCCACAGGACCGGGTCGAGACGGGTACCTGGCAATGAGGGAGGGTTGCCCCACCTACACGTCAGCTGTCCGGTGCTGAGCGGGCCCGAGCTGTGCTGGCGGGCTGGTGATTAGCCCACCACACCCTTGCCCAGGTCGAAAGTGCCAGAAGGGAAGAGCCAGGCGGCTCCCCAACCCACACGCCTCCCACCGAGAAGAGTCGGGATCCCCTCGCTGGCCTTCAGCTCCTTCTCTTCCAGGCGGCCCTGCCACGTAAGAAGGGTCGCTCCTCGGTTGGCCGAAACCCGGTCGGGCCGGGACTCGGGCACAGGAGAGCCCAGGTGGCAGCCGGGCCTTTCGAGGGGGGGTACGAGCCCGGGGAGGCACTGCCATTCGGTTCCCCCATGGGGTCATGTTGGGTGAGCGTGGGTTCCATCTTGGGAGGGCCTAACGCTGTGCCCCTCCCGGAAAGCTACCCCTGTCTCCGATCCCTCATGCGTCGGTCGGGTCCTCCATGGCGGAAGAGGCCCGCCGAAGCACCCGGGCCTCACCCAAGCGCCACATGCGACCAGGGACCGCTCCGCCTGCCGGAGCTCGCCAGGGCAGGGCCAGGCCTTGTGCCTGCGGTGTGCTTGCAGGAGGAGGCCGAGGGCTGCAAGCTGGTGCCGTCGGTCACTCAGGCTGCTCCGCTGTTAATGATCCTTCCGAAGGTTCACCTACGGAAACCTTGTTACGACTTTTGCTTCCTCTAGATAGTCAAGTTTGATTGTCTTCTCGGTGCTTCTCCAGGGCCGTTGTCGTCCCCAGCAGGGCCGATCCGAGGACCTCACTATACCATCCAATCGGTAGTAGCGACGGGTGGTGTGTACAAAGGGCAGGGACTTAATCAACGCAAGCTTATGACATGTACTTAATTATATTACATGTTCATGGGAAATAATTGTAATCCCCAATCCCTATCACAAACGGGGTTCAGCGGGTGACCCGCACCTGTCAGTGAAGGGTAGACACATGCTGATCCGTTCAGTGTAGGACGCGTGCAGCCCCCGGACATCTAAGGGCAACACAGACCAGTTATTGCTCGATCTTGTGTCGCTGAATGCCACTTGTCCCTCTAAGAAGTTGGACGCCGACCGCTGGGGGTCGCGTAACTAGTTCTTTAGCAGAATTAACCAGACAAATCGCTCCACCAACTAAGAACAGCCATGCACCACCACCCACAGAATCGAGAAAGAGCTATCAGTCTGTCAATCATTTCCGTGTCAGGGCCGGGTGAGGTTTCCCGTGTTGAGTCAAATTAAGTCGTAGGCTCCACTCCTGGTGGTGCCCTTCTGTCAATTCTTTTAAGTTTCAGCTTTGCAACCATACTCCCCCCCAGAACCCAAAGACTTTGGTTTCCCGGAAGATGCTCAGCGGGTCATGGGAATAACGCCGCCAGATCGTTAGTCGGCATCATTTATGGTCGGGACTATGACGGTATCTGATCGTCTTCAAACCTCCAACTTTCATTCTTGATCAATGAAAACATTCTTGGCAAACACTTTCACTTTGGTTCATTGTGCGCCGGTCCAAGAATGTCACCTCTAGCAGCACAATACGAATGCCCCCGGACATCCCTCTTAATGATGGCCCCAGTTCAGAAAACCAACAAAATAGAACCAGAGTCCTATTCCATTATTCCTAGCTGAAGTATTCAGGCGACCAGCCTGCTTTGAACTCTTTAATTTTTTCAAAGTAAACACTTCGGACCCCCAGGACACTCAGTCAAGAGCATCAAGGGGGCGCAGAGAGGCAGGAGCTGGGACAGGCGGTCCCTCGCCTCGCGACGGACCGCCAACTCGATCCCAAGATCCAACTATGAGCTTTTTAACTGCAGCAACTTTAATATACGCTATTGGAGCTGGAATTACTGTGGCTGATGGCACCAGACTTGCCCTCCAATGGATCCTCGTCAAAGGATTTAAAGTGTACTCATTCCAATTACAGGGCCTCAAAAGAATCCTGTATTGTTATTTTTTGTCACTAACTCCCCGAGTCGGGAGTGGTATCCGTTTCTCAGACTCCCTCTCCAGAATTGAACCCTTATTCCCCATTACCCGTGGTCACCATGGTAGGTACAGAAAGTACCATCGAAATTTGATAGGGTAGACATCCGAATGTACTGTCGCTGTCACGAGGACGTGCGATCGGCCCGAGGTTATCAAGAGTCACCAAAGCGGTGGGCGAGCTTGGATTGGTCTTGGTCTGATAAATGCACGCATGCCGGGAGGTCAGCGCTTGTCGGCATGTATAAGCTCTTAAATTACCACAGTTATCCAAGTACCAGATGGAGCGAACAAAGGAACCATAACTGATTTATTGAGCCATTCACAGTTTCACTGTACCAGCCGTGCTACTGCCAGGATCAACCAGGTAGCCGCACCTGCTGACAGGGTGGGTTCAGCCGCGTGTACCATCCCGTGACCAACATCTTTGAACATCCCCTCACGGGAGCCGGCTGGGAGAGAGCCCACCCGCCTGGGCGGGAGGGCTCGAAGGGTGGCCATCTGGACGCTCTGTACCCTAATGAAAGGGTGAGCGGGTGCCGGGGCATGTGGGTCCGAAGGCCATGGGGCTATGAGGGGGAGCCGATGGGCCCTCCGTCCCCAGGCTCGCAGACACCTTGACAAGCAGGCAAAGTGTCTGCAAGGGACCAACGAACCCCCGTCCAAGGCCCTTGGTGGTGCGGCAGGACGGAGGACAGGGCCCAGGGTGGAAGGGACTGTCCTGGGTCCAGGAGGGGCACTTGACCCCATTGGGGCTCACAGGGGCCTAGAGGTACAGGGGGAGCTCCCCAGGTCTGCGGGACCCTGTGCCGGGCACCCTGTCACACGGCAGGCCCAAGAACGGAGCCCGGGTTGGGGAGGCACCCTCCCAGGGCCCTCAGGGGCCACAGACGGAACTCCTGATCCCAGCCAAGCAGGGGGGGGCTCCCTGGGCATAACAAAACCACGTCTCAGGACTTTGGCAGAGAGGTAGGCTGGGGGACTGGGCCCAGGGCTGGAGCACCCGAGACAGGGCCCCTGGACCCAGCTGGGGCTGCCGGGCCCAGAGGTGCAGGGGAAACCTCCCCGGGCCTGTGGGACCCTGTGCCGGGCATCCTGCCATGTGGCAGTCCCATGGACAGCACCCGGAGCGGGGAGGCGGCCCTCCCCTGGGGCCCAGACTGGAGCTCTTGAACCCAGCCAATCAGGCGGAGGCTCCCCAAGCATGACAGAACCCCATCTTGGGCCTTTGACAGAGTGACAGACCGGGGGACAGGGCCCAGGACTGGATCACCTGGGCCCAGCGGGCCCCTGGTCCAAAGCCCGGGCTCCCAGGCCCACCAGGCACTATGGAACCCTGTCCCGAGCCCCTGGCGGAGCGGTAAACCGGGAGACAGAGTCCAGGGTGGGAGCGCCCTGCCAGGGGCTCGGATCCTGTCGGGGCTCCCATGCCCAAAGTCCAGGCCGAGGATGGAGCCCTCTTGGATGAGCATGCCGAGCATGTTGTGAAACCCAATCTGTGTTCCAAATCTGAGGTCACATAAGCTGCACAGGAACGGCAGTCTCCTTTTTGAGGTCTTCCTTTACATTTGGCATAATGACATGCAATATTGTGGTACTCGGCTTCTTTATCACATTTTGAGCAATACGTTTTGAGGTAGAAGCCTCTGTGCTTGTTGGAGATATGTTTTCTCAATTCTTTAAAAGTTCCCAATATGTCTCCACAAAAGTCACTTTTATACTTTTTGTTTGGGTATTTCCAATAAGTGACTTTTTGTGTAGTCACTTTTCTTTGTTATTACATCTTTGCTGACCTCGTACACATCGGGAAGATTTTCAAAATTTGTTGTACCAATGTCATTCTTGGCAGAGAAGGCCTCAAACTCGATGGATTCGCTGAGGTCTACTTTTGTGTCTTCAGCTACAGAGGGTGAACTAGGGCCTATATCGTGATCTGAATCGTTGTTGCTTGTTACATTGTTTGAAGCGGGTGCTGGATTGTCAAATTCGGTGAGGAGGTTAATGATTTCTGGAAAATACAGCACCCCTTTACGCCATCTTAACAGGGTTTATATTCTCCAGGAACTACCCCATCTGGAATTGGGTTTGTTTGCTTCGCCATTTCTCACTATCACGCTCGCCGCCATGATAGAACCTTGTGTGGGCTGTCTCTATAGAATTCTCTACGCAGAGTCGAGCTTTACAGAGGCAGTTACCAGCGGGACCACTGGGAGGTAAAGGCCACTACAACTGACAATAGGTTAAGAGGGTCATAGTTACTCCTGTTTACCTTCGCTTCATTGAATTTCTTCACTTTGATATTCAGAGCACTGGGCAGAAATCACATTGGGTAAACACCCGCCTCGGACCTTCGTGATGCTTGGTTTTAATTAAACAGTCAAATTCCCCTGGTCCGCACCAGTTCAAAGACAGCTGCTAGGCACCAGCCGAGGCAGAACGCCGGCCCAAGGAGGGGGCCCGAGGAGTGACGACCACCGCCGCTGGAGTAATCCACAGGAAGGGCCTGGCTCACATCGAGAGTTGCTGCCACCCCGGAGGGCAGGGCCTCGTCCAACCACGGCACACGCCTCCGGGTACGGGGATCTGAACCTGACTCCCTTTTGATTGGCTGAGGGCAATGGAGTCTATTGCCATCACCTCCAAATGGCGCTCGCCCATCTCTTAGGACCGACTGACCCATGTTCAACTGCTGTTCACATGGAACCCTTCTTTGGCCTTCAAAGTTCTCATTTGAATATTTGCTACTACCACCAATATCTGCACCTGCGGCGTCTCTACCCGGGCCCTCGCCCTGGGCTTCCGTGCGCACTACTACTCATCGCAGCTTAGCCCCCGCTCCACGATCCAGCGCCATCCATTTTCACACTCCTTAGCAGATTCCAACTTCCATGGCCATCATCCTGCTGTCTAGATCAACCAACACCTTTTCTGGGGTCTGATGAGCGTCGGCATTGGGCGCCTTAACTCCGCGTTCAGTTCATCCTGCAGTGCCAGTTCTGCTTACCAAAATTTGCCCACTAGGCACTCGCATTCCATGCCCGGCTCCACACCAGCGATCCGGGCTTCTTACCCCGTTAAAGTTTGAGATTAGATGAGATTGTTTTGGCCCCAAGCCCTCTAATCCTCGCTTTCACAGATAAAAGTGGGGGCTCCAAGCGCCAGCTATCTTGAGGGAAACTTCGGAGGGAACCATCTACTGGATGGTTCGATTAGTCTTTCGCCCCTAAACCCAGGTCGGATGATGATTTGCACGTCAGGACCGCTACGGACCTCCACCGGAGTTTCCTTTGGCTTCTCCCCTGTTCAGGCATAGTTCACCATATTTCGAGCCTGTGGGGGGACCGGGAACTGGCCCCCCTCCCTGCTGAGGCAGTGAAGCGGGGCTAGGTGCGCTGGTGGCATACCACCACAACAGGACCCGGTGAGGGAGCCTGCCTGGGGCGATCGGGGGGTCTGAGGTTGTAGGGGGACAAAGGGAAGTGGAGATAACCCCGCCATGCCCCCAGCCGTATCCCAGGGAAGCCCCAGGCGATTGACGATCGAACGTCCCAACCTGGGCCGTAAGGTGCGTTCGAAGTGTCGATGATCAATGTGTCTGGCAATTCACACCAATTCTCGCAGCTAGCTGCGTTCTTCATCGACGCGCAAGCTGAGTGATCCACTGCCAAGAGTCACAGGCAACTTTTCGAAAATGTTCACCCACCTGCGGGTGCAGCAGAGGTGGGAGGAAGGCATGCCGTCAGTCTGCAGCCAGCGCGGCGAGAAGGCCCGGGCGCCCCATTCAAGGCTTCCCCTCTGGGAGTCAGACTGCACTGTTAGGAGAAAAAAAGCGTTACCAGGAGTTCAGCCCGAGAATTCCCCCACCCACCCAGGGGGGGCTCCCAGAGCAGGCAGCCCCACCATTGCCGGTCCCTCCCTGAGTAACCAGGAGGTACCACGCAAGTCTTCAAACCCCTCGCCCCACAGGACCGGGTCGAGACGGGTACCTGGCAATGAGGGAGGGTTGCCCCACCTACACGTCAGCTGTCCGGTGCTGAGCGGGCCCGAGCTGTGCTGGCGGGCTGGTGATTAGCCCACCACACCCTTGCCCAGGTCGAAAGTGCCAGAAGGGAAGAGCCAGGCGGCTCCCCAACCCACACGCCTCCCACCGAGAAGAGTCGGGATCCCCTCGCTGGCCTTCAGCTCCTTCTCTTCCAGGCGGCCCTGCCACGTAAGAAGGGTCGCTCCTCGGTTGGCCGAAACCTGGTCGGGCCGGGACTCGGGCACAGGAGAGCCCAGGTGGCAGCCGGGCCTTTCGAGGGGGGGTACGAGCCCGGGGAGGCACTGCCATTCGGTTCCCCCATGGGGTCATGTTGGGTGAGCGTGGGTTCCATCTCGGGAGGGCCTAACGCTGTGCCCCTCCCGGAAAGCTACCCCTGTCTCCGATCCCTCATGCGTCGGTCGGGTCCTCCATGGCGGAAGAGGCCCGCCGAAGCACCCGGGCCTCACCCAAGCGCCACATGCGACCAGGGACCGCTCCGCCTGCCGGAGCTCGCCAGGGCAGGGCCAGGCCTTGTGCCTGCGGTGTGCTTGCAGGAGGAGGCCGAGGGCTGCAAGCTGGTGCCGTCGGTCACTCAGGCTGCTCCGCTGTTAATGATCCTTCCGAAGGTTCACCTACGGAAACCTTGTTATGACTTTTGCTTCCTCTAGATAGTCAAGTTTGATTGTCTTCTCGGTGCTTCGCCAGGGCCGTTGTCATCCCCAGCAGGGCCGATCCGAGGACCTCACTATACCATCCAATCGGTAGTAGCGACGGGTGGTGTGTACAAAGGGCAGGGACTTAATCAACGCAAGCTTATGACATGTACTTAATTATATTACATGTTCATGGGAAATAATTGTAATCCCCAATCCCTATCACAAACGGGGTTCAGCGGGTTACCCGCACCTGTCAGTGAAGGGTAGACACATGCTGATCCGTTCAGTGTAGGACGCGTGCAGCCCCCGGACATCTAAGGGCATCACAGACCAGTTATTGCTCGATCTTGTGTCGCTGAATGCCACTTGTCCCTCTAAGAAGTTGGACGCCGACCGCTGGGGGTCGCGTAACTAGTTCTTTAGCAGAATTAACCAGACAAATCGCTCCACCAACTAAGAACAGCCATGCACCACCACCCACAGAATCGAGAAAGAGCTATCAGTCTGTCAATCATTTCCGTGTCAGGGCCGGGTGAGGTTTACCGTGTTGAGTCAAATTAAGTCGTAGGCTCCACTCCTGGTGGTGCCCTTCTGTCAATTCTTTTAGGTTTCAGCTTTGCAACCATACTCCCCCACAGAACCCAAAGACTTTGGTTTCCCGGAAGATGCTCAGCGGGTCATGGGAATAACGCCACCAGATCGTTAGTCGGCATCATTTATGGTCGGGACTATGACGGTATCTGATCGTCTTCAAACCTCCAACTTTCATTCTTGATTAATGAAAACATTCTTGGCAAACACTTTCACTTTGGTTCATTGTGCGCCGGTCCAAGAATGTCACCTCTAGCAGCACAATACGAATGCCCCCGGACATCCCTCTTAATGATGGCCCCAGTTCAGAAAACCAACAAAATAGAACCAGAGTCCTATTCCATTATTCCTAGCTGAAGTATTCAGGCGACCAGACTGCTTTGAACTCTTTAATGTTTTCAAAGTAAACACTTCGGACCCCCAGGACACTCAGTCAAGAGCATCAAGGGGGCGCAGAGAGGCAGGAGCTGGGACAGGCGGTCCCTCGCCTCGCGACGGACCGCCAACTCGATCCCAAGATCCAACTATGAGCTTTTTAACTGCAGCAACTTTAATATACGCTATTGGAGCTGGAATAACTGTGGCTGATGGCACCAGACTTGCCCTCCAATGGATCCTCGTCAAAGGATTTAAAGTGTACTCATTCCAATTACAGGGCCTCAAAAGAATCCTGTATTGTTATTTTTCGTCACTAACTCCCCGAGTCGGGAGTGGTATCCGTTTCTCAGACTCCCTCTCCAGAATTGAACCCTGATTCCCCATTACCCGTGGTCACCATGGTAGGTACAGAAAGTACCATCGAAATTTGATAGGGTAGACATCCGAATGTACTGTCGCTGTCACGGGGACGTGCGATCGGCCCGAGGTTATCAAGAGTCACCAAAGCGGCGGGCGAGCTTGGATTGGTCTTGGTCTGATAAATGCACGCATGCCGGGAGGTCAGCGCTTGTCGGCATGTATAAGCTCTTAAATTACCACAGTTATCCAAGTACCAGATGGAGCGAACAAAGGAACCATAACTGATTTATTGAGCCATTCACAGTTTCACTGTACCAGCCGTGCTACTGCCAGGATCAACCAGGTAGCCGCACCTGCTGACAGGGTGGGTTCAGCCGCGTGTACCATCCCGTGACCAACATCTTTGCACATCCCCTCACGGGAGCCGGCTGGGAGAGAGCCCACCCGCCTGGGCGGGAGGGCTCGAAGGGTGGCCATCTGGACGCTCTGTACCCTAATGAAAGGGTGAGCGGGTGCCGGGGCATGTGGGTCCGAAGGCCATGGGGCTATGAGGGGGAGCAGATGGGCCATCCGTCCCCAGGCTCGCAGACACCTTGACAAGCAGGCAAAGTGTCTGCAAGGGACCGACGAACCCCCGTCCAAGGCCCTTGGTGGTGCGGCAGGACGGAGGACAGGGCCCAGGGTGGAAGGGACTGTCCTGGGTCCAGGAAGGGCACTTGACCCCATTGGGGCTCACAGGGGCCTAGAGGTGCAGGGGGAGCTCCCCAGGTCTGCGGGACCCTGTCCCGGGCACCCTGTCACACGGCAGGCCCAAGAACGGAGCCCGGGTTGGGGAGGCACCCTCCCAGGGCCCTCAGGGGCCACAGACGGAACTCCTGATCCCAGCCAAGCAGGGGGGGGGCTCCCTGGGCATAACAAAACCACGTCTCAGGACTTTGGCAGAGAGGCAGGCTTGGGGACTGGGCCCAGGGCTGGAGCACCCGAGACAGGGCCCCTGGACCCAGCTGGGGCTGCCGGGCCCAGAGGTGCAGGGGAAACCTCCCCGGGCCTGTGGGACCCTGTCCCGGGCATCCTGCCATGTGGCAGTCCCATGGACAGCGCCCGGAGCGGGGAGGCGGCCCTCCCCTGGGGCCCAGACTGGAGCTCTTGAACCCAGCCAATCAGGGGGAGGCTCCCCAAGCATGACAGAACCCCATCTTGGGCCTTTGACAGAGTGGCAGACCGGGGGACAGGGCCCAGGACTGGATCACCTGGGCCCAGCGGGCCCCTGGTCCAAAGCCGGGGCTCCCAGGCCCACCAGGCACTATGGAACCCTGTCCCGAGCCCCTGGCGGAGCGGTAAACCGGGAGACAGTGTCCAGGGTGGGAGCGCCCTGCCCGGGGCTCGGATCCTGTCGGGGCTCCCATGCCCAAAGTCCAGGCCGAGGATGGAGCCCGGGGTGGGGAAGGCGCCCTTCAGAGCTCTTGTACACAGCCAAGCAGGGGCAGGCTCCCCAGGCCTGGCGGAACCCTGTCTCAGGCCCCTGGCGGAGCGGCAGACCAGAAAACTGAGCCTAGGGCCCCTGGACCCCGTTGGGACTCCCAGGCACAGGTGAAGCCTCCCTGGGCCCGGGGCTCCCATCCCAGGCAAAACACCACATGTTGGGCTGGGGAGGAAGCACCGGACTGCGGGGTGGCGTCCTGGCCCCTTCGGCTGCCGGCTGAGGACCGCTAGGCCGAGAGGGGTTCCGGAGTACCCTGCCCTAGTAATACGGAGGAAGGGAACCCCCTTTCTGGTAGCCCATGCGAACCACAAGACTGAGGGGACCCAAGACACAGATGCGCCTGACCTCCTGGAGCCCTGGCTGTGATCGGGTAAGCAAACGAGCCCCCGTCGGGACTTCCAGTGCAGCCCGGCCATCTGGTCGCCCCTTTGGAAAGCATTGCGCGTGGCCAGAAGGCTGAGGAGAAAGGTGCGGGCAGATGGCCGGACCCGAAGGACACCAATCAGCCTGCCCAAGCCTTCGCGGGAGGGCTCCCCCCTGCCCTTTAGAGGGCTCGAGGGCTCTGTGTCCCGGAGGCTCGGAGACCCAGGCTGAGACTCGGACCCGGGGCTGCGGACAGGGGCCCCCGACAGACCTCCGACCCGGGGTGCCCCAGGCTCCTTGACAGGCGGGCGAAGCAGGAGGGATGTTTGCCCAGGCTCGATGGACCCCAATCCTGGGACCATGGTGGAGAAGGGGGACAGAGCCCAGTCCCCTGGGCCCGGCCGGAGATCTAGGGCCGGCATGCCCAGGGGAGGCCTCCCCAAGGCCCACAACCCAAGCGCCCAGCCACGTGGCAGGCCCAAGGATGGAACCCGAGGTGGGGAGGGCACCTTCCACCTCATGGCCACCTAGGGACCCTGCCGGAGCTCCTGAACACAAGCTGAGTTGGGGAACTCCTGATGGGCCCTGGGTCCATGGTGGAGCGGAAGACGGAGCCCAGGGTAAGGAGCGACTGGCCAGAGCTCTCGGGCCCAGACGCCCAAGGGAGGACCGCCCGGTCCCGATGGAGCCTATACCGGGCACTATGCCACGCAGCGGGTCAGAGGACGGAGCCCTGGACGGGGAGGGAGGTTTTTACCCAGCCCTAGCCCATCTGGTCGCTGGCTGACAGCCCCCAGCCCTCGAGTGGTTTCAGCGTACCCTGTCCCTAGCATTCTGGAGACAGAGGGAACCCAAGGCGCAGTCACGCCCGACCTCCAGGAGCCCTGGTTGGGGTCACGGTGCAAGCGAGCCCTCATCGGGACCTCCAGGGCAGCCCGGCGTTCTGGTCGCTCCATTGGAAAGCATTGTGCTAGACCAGATGGCTGAAGAGAAAGGCGCAACCAGATGGCCAGGCCCAAAGGATGCCAATCTGCCCACCCCAAGCCTTCGTGGGAGGGCTCCTGCCTGCCCGTTGAAGGGCTTGGGGGCTGTGCGTCCCGGGGGCTCGGAGACCCCGGCTGGGTCTCTGGCCCAGGGCTGCGCATGGGGGTCTCCAACGGATCTCCGACCTAAGGTACTCAGGTAGGCAAACAAGCCCCCATTGGGACTTCCAGGGCAGCCCGGCCATCTGGTTGCCCCACTGGAAAGCATTGCGCACAACCAGATGGCCACGAGAGAAACGGCGCAACCAGATGGACCCAAAGGACTGTCATCAGCCCTCCCTGGGCCTTAAAGGAAGGTCTACAGCCCGCCCTTGGAGGGCTCTCGTTCCCATGGGCCAAATAGAGTCCTTAGCTGGGTCTCAGGCACGGGGCTGCGAGGGTGGACCCTGAACAGAACTCTGACCCCGGGCCCGCAGGCACCTTGACACGCAGGCGAAGCGAGGGAGGCTTGCCCTGGCCCGATGGACCCCCGTGCCGGGCACATGGACCCTCGGCAGGACACAGGACTGGGGCTCCCGCACCCTGGGGCCCCCCATACAAGAAATAAAGTAAGACTCAGTCCGCTCGGAAGAGACGGAGAAACATGGCCAGTACTAGCGGCCTATACGCCACATCCTGACATTGAAACGATGCCAAGATGAGACTTACTTACACTTCATAAAAATGAATAAACCTTTAGCGAAACTTGACACCGTTCGTGATGAGGACACTCACAGTTCAGCCAACAACGACTACACCAACAGGTCCGACTCAAACATCAACAACTAAAATGACACCACAAACATTCCACGCGGTAATGGGTAAAATGCCCACTAAACATGAAAAAATGCCATTTTGGGTGGCTCAAAAAATAACAGAGCTAGAGGCGGTATTTCCAAACACCAGCCTGCATGAAAAACACAGACTCTTAACAATTTGCTTGCCCATGGGAATAACACCCCCAGATAGAGAATTGTACCTCTTGGGGTACAGTTTTCGCTGCCATATATACCAGGACTCATGGTATCCCGTCATTAGCAGTAATACCAGATGTATTAAGACTAATACAGAACGAGTATGGAGCAGAACCTGCTCTGAACTTGGGGATGGAGTTACTAGGTAATTTTGCCCAGGTATCAGCTATAATATCAGCAAATATTAAAGGGGAAGCAACATCAGTGGCAATAAGCCATTGTCTGAGGGAATTCACTCCTCTACAACAGGAATATGAATTACCTAAAATAATTGAAACTGATTATGCAGAATTGGGCAGAGACAAATTGGAGGCTAGAGCAATAAAACCTCAACTGATGGGTAGTCCCGAAAAGGATACCTTTAAGCAAACACCTGCTTCTTCTGCTTATGCCGAATTGGGCAGAGACTGTTTGGGGGCTAGAGCAATAAAACCTCAACTGATGGGCAGTCCCGAAAAGCATACCTTTAACCCTTTCCATGCGGCCGCGATTCCCCTGGTGTGCTTTAAACAGCACGAACAGGGGCGGGCCGTGACGAACCCCAGCCGTCATCAGCACACGAGCACCGTAGTGCATGACGGCTGGGGTTCGTCATCAGCATGGAAAGGGTTAAGCAAACACCTGCTTCTTGCAAAGAAGAAATGGGATAATAACAAACAACAAAAGAATAAAGAGAATAGATGTCAATCCAGAGGTAGGCGTCCTCAAAAGCAGCCCTCAGAAAGGAGGCATAACCTTAGGAGTAGGGACAACATTAGAAAACCTGACAGGTATCAGGACACTGATACACGTTCCTCTTGTTCCTTTCAGGGTTCATCAAAAACTCAGAGCGGAAAGGACGGTCTGAGCACAGACAAGAAGAGCGTATAAAGTCCAGATACACACTTCAGACTACGCTTCCAAAAAAGAAAAAAAGCCTAAAGCAAAACCTCGATTAAAAAAAAAGAAAGTAGCGGGTCTCAAATCTAGACATGCCCAGAATTCTGAACAGGAAATGGGCTCTGACGATGCTAGACAGCGCAGCAGAAGTAACAATAGCTTGTCAGAACCTGACGGAATTTCTGGTGACAGCGGAGTTGAGTGAACATATTGAGGTGGAAACGCCTGATACTAGGATAAGTGTCCCACATAGGTTACATGAAATAACACTCCAAATGGAGGGGGACAAGCCCAGAAAAATTAAAGGTCTCTTTTGGGAGAACCTGACTTTTGGCTATGATATTCTTTTAGCTGAAAGAGATTGGCTGCCTACTATTGTTATGGATTGCCCAAAGGGAAAAACAGTAATTATGCTGGCTTTTTCTGACCTTGTAACCCAATACTCAAAACACAAATACGCGGGGGAGTGGGCGGTGGCCCTGGATCCTGCACTATATTGCAACCATGTTGGGTGTGATGAAGATTCAACCCACCACGTGATAAGATTAAAATCTACTCCAGCTCCACAGAGACAGTATCCAATAAAACAAGAAGCGAAAAAACTGGTCAGGGAAATGTTAGATCAACTTGAATACCAGGGTGTGTCTGAAACTTGCACCTCTTCAATGAATAATCCTGACACTTCATACCATCTAGTTATAGACTATAGACATCAAAACTCATGCACAAAAACTTTTGCAGTACAAAATGCACACAGTGTTGGAGTGATGAATAACATTTTGTGGAAAAAATATAAAACAACACTAGATATCTCAAATGGATTCTTCTGCCAAAATAAAGCGCCTGAGAGCAGATATTTTACAACATTCTCAGCCTTGGGGTCCCAGACGCAATTTTGTTGACTCCCCCAGGAGTATAGGAACAGCCCGGGGTTGTTTTCCGCCAGGGTAACTGAGGTACTTTAGAACCTGAATGAGGAGGCATTGTCCTATGTAGACGATATTTATTTAACGCATGATGACCTAGAGGAACACTTGACCAGGGTGAGCACCATAATTTTGGGATTCGCCTCAGAGGGCTACAAATTCAACTTCAAAAAATCAAAAATAGCCCAGATCAATGTCCTATTTTTGGGATATGAGCTTTCATGTGAAGGAAAAAGCTTGGCAGCCAACTTTTTAGAAGAGTGTGCACTACTTCAACCTCCCAAATCCTTGAAAAATGTACAATCTATACTGGGATTCATGAATTTTGGTAGAGCATACATTTTGGATTACGCAGAAAAGAGTAAAACCTTTCTATGACCTAATAAGACCTGATTTCTCAGTTAGGCATTGGACACAGGGAGACACAGATATCCTTCGTTCCCTACAAGCTGACATGATAGCATCAAAACACTTGCAGACAAGCATAAACGTATGTAATCTGATGATCCTCGTGGTAGCGGGTCAATCCGGGTATACCTACCTAACCTTCAATGAGGCGAAACAGTAGCCCTAGCTTACAAATCACACTTATATACAAACGCTGAGATGCATTTTGCATCTACAGAAAAAATTCTGACAGCAGTACAAACTGCTTTAGTGAGAGAAAGAGCTCTGGCTCAGGGAAAACTCATAATTGTCGTGACTCCAGTACTGGCCTTAGAGGCTGCTACCAAGGCATGCGTTCCAAATGCTAAAGCCTTACATCCGAGATGGATATAATGGGCTAATTCTCTCACTGCATCAGACGTAGAATACAGATACGACCCAAATCTAAAAACACACACATTTCTGCAATATGAACAAGAATATCCTCTCCCGAATGAAATAATGCCTTTAGGTCAGTATGAATACGTAATTTACACTGACGGATCTGCTCAGCCGGCAAATGGAATTAAACAACGATAGAGCGCTGCATGTGCAATTGTAATAGGTGGTATGCAGGACGGAAAGTTCCATCCAAGAGACTGCACGGCTCAGCTGGTAGAATTAAAAGCTCTATTACTGGCACTGAAAAATACAGATTGAGATTTCCCCACTCTAATCATGTGCGATTCTTTTTACTGTGTACAGTCATACAATGAATATCTTCACTACTGTGGTAAGAATGGGTTTAAGGACTTAAAAGGTGGCACAATTAAGCACAAAATAATAGGGGAACTGGTAGATGAGTTGAAAAATGAACTACCAAGAGCTCATGGGATACACACGCTGAGTCATCAACGTGATGGCGTGCACGTTGAAGGGAATTTATTGGCTGATGAAGCCGCAAATGGGGCAGTACGAACTGCATCTGTAGCGGCAATCCCTCGTTCAAAAAAGAGAATAGACAGACAGATAATGGTAGCTGTCATTGCTTCACACAAAGACAATAAGGCATTGCCAAAAGGTTTTCCACTCAAGTACTCCTACAGGTTATATGCAAATAACGTTCCATTTGCTCCAATTCCCATGTGGGGGATAGAGTAATACCAAACATGGATTGCAGATTAGGCTTAATATTAGCTGCACACGAGGGGTTGGGTTCTGTAAACGCAGGAGTTACGGCTACAGTTTCTTTACTGAAACAACACTATTGGTTAACAAAGCAGACCAAAGATTATGTGTTAAAGTGCAACATATGTCAACAGATGAAGGGCTCCACCATAACACGTACAGCGCAGACTCCTTTGTTAATATCAGACAGGGCACTTGCGTGTTTATACTTGGATCACTGCGGCCCCTTACAATCTGATGGGGCTTACAAGTACATCATGGTTGCAGTGGATTCCTGCTCACGATTCCTATGGGTATGGCCTCAGCGCTCTGCTGCCGCTCGAACTTTTATCAAAGATTTGCAAGTTTCTATAGGGACATACGCAGTTGGCACATTACATTCTGACTGTGTCCCCGCGTTTAGCTCCAGGGCTTACAAGGAAGCCATCGGAAGTTTGGGTGTTGCACTGCGGTACTCCTCTCCGTACCATCCCGAGGAAAACTCGGTTGTGGAGAGGAAAAGCTGAGACTTAAATCAATTATTAACAGCTAGAGTATTAAGCGCGGGTGGCAGTTGGGTCAATCATTTACATGGGGTACAGCAGACCTTGAATAAAATAGCAAGAAGTTCTCTAGGGGATGTCACTCCTTATGAGGTCCTATTTGGGATAAGAATGTGGGTATCTGATCTCGATTGTGAAGGCACAGTGGTGGATGAAAAACCTTTTGACATCAATAAACGTTTGGCTGCTTTACGGGATTTGAATGAATCCAGGGCACTACAGAGCAATGTGCAAGTAAAGAGGACCACCACTGTGGAAGTCAAGTCAGTCACGGCAAGACCTGTCTGGATTCCTAAAGTCGTGGAACTGGTCAGACCTGTCTGGATTCCTAAAGTCGTGGAACTGGTCAGGGAAAAAATAGTGGCAAAAAAGAATTTGGGCCATCGTATAGAAAGCCTGTAGTTGTCCTGGCCATCGAAGGAACAAGTACTGTACCTCTGCTGCCTCTTGCTGGAAAAAAAGAGAAGAAATTCATCTCCATTGATCTGATCAAACCACACTACGTGGCCGATACTGAATAGTAGGCCTAGTGGGCTCTCGAGTAGCCGACTCCCTCCTCTCACTACTATACAGGAAGTTCAGATGGAAAGGCTCATCACGTTTGAAGAGTCTCCTATATGGAATAATGGACTGTGCAACAATGCCATACAACTCGTTCCTCTTGAAACAGAAATTCAAAATCAAAATGGAAGACAAATTTCAATTTGACCTGACAATGATGTCTACATAAATATGCGTCAACAAGAGCCATCTAGAAGTTCAGCAAAACCTGCAGAGTGACCCAAAATAGATCGAAATGCAACTGGCTATTTCATCGACTTCGATACCTTTTCCTTGGATCCGAGTGAACCTGAAACAACGCCAGCCTCAACATCTTGTAAACAACAAATCAAAGGCTTCTTCATTTTTCTTAAAAAGACTTACCTGCTGTCAGCTTGGCTAGAACTTTGGATAAGCACCGGGATACTTTTCTTTCTTTTCTGTAAAGGCTTAGTAACTGTTTTCTGCTTGCTTATTAATTGAATTTATCTGCGCTAAAGCTCTGCAGCATCAAAAGTGAACTTGATCTTGATACCTCATGTTTCATCACATCACGAATAAAGAGACTTGCCATCAGTGAACATTACAGCTGTTCCTATACCTGATGGTACTTTATGGGACAAGGTGGGCTATGATATATTTGGTCTGACCAAACTTTTAAAAACACCTCATTTTTAAACAAATTTCCTTAAATGATATCATTACCTATAGTACATTTTCAAATGATTGGGATTTTGAAACTGTGAACAATATGCTGTTTGATTTGGAACAATCTGCCAAATTTTCTAGCAATAAAATGGTAGAGGACACATCCGATTTTAACACAGTGTATTGTTATCAACATTATGGTCATAATTTTTTTACACAAATCCAGTAAACCTAGGAATGTTTTCACATATCACCAATGGGAACATTGCCCTACACCATTGAAAAGTAGTTCGAAAACATTCGCACAAAGATTTTCAAATTTTTCCAGGGTTTCATGTTTCAGACCCAATCTCATATTACTATAGGGTTGGAACGACATCCACACAGAAAAATATGCTGACTAACACCAAACAGATTTACTCTGCTTCCTTCATTACAGAAGTGCTATTTAGAGCATGCCTTATTCCTCAGCAGCTGCTATTTCTAAAGAATACTGTGCAACAGACTTCCTGTCTTGGAATAGCCAAGAATAAGGATTTGAACACATCGGATTCCAACACCAACACATACCGAGGGTAATTTAACATCACTGAAAGGGGTTACACTAGATGGATAAGTTACTTACCTGTAATCCTGGTTCTCTTCCAGGGGTATACTCATCAAAGTCATAAGCAGTGAATTATCTCCGCCCATATGCGGTACCCCAGAGCTTATAACAATATATATACATATATATATATATATACATATAATAAATAACTATGCAGCCCTATAAAATCCAAACTAAAAGAGGGACAAACAGCCACAAAATAACTCAGCCACACTTGCATAGTAATACATTACTTAAGAAAACTTGTAATAGAGACCATACACCCAAATGGCTTCATACAAGAATTTCTTTATTTTCCAGAACAAGGAAAAAAACATAAGTATTTGAAGGCAATTTGGCCCATAGGCTGCATAGGAATTACTATCCTGAGACAGAAAAGAAAACTGGCACCTCGCCTTTAAGACTTCCAAGTATCTAGGTACTTTACCTTTAAGACCCTCAGAGAGCCCTATGCTCCCAGCATGCACCACAGGTGACAGTTAGGTCAGTTCTTTTTGTAAAGGCGTATAAAATACCACCTAAAACCAGTACTAAACATTGCTAGTCTGGGGAGGGGTGCTTATGACTTTGATGAGTATACCCCTGGAAGAGAACCAGGATTACAGGTAAGTAACTTATCCTTTACTTCCAGGGAATTCTCATCAAAAGTCATAAGCAGTGAATAGAATAGCAAGCCCATACCCCACACTTAGCGGACTAGCAATGTAGCACTAGCAATAAAACCAATCTTAAAGTAATAGGTACGAATAATCAACCAAAAAGATTCCTCAGAGATGCTTGACCTACTTGAGCATCTGCCTGAGTATCTGAATCTAAGCAGTAATGGCGAGAAAAGGTATGAACAGATCGCCATGTGGCTGCTTTGCAAATTTCTGCTATGGGAACATTTCAGAGGAGAGCCGTAGTTGAGGCTTTTACTCTGGTTGAATGCGCTCTAGGCTTTCCTTGAAGAACTTTATTAGCTAACTGATAGGCTAAGGAAATACAGGAAATTATCCATCTTGAGATGGACCGCTTAGAGGCTGCTAAGCCATTAATAATGGGACCATAATTGACAAATAACCTGTCCGTCTTTCTAATATCTTTAGTTTTATCTAAATAGAACTTCAACACCCTCTTAAGGTCTAACGAATGTAAGGCCCTTTCAGGGGGCGTAGAGTGATTAGGAAAGAAAGTGGGTAACGTGATTCCCCGATTGATGTGGAACTCTGAACCCACCTTTGGCAGAAAACTAGGATGAGTTCTAAGAACCACCCTATTTGCATGAAATACTCTGTAGGGTTTCTTACAGCACAGAGCTTGCAATTCACTTCGAACAGAGGTAATTGCGACCAAGAAGGCCACTTTCCAAGATAAGTGCTGCAAAGAAGACTTATGTATTGGTTCAAAAGGGGTTCCCATCAGTTTGGTCAAGACCACATTGAGCTCCCACGGAGGAGAAGGCGCTCGAGCTGGTGGATACACCTTTTTTAATCCTTCAAAAAAATCCTTCACCACTGGCATCTTAAAGAGAGAACCCTGTGTAGGAGATTTTCTTACGCTGTTATGGCTGCTAAGTGTACCTTGATGGAGGAAAATTGCAGCCCGACTTAGCCAGATATAACAAATATGGCAGTATGACCTGTTCCTGTCCTGAGACTGGGTCATGTCCATTATTCAAACACCAGATGTAGAAACGCTTCCATTTGCAAGCGTAGGAAGTGCAAGGTCTTTTAGCTTCCTTGAGGATGTCCATACAGTCATCTGGCAAGTGTAAGTGCCCATATTGCAAGACTTCAGGAACCATGCTGTCAGCCGCAGCGAAGGAAGGCAGGGTTGGAATACCCTCCCTTGGCTCTTGGACAACAGGTCCGGACGGCAAGGTAACCTCTGGGGTGGAGCTTCGGAAAGCTGTAGAATGTCCGTGTACCACCACTGGCGCGGGCACTCCGGAGCTATCAGTATCATCCTGGATTTGGTCTTGTAGAATTTGGTGATCACCACTGGAATGAGAGGCAGTGGGGAAAAGGCATAGAGCAAGTTCTGGGACCAGCTTATCAGCAGCGCATTCCCACTTGAACCTGATTGGGGAAACCTGGATGCGTAGACAGGGCATTTGGCATTTGTTGCATCTGCAAACAAGTCTATGTCTGGAAAACCCCAGCGTTGGAAAATGCCATGAGCAACATCGTTGTTGAGCACCCAGTTGTGCGCCTCTACAAACTCTCTTCTGAGGAAGTCGGCCTGAACATTTAGGGCACCCGGGACGTGAACTACTTTGATGGTCAGATGTCTTGCCAGTAACCACTTCAAAATTGCTTGCGCCTCCTGGGACAGAATTCTGGATCTGGTGCCTCCCTGCTTATTCAGGTAAAACATTGTCGTGGTGTTGTCTATCTGAACCAAGAGGGAATTGGATCTCAGAGATGGGAAGAAGGACTTGAGAGCTAGCTGGACCGCTCTCAGTTCCAGGAAGTTGATATGGTAACCATTCTCTGTGTCCGACCACCGACCTTGCACATGGAGGTGATCCATATGGGCACCCCAGCCTTGCAGAGAGGCATCTGTCACAATAGTTTGTGTTGGAGTCTCTTGGTGAAAGGGAACCCCTTGCAGAAGATTCGATCTCTTTGTCCATCACCTGATGGAGTCCTTGGCAGACTGGGAAAGTGCAATCCGATCCTCCCACTTCCCTGAAGCCTGTGCCCACTGATCCTTCAGAGCCTGCTGAAGAGGACGCATGTGCAATCGAGCATTGGGGACAGTGAAGATGCACGAGGCCATGGAACCCAGAAGAGAGGACACTTGTCTGACCATAGGGAGAAGAGTCTGAAGAAGCTCCTGAGACTTCCACTTGATAGATATGAACCTCTCCTCCGAAGGACACACGCTTCCTTCCACAGTGTCCAGTGACGATCCCAGATAGTGAATGTTCTAAGTGGGGTTGAGAATCGATTTCTTGAAATTGACTCGTAGACCCAGATTGTTCAGAATGTGAAGTCTGTAATGCAGATGCGACTGAAGCAGAGATGGAGTAGAACTCTTCAGAAGCCAGTCGTCGATGTATGGGTAAATGAAAATTCCTCATTTGCGCAGAAAAGCCGCAACCACTGCCATGCACTTGGAAAACGTTCTTGGTGCTGACTTGAGACCAAATAGCAGAACTCGAAACTGATAATGATGCCGAGCCACTTGAAAATGGAGAAACTTTCGATGTTTCCTGGACACTGGAATGTGGAAATAAGCGTCCTGCAAATCTATGGAGCACATCCAGTCTCCTTGATGGAAATGGGTGAAGATCTGGTGTTGAGCCACCATCCAGAACTTTTCCTTTCGTATGTATCTGCTTAAGATGCGAAGATCCAGAATAGGCCTGTCCTCTATAGAAGGACCCTTTTTCTCGACCAGGAATTAACGAGAGTATGAGCCCTGGCGTCTCTGATGAATTGGGACACGTTCTATGACTTCTTTTACCAGAAGACTGCATCCCTCCTTTTGAAGTATGGGATGACACAAACCGAGTTCCCTCGGAGGGATGGAAGGAGAAGGAGTCTTGAAACGTAGTAGATATCCATTTTTGACAATATTTAGCACCCACTTGTCATTTGTTATATTGCGCCACTCCTCCATCTTTCTCGTCATTTGATGACCGGGCATGCTGAGGGTACACGCTGCATTGCTGACTGCGATCTTTTCAAAACGTTTACTACGCCAAGTGCCTAACGTATACGCTACATTGTTGACTGCGATCTTTTCAAAACTTTTTACTACGCCAAGTGCCTAACGACTAGTGCCTTCAGATCCAAGCGGATATACGCCGTTTTGCAGGTCACACTTTACCAGTCAACTAAGACGCTGTGAATACTCTTACAACTACGCCTAGTACCTTACGATTAGTGGTCCTAATACCAAATCTACATATGCCATACTACAGATCCCAACTATTTTAGTGGATCCTTAGTCCCATATCTCTTGCCGTGTATTGATACGAGAAGCAAGCTCATGTGGAAAATTCAGGGGGTTGTCCCAGCAACGAACTATTTTGTCCTGATGATGGTCTTCTTGACGACTGCATAATAGACCGAAACGTCGACACTTACATCATCTCCAGAAGCGTTGCGTTGGCACCAACACACAACCATAGTTTATTTATGAATTTGGTTGTCTGTGATATTTACTAGGAGATGATGTTTAGTTATGAACTGATGAGTTGATGTTATTTATACCTCTGTTCATAACTGTTTTGCTTAATTTGATTTCTGTGTATCTGCCTCCCCAGCTTTATCATTTGATGCTTTGTCATTCAATATAAAATAACCTTTTTTTGAATACGATTCACCTCCTCCGTGTTTTTTATCTTTCCTTTTGCTTGATGTGTTCTAGCAATTATCTTTAAGTGTGATATCTTGTTGATACACTGGAGTGCGATACATTTGTACAACTCCTAACTGAGATCCATCTTTCATTAAATTAAGTCCCTTGTAGCATACATTGACCTCAAACTCCTCCAGAAAACCACATTTCCCCACACAGTGAATGCCCAAAGGTCCTATCGTGGGGAAACGAGATCCATTGACGCATATTAGATCCCCCTTTTTATGCATGGTTGCAGGTATACATGATGGACGCAACCAAATGGTAAAGGCAGTGTATGATATTATGATTGACAACACATTAAATCAGTGTTAAGCAGAGTGTGTTCACAGTTGGCATTTTTCTCTTGTTTTTATATACCATCATAGGTTTGATGTGAACCTACCATGATATTCTAATTTGGAACCCCAGCAGCCCTGAAGAAGTTGCCCAAAATGTTCCCTTGGCAACGAAACATGTCGGCGTAGATTAATTGATCATGGTTTGAAGGAAACCATTTTTAATCTGGGAGGCTACCAGCATCAAATAAAGTTAGTTATAGCTAGGTAGCTTCACCAAGTTTTAGTGGTGAGGATTTTCTGTTTATATCCTCATGGGGTCCATTGGGTATACATGTTATTAGCATCTTATCACACTTAGGTCTTTAGTTTTTCTTGAGTTCATGGTTTTGAGTTTCTGTTAAATTATACACACACGTTTCCTTTTTTCAAACGGAAAGGTGGTAACCGATGATGATAAGTGGACTTGCTGACGAGTACCAGCCAGCAGTCCCCTTGGTGTTACGACCGTGAGGTGCCTCCTTTCCGCTCCACACTTTTTTCTTGCACATTGGGTGGATTATGATGGTATAAATATTTTAGAACTTGGATACACCACAGCTTAGGGACTTTATTAAGCCTGTGAGGGAGTTATAAAGCTTATGGTGACCCCTCTATTGCTGGATACACAGATTTGGGTGTGACGTTTGGTGATCAGAACCACAGTGGGTTGACAACTTAGGTAGTGGGGTGGAGATCTGTAACCTTGAGGGGCACCAATACTGAAGCTGTCTATATATGATGCACAAAGAGAATGATGTGCTGCCACTAAGACCACCACTACTATTTGTAAATATTATTGTATCTCCTGCTACTGATGTACTAGAGCAAGATTTGTCCATACTACAGCACAGGCATCACAATTACGTTCTATTATGTTATTGAGCTGGATGCTGCAATCATTGTGCGCAGGTTATGCGTTTGGCGTTATATCAACAGTACGTCACTGTTTCCTGCAAGCAATCTAATGGAAAAACAGATGAAAATGGCACAGAGGGGAGCCAAATATAGAATGCTGCTTATTAAAAAAATGAACAGATTGCCTTTTACTGTGGCAGAATCACCGCCCACAGAATGGTTGATCCATGGCCATACAACATTACCGGTCACAACTTTCCAGTTTCAGTACTGTGTAGAACAACAACAGGCAGGCAGAAATGAAGAAATAGGTAGGGAATTCATCAAGGAATCTTGGGAATTACCATACAGATTCCAATGCAGGAGTGGGGATCTGGAAGTGTTTCTAAGCAGGACAAACTGCGAGATCTCTTTAAGTGGATCTCTCATATGCCAGGATATTATGCTGCATGGGGCCTGCAATGGTTCAGTAGTGAACCTATCCTGTCACCTGAGGGGTAGCCCAGCAGCCGTGATTACCCCGGTATTCAAGCTACTTTCAAATGAGAGTTACTTGATGCTGAACGATCAAGGTTGTTGTGGGATGCTTCCGGGCATCGCATATCTAGTCAACGTGAGCTCCAGGGTTACTTGCTGTATGCAAGTATTTTTTCCACTGAAACACACATTCAGGGAGGCGACAATATGGCCTTCGTTGAATGTTTCCTTTATACGGTTTGATATTCTGAGCAGAATGAAAGCAATGCTTCAACAGAAAACCCTGCCCTTAACCTCCGCCCGGGAGACTTTTGATCTCCAGATCGCATGGTCCTCGGCTGACATACAGGCACTTATACTTACAAACTGCCCTTTCCATTTTACAGAAATAATAAATCGGTTCTTAAACATGTCTGATACAAGGGGTATAGTCCACCTATTTAAGACCATAGGTTTGCGACTGTTAAGCACCTTTCAGACGGACCTCGGAGTGATACCAAACTTTATACACTCTGTATTCGAAACCATTTTAGGAGGACTTCCGCTGATCCTGTTTCTATAGCAGGTATTCTTATTGTAATTTTCTGCTACGCAATGGACATCCCAGTCACTAAGGAGATGGAAAAGCACTCCTGGAGCGTAAATACCGTGATTGCATGGTACAACATTTGGGCACACCTCGCCTACGGGAACTGTAATTTAGACCAGTCTGGATGGACTGCTTCCTACCTGTTCTCAAATGCCTGTTTTGCAGGGAACAGTGTGTGTTGCATTTCTGTCTGACACGTCCATCAGGGCCCATGTTCTGCAGTGTTCTCAGTGTATTCCTATGTTGATGGCGGCATTCTTGTAGCCTCCACAGGTAGTATCTGCTTCTGTTGGAATGGATACCGGCTCCTCCACTGACACCCAGGCCTTGAATGGCACACTGGCCGCCCCAGCATCGGCTGCAGGCAGTAAGGAAGATAATCTGTGCTCAATTGACAATATCTGCGAGGTGTTGTAAGGGTCGTCGTCTGAGATGGCAGGCAACAGCGATGTTGGGTCTACCAGCCAGGACACATAAACATTTGGCTCATCTTTGTGCTGGGAATAATTAGACTTTCTTTAAACAAAACTCAAAATTGGAACTCCAAAACAATTGATTTTTTTTATGACCTGCATGGCTTTCCGATGCTTGTAGTTGTTTGAACTATATATACGGACTAACCCTGGGCGTAGTATGCGTAGTGGGGCTACGCGAAGCTAGGTGAAGTGGTCGAGAAACTACGCCCACCAACGCACTTTACATAGCCCCACTACTCGCCACCCGCCTCCCTCCCGCCCTCCCTAAATACTTAAATTATCTTTTTAAAATGAATAGAAACCACTTACCTTGTACACTCCGACCCCGGAGCTCCCTCTCGTAACCGCGCCACCGTCTTGGATACTAATGCGCATGCGCGGCCGCCCGCGCATTTCTCGCGAGAAATGCCCATGTGCGGGCGGCCGATCATGCGCATTAGTATCCGAGACGGCGGCGCGATTACAAGAGGGAGCCCCGGGGACGCAGTGGACAAGGTAAGTGGTTTTTATTCATTTTTAAAAGTTAATTTAAGTATTTAGGGAGGGCGGGTGGCAGGCAACTTCGCTATGCCCACGGAGTGGGCGTAGTGTTGCCTGCTATGCCTACTTCGCAAAGGGCGAAGTAGGCAACACTACGCCCATTCCGTCGGCGTAGCGCAGTACTTAGCCCAGGGTTAATACGGACACATTAGAGCTATTGCTTGAATTACAATTATTTTTTTCCTTTTTCATATTTTAGAATTTTTTAAATTTTTTAGCAAAACTATTGTTTTAATATAGTTTTTTGCGTAGAGCCTAGTAGTACGTTTGAATTCCATTAGTACGTTTGAATTCAATGATGTCGTCCAGTCAGATGAGGAGCGGGTGTTATATTCCATAGAGGTACCCCAATATAGGCTCAGGTAATTTCCTAACCCTTCACCTATTTTCTTCCCTACTTTACACACATAACGGTTCTTAGGGACTGACCTTTTAGCTAGATACGACACTGCACGCAGAACACTGGATTTTCCCTGGTAAAGGCCTCAAACATTATGCATGAGGATTCTTGGAAACTCAGCAGGACTACCATCTCCAGTATAATATCTATGTATAAAGTTCATACCCGACTTCATCCTAAGTCTGGCAAGTGGCACAGCAAGGTAGAACCCCCGGGGAGACCTTTGGATATATAAACATCACATCTTGCTGAGACAAATCGAGGAGATCAGGATTCTCCTGCCGACACACACTGACGTGAGACACTGAGATTCCTGCATGTAGATACTCCAGCACGCAGTGGTCTAACATCCCTTGCGGGGTGCCCAACTCAAGACTAAGACAGGGTCCCACAGCCTCTCACTTCAGGTAATGGAGTTGACTTTATCCTAGAGGGATTCTTGGCTTAACACCTACATACATGCTAGGTACACTTAGGTACATCTAGTTAGGGTAGTACCGTAGGAGTACGCATTTTATTGTCATGTATTTTATATACTTGCCTATATTTATGGTTATAGCAAAATGGTAGAAATCTACCATCCTTTTACTTTCCTAGTGCTTCTATTAATTTATCTCTTTTACTGTCTAACGGTTTTTTCAGCACACCTATTTTACACCAGAATGACGACTGTTCAATAAATGCTTATTGAAAAACATCCATACCGTTTATTCTGTGTATCTCTCTGAGACTAAGTGAGCACGAGTGACTGAGCGAAAAGTAGTACATGGTTTCCACGGTCCTGAGGGATAAGGGTTGTCATGTTTGATAGTTGCCAAGAACTGTTCTCTCACTGATAACAGGAGTTTCTAGTGGCACTATGAGCTAGCTAGTACACAGGCCAAAAATACCCGGTGGGGGTGTCTAGAATCAGTCTGACACCAGTCCTACAGTGTATGTTGTCTAAACGTGCAGATCCTATATAGGTTTTATAGGAAGTACACAACAGTACAACAGGGTGCTAATGGTGGAAGGAAGGACTTGTAGGAGAAACCTTACCAGGAGGTATACTGACAGAGTGTACTTTCTTACCAACTCTTAAAGCAAGATACAGGACCATTTATGTTCCAATGATTAATGTTACCAGCCATAAGATCCATCTGTCTGGAAGAACCAAGGCATCCAAATCCCAACTGACCTCCAGAATATCTCAATATTCCAGCATTCAAAAGGTTTTTTGCTGGGTAGGATCTTGTAAAGCTCAACTTTGAATGTTCACCACTATCACAATCGCAGATGAAGAAACTAAGACCGAAAAAGGCTGCATGAAGCTCTCACCATGTGAGTGGGAAGAGGAAATACGCCATTCAGAAAAGGATCACAATACTCAATACATTATATGTGGATTTGCAAATACACCTGGAAAGATAACTGTCAACTGGAATTGTCAGGCAATCCAAAAGTTTCTACCCTACTTCAATTTTTGGGTGCAGGAATAAAAATGGCGATTTGATATTTTGTACTAACTACAACATACTTAACTGCAGAACTGTACCTAACCAGTACTCATATTGACTTTTCTACAGGAAATAAATGACTTTCTGTTCTACAACTTAGGAGCGGATATTATCATAGTCTCATAAATGTGCAAGATAAGGAGAATGGCACTCTCAGCTATCTACTGATTTTTTTAATTCACCCATGTGCTTCAATGCATTTCTAGTGCCCCCGCAACATTCCAGTATTTCTTGGAAAAGACTGTTGATGACCTGAATCTTTTGTTGGGGGTTGGTGTATGTTGATGACATAATTGTGTGTTGGCAGAATGCTGGAAGGTGCTAGTCATACTAATAGTACAAGGGTTCAATCTGTCTTTCGATGAATGCCAATTTCACTTTAACAGCCTGAAATATACCGGACATAAAATATCAGAAGAATGCAGGAATGATGATCCTTCATAAGTGAAAACACTCTGAACATGACCAGGATCAAATACCTTAAAGGAACTCTAAAGGTTTTTCGGGGTTTTTGAGGATACCATCCGAGATTTGAACTAGGATTTGCCAAAGTGTGTAGCCAAGATATTCAAACTATTGACAGATCTGGCAAAATAATATAATTCTACCAGAAACTGTGACAAGAAGCCCCTGAAGTACTTTTTTTGCCAGCAAGCATTCAACATGCTAAAGATATTTACAAAGAGCCTTATTATTGTGTCATACTGCTCCAAAGTTACCATACTTTTTGCACTTTGTTGGGAAATGCATAAAAAGAAGTAAAAAATCTGAAGTTAATACATTTCCTTTGACAAGTACACTTTTGTCTGTCTATACTCCAATTCATAAAGTAGAGTTTCTCCAGGAAGCTGTAATCATGGTGATTCATAAAATGGATAAAGACTGTACACAGTGTGCCTCATAGTGCCCCATTTCACAGCTCAACATAAACACCAAGATCTTCACTGACCGATTTGCACGATGGCTAGGCTCCTACATGCAGGTACAAAGGGACACAGATGAAACCAGCTTCATCCCATAGAGAGGAAGCTGCGACAACATAAAAAGCATTTTATACATTGTTGATAAGCTTGCCCGCTCCCTTGTTTGATGGGGCTCACTAGCCTATTCTACAGGAGGTATTAAATAAATAAGGACTTGGCCACAAAATCAAGACCTGGGTAATGAGCGCCTACTAACATCATCATGGCTAGAGTCTGGTCCATTAAGCGTGCATAGAGGGATAAGACAGGGCTGCCTCTTGTACAGACAAGTATGTTTATTTTTATAACTTAGATAACTCACAGTATTTGCATGGATTGGGAACACGTAAGCAGGGCTGTTAGTGATGGAAATTCGAAAAATGAAGGCGTTTTAGTGGAGGACAGAGAGGACGAGCGAACAGAAGGGACACTTTGAGAGATGCCGTCAGTACCAGACAGTCAGCCTAAAGCCAGAACAGATGCATTCATTTCCACCTAATAAATGACAACAGGATAAATTCAGAGCAACGCTGACCTGCCTTACCTAATTGCCTCATTTTAAGATACCTACGAGTGTTAACGTGCTGCAGAGATCTACATGTAACCAGCAACTTGTGGGCTAAAATAAGCATGATCACTCGGCTGGTGAACATGCTTGCTGCAGAGTTCTGCGTCAGATGTGTTTTTCATCAAATAGCCTAAGGGATTAATGCTCGTTCTGCAGAGCACTGCCAGTAGCATGCTTGTCGCATATTTTTTTATTCAGATTTATATAGCATGAACTCGACCCAAAGGTATGAAAGCGCTTTACATGAGCACCGGTTATGTTACACAAGGACACATTCAGGCACGGGGAGATTAAGTGATTTGCCAGGAAATGGCCCAACCGCAACGTGGACACACCACATTTTTATAGTGAAAACTGATCCTTTGTTTGCAAAGTACCTAACTGTAGATTTTGAATCAAAGCTCTGTGGCACCTAGTGAAACCTAGCAAGCGTATACATTTTAAAAAGTAGACACCCTAGGAAATCCAGGATGGGGTGACTTGTCTGGCTCGCACCACGTTCTATTAGCCAGAATCCCTTGGAAACCTCAAACTTAATTAAAAAAACACACATTTTACTAACATTTCTGTGATGGAAAGTTCTGGGATCTGCATGGATCCACAAAATTCCACCCACCTTGCATTCTCCAAAGTCTTCTAGTAAAACAAGTACCACACTTGTGTGGGTAGACCTAGTGCCCACAACAGGAAATGGCGCAAAACGCAACGTGGACACACCACATTTTTACAGTGAGAACTGATCCTTTTTTTGCAAAGTGCCTAGCTGTAGATTTTGAACCCTAGTTCTGCTGGCACCTAGGGAAAACTAGCAAAACTATACTTTTTTGAAAACTAGACACCCAGGGGAATCCAGGATGGGGTGACTTGTCTGGCTCCCACCAGGTTCTCTTACCCAGAACCCCATGCAAACTTCAAACTTAGTTAAAAAATACACATTTTCCTCACATTTCTGTGATGGAAAGTTCAAGAATCTGTGTGGATCCACAAAGTTCCACCCACCAGCGTTATTCAAAATCTTCCATTAAAAATGGTACCTCACTTGTATGGGTAGGCCTAGTGCCCCCGACAGGAAATGGCCCAAAACGTGACGTGGCCACACCACATTTTTACGGTGAAAAAGGAGCCCTTCTTTGCAAGGGGCCTAGCTGTAGATTTTGAACCCTAACTGTGTTGGCACCTAGTGACACCTAGCAAACCCAAACATTTTTGAAAACCAGGCACCCAGGGAAATCCAGGATGGTGTGACTTATGTGGCTCGCACCAGTTTCTGTTACGCAGCATCCCTTGAACACCTCAAACTGGGACCACAAACTTCCACGCACCCCGCATACTTCAAGGTCTACAGATAAAAATGGTACCTCACTTGTGTGGGTGGGTCAAGTACCTGTGACAGGCAAGGGACCAAATCGTATTGTAGAGACATCAAAATTACCTATCACCAAAACAACCTGGTTTTGCAAGGGGGTCGCCTGGGTTTTTGGCCCAGGGCTCAGCAGCCATCTAGGGAAACATACTAACATATTTCTGAAAACTAGACACCCTGGGGAATCCAATGAGGTATGGCTTGCGTGGATCCCCCAACGATTCCCTACCAAGAATCCCCTGCAAACATCTAATTTAGCTGAAAATTTAGCTGAAACGAAATGAAATTTTACTCACGTTGCTGTGGGGGAAAGTTGTAGGATCACTGGGCTGACACCACTTTCCTACCACCTAGCGTTCCCCCAGGTCTCAATATAAAAGTGGTACCTCACTTGTGTGGGTAGACATAGTGGCTGCAACGGGAAATGGACCAAATCGTACTGTGGAGTCTTCAAAATTACCTATCATAAAACTACCTAGTTTTGAAGGGGGGGAGGGTTGGTTTTTTGGCCCGTGGCTCGCGGCCATCTTGGGAAACCTACCAAACCTACACATTTCTGAAAACTAGACACCGTTGGGAGTCTAGTGAGGCATGGCTTGCGTGTATCCCCTAACGTTTTCCTAGCCAGAATGCCCTTCAAACCTCCAATTTACCTGCACAACCACATTTTCCACATATGTTTGGGTGGAATCACCGTGCTGGCACTAATGTCCTACCCCAAAGCATTCCCCTCAGTCTCTCGAGTAAAATTACACCTCACTTCTGTGGGTGGGGCAAGGGCCGGTGAATGGGAAGAGCCCAAAACATAGGGATTAAGGGTATAGCACCGAGAATTCTAAGTGCTCCATTTTTTTTAAATAAGTTATTAGCTAATACTGCATTGGACACCCACACAGGTGAGGTATCATTATACTCTGGAGACTAAGGAGAATGCTGTGGGGTAGGACATTTGTGCCGGCACGGTGATTCCACACAAAAATATGTGGAAAATGTGGGCTTTTTCAGCTAAATTTGAGGTTTGAAGGGGATTCTGGGTAGGAAAACGTTGGGGGACCCACGCAGGCCATACCCCGCTTGACTTCCCCAGGTGTTTAGTTTTCAGAAATGTGTGAGTTTGGTAGGTCTCCCAAAATGGCGGCCGAGCCCTGGGCCAAAAACCCAGGTGATCCCCCTTGGTTGGTTATTTTGTGTTAAGCCGGGTCTGGTGGCTCAGTAGACTAAAGCAGCCACTGTAGGGGCCTGTGTTGGACCTCACGGTCACAGGTTCTAAACCCAGTAGGTCCACTCAGCCTTTCATCCATTTGAGGTAAAAAAAAAGAAGTACCATTGAGTTGGGTAATAATAAACATCTGTTATTCAGCGCCAGGACACCTTCGGGTAATCGTGCGCTTTACAAATACACTTGTTATGTAATGATAGGTAATTTTGAAGTCTCCTCAATATGTTTGGGGCACTTGCCTGTTGCGGGTACTTGACCCACCCACGCGAGTGTGGTACCAGTTTTATCAGAAGACCTGGGGGAATGCTGGGATCCACCCACTTGCCACCAGGGAGGGGGGAGGGGGAATTGGCCCCTTGGGCAAGGGCCTTTACTCCCCCAATTTAATTTTGCCAGACAGCCTTTCTGCCCCCACCCCTGGGTGGCAGATGGGGGCAGTAGCCCCCAATCTGCCCCCCAGGTTGCAGAAAGCACCCTGGATGCCGGGGATTTATTTTTATAGGCCAGGGGTAAGGGCTGCCGAGAAAGGGCATGCCAATTTCCCAACCCTACCCCCCAAAGAAGGAATAAGACTTGAGGGGCGCTAGGTGGCGCACTTGTGGAATGGCCGCAGCAATGTGAGGCTCCCATAGTCCGGTATACTATCCTACATTTATCCTGTGTTACCAAGCTTCAAACCAACTTTTATTTACTGCTGCTGATTGCTGTAAACCTGCTGATGGGAGTGGTGCGAGTCTGACTTCTCTCATGCTTGGGCTGCGACTTGTCCGGCTGCCGACAGGATCCTGCGAAGAGAGCTACCAGGAGGCGTGGAGCTTGTGGACAGATACGGGTGCTACGCAGGACCCGTGGCTCCCACGTGGTGACCGGGCCGCGCCGCTGTGATTGCCAGCGCTGCTGGGGGAAGTTCAGCGGTGAATGCAACATTGACATTAGGCGGCGCCCTGACGACGATGTGATTAAGAGGGCAGAAGGTTGGTGTTTACTCCGGCGCCGCACGGCTTGACATGTACGGGGCGGCTCCGCTTACACACTCCGACCTCCCCACAAAATGGCAGCGGCCATGTTGAGGCACTGAATCCCTCTGAACATCGATAGTGACCTTGTTGCCTGCAGACTGCCTGGCGGTGGATAAGTGTGAAGAGCCTCTGTTTGGCCTCGCACAGACTGGGAAGCGGTGTGCTCTACCCCTGAGTGGTCTGGGTCGCCGAATGACGAATACTCTCGGGGCGCTTGCATTACCGGCAGCCACTACTTCTCGATATTGCAGCGCTGCGGCGCCCTGAAACACATATACTTCAATAGTGCAGGACGTGTGCACCCCGTGGTTTGCTGTTTCCTGCTCCTTGAGGAATTCTTTGCCGGTTTTGTGTGGGTGAGGGACACTGCAGAAGCCCACGCTACTGGCGGGAACACATTGGCAATATGGACGACCTTTGAGTGCCATAATCCTAGCAAACTGGTTGGTGGATGCACCCAGGGGTCCTGGTACGCTGACTTAGTCGCACAGAACGGCTGCAACGCAACCTCCTGAGGTGTAATTTTCTGCGGGGCATTCCTGTTCTAGAATTAGTTCCTGCGTCTGGCGCACACCATGCGGTGCAGTGCAACACAATATGGGCAAGCCGGACGCCCGACAACCGCGACTCACGTTTGAGTCCAAGAGAGGCGCTAAGCAAGGGCCTGCGGAGATGGAGAGAGGAGAGCCAGCTGTGGTGGAGGGCAGTACTGACATGCAAACTATCCTCACAGAAATGCGACAAGGATTTGCCACAATCGTTGACAAAGTGGACACGCTTACCAGTCGTATAGATACCATCGCCTGTAGGCTAGATACTCATGACACTCGGCTTAAAGAAGCGGAACAAAGAATATCTGATACAGAAGATGTTACGGAACAACTCAAAAATGCTATGACGCAAATGGATAAACTAATGCGCGTTATAGATGCCAAGAATGAGGACATCGAAGCCCGTAGCAGGCGCAATAATATGCAAATACTGGGCGTGCCGGAGAGTACCAACACGGGCCGGATGGAGCACTACGTCGAGAGGATGCTACTTGCAAACACTGGAGAAAGGATGCTATCTCCTCAATTTATAGTGGCACAGGCACATAGGTCATTGGTTCCGAGACCGCCTCCTGGGGCCAACCCCAGGCCCATTATTGCCCGTCTTCTCAACTATCATGATAGGGATGTGGTCTTGAAAGTGGCCAGGGAGAAGAGGCAGCTCACCTACGAGGGAGTTTCATTCACTGTCTTCCCTGACTTCACTATGCAGGTGCAGGAGGAGAGGAGGAAATTCAATGGTGTTAAGCAAAAGCTCAAGCAGGAGCAGGTGGACTATGTGTTGCTATATCCTGCGTGGCTTCGAGTGACACATCAGGGGAAGCAGACCATACATACCTCACCTCAATATGTTGAGAAATTTCTAAAGACAATACGGCGGAGAAATGCACAGGCTAAGGCACAGGAGGGTGTCGAGGAGGCGCCACTCTCTGATGTGGAGTGATGCGAAATCACCTGGCGCAGCAACATGTATTAAAATGAGGGCCCTGCTTGCCTGGTAGTGCTTTATTTTTCCCTACCTTTATATTGACCTCCTACATGGTCGCGTTTGCTTCTGTTGTCTTGATTTGTCATACAGGGTACTAGTTACCTGTTCACCGTCTAACATGAGAACTTGAGCAACACATGACTGAACCATACAGGAAACCCTTGCCTCTTACTGGAGGCTGGCTCTTGTAGCTGGTTTCCTACCTGGAGATGGGTTTTAAGTGTGCCACCTGGAAATTAACACCCCAATAGGAATAGCCCTATTGCATTATGCACTATTTGAGTTTTGGAAGGGGGGGGCGTGATGGGATGTTACTGGCATGTTTGGGATGCTTCAATGGGAGGGGGTGGGTGGGATTGAGGGTCGGGGTATGCAAGAAATACGGAGACACACGTTTTGAGATGCCAATGAGAGTCATAGTGAGGGAGGCAGTGAGTAATGTCTACCATACTGCAGCAGTGTTCTACAGGTTTCCTATATGGTCATGGCAGTGCAGGAGTTTGAAACGAATCTTAGGATATTGTCTTGGAATGTCAGAGGACTTGGAGATGCTAGAAAGTGTAGACAGATACTGGCATATGCGGATAGGCAATGTATACAGATTCTACTTTTACAAGAAACACATATACACCCGCACTCTCATACTACATTTATAGGCAGATGGGCGACTATCAGGTTATTTTCCTTTTTCTCGTCATATGCTAGGGGGACGGCGATACTGATTAAAAAGAATGTACCATTTACAATACTTGGACAACTGTTGGATCCTTCTGGGAGGTATGTTATCCTGTGGGGCAGATTGGGTCACAAAACTGTTACCATTGTCAACTGTTATGGCCCGAATGTAGACAAGCCAGAATTCTTCACAGTATTGTGGGGTAAGATTGTGGATATTGGGTCCTCGCATATCATTTGGGGAGGGGATTTTAATGTGACACTGACGCCTGCCCTAGACAGGGCAGATGGAGGAACCCAATACAATAGGAAGGCGAGGGAGATTGTACTGGATATCATGAAGGAGGGGAATCTGGTGGATAGCTGGAGACACTCACATCCCACGCAGCGGAAAGGCACCCACTTTGCATCTTACACGGGCACATGGGTTCCGTGGTCGGTATTGGGTTGCTCATAAATATGGTGAAGGCGAAAGGCCTGGGAAGGCCCTCTCTGAGGTCACATGACATTTTCGTGGTAGCACCAACATATTGGAAATCAGCAGTCAAGAGGGTGGGATATGCCGAGACAATGCTTGCATACTTGATGTTTTCACCTCACACTATACACGCCTCTACACCTCACGTAGTTCTGGCGACACAGACCTGGAAGGGTTTCTAGGGGAGATTGTTTTATGCTGGTTAAGTGATGTTCATAGGTCCTTCTTGAGCGCAACCCTAGAGCTCGATGAGATACGTGCAGAGATAATGTCACTCAAAAATGGTAAGGCGCCGGGACCTGATGGGCTACCAGCAGAATTTTATAAGTGTTACATAGACATTATGATTCAGAAAAGGGGGTGGTGATGAACAGAGTGTCTGAATTAAGCAGACCACTCTTACCCAGTCCAAAGATCAGGGCTTGATCCATCACCGTTATTTATCTCACTGCCCCATCCCAGCTCAGAACCTGGCTATATGCAAATCAGTCTGTCCCTGGCCCAGTGCATCATTGGAACAGGGCAGACTAAACTACCAAGCCAATTCTTCACCAGAAAGGAGGCAAGCTACCGGGGACCGGTTTCTGGCATTTCAGCCGTCTTCGGCCCGGCTTGCTTGAATCCTGATGGAGAAGTGAGAAAGGGACTCATGTCTGAGTATACCCTGCCACACCTATAGTGGCCAAAAACGATTCAGAAAAGGGGGTGGTGATGAACAGAGTGTCTGAATTAAGCAGACCACTCTTACCCAGTCCAAAGATCAGGGCTTGATCCATCACCGTTATTTATCTCACTGCCCCATCCCAACATAGACATTATGGCCATGGTGTTACGTGAGGTATTCGAAAAATCTTTAGACGGGGGATACTACCTCCTTCCATGCGCGAAGTTCTGATCACCTCATTGCTTAAGCCAGGCAAACTCCTGAGGTCTGTGATTCATACCACCCTTTATCCTTGATGAATTGTGATGTGAAGATCATGGCTAAAGTATGGGCGAATCGGCTATTGTTGCTGATGACGAAAATAATTCTTCCAGATCAATCGTGCTTTGTCCCAGGTAGGGCCACCTCCCATAACCTGCGTACTCTCTTTTCCCTTATCCAAACGGTGGCTCCAGAGTTCCCAGTAGCTGCTTTGTTCCTCGATGCCTCAAAAGCATTCGATTCTGTGGAATGGAGTTTTTTATTTACTGTAGTGCCAAAAATGGGGTTCCCGAGCGTTTATCTTTCTTGGTTGAAACTGCTATACAACCAACCTACTGCTAAAGTACTGATAAATGGTTGTCTCTCATCTTCAATATCCATAACAAGGGGCACCCGGCAGGGATGTCTTCTATCCCCGCTCCTTTTCGCGATTGTGATAGAGCCCCTGGCTTGTAGATTGCGTCAGTTACATCGAGAGAGTGCCTTTCAGTGCCTCCAACAACAGTTCTCCATCTCACTATTTGCTGATGACGTGACATTATATGTCACAGACCCTAAATGAAATCTGAATGCCTTACTACGAAAGTTTTTAGTTTTTGGCAGACTATCTGGGATTAACGTCAATTGGGGAAAGTCACAATTCTTCCCACTTACTCCTGCTGTTAGAATTTCCATTCGATTTTTTCTTAGACGGGTGTCAGTCAGATTTGCGGTACTTGGTCATCCTGGTGGCTAGAGACCGGGAAAAAACGCTGAGATTGAATTATGGCACCGCTGTTACGAAGCTGGCAGCCACCATAACTCGTTGGATATCCTTACCCCTGTCAATGGCTGGCAGAGCTTCACTCATCAAAATGGTAATATTACCTCGCTTCCTGTATTTCTTTCTTAACATCCCGGACTACCCAGGGGCTTTTTTTTTTCAAAACTCTGCGATCGGAGCTGATACGGCAGGTCTGGGGCGGGAAACAGCTGAGGTTAAAATGGGAGGTATTGGCGCAACCCTACGACAAGGGGGGATTCGACATTCTTGACTTTGAAGTCTATTATGTGGGTGCACAAGCGCATCACGCCTATCATTGGTTGCCACCCACGCCATTTATGCCCCAAATTGCTGTAGAGGATTGGATCGCTAGACCATATCCCCTGAGCGGTATTATACACGGGCCTGATGGTACAGTGGAGACACCTCCTACAACGGTGTCCTGTACGATTGATGCCTGGCGGCGGGTTACTCGTATCCTACAGGTTCCACTACTATATACCCCGCGTATGCCACTTACATACCACCCAAAGTTGGAGCTCCTGCAGGAAACTGGATTCTAAAACATGTGCAAACGTATCCAAATTGCCACATGGGGAGATCTGTTCTCAGATGGGGCGTTTTGCTCCATGGAGTCTTTTTTTAAAGCAACTAGTCCCACGCCATTGGAAGTTTTCTATTACGCGCAACTGAGACAGGGTATGCAAGCTATCTTACCAGATTTCCCCCAAGAACCTGAAAGTCTGGCTCCGTTACTTGTCCTTTTACAATCCACCGACGGCACGCACATGGGGTCTGGTTTATATAATAGTATAAGGACACAACGTACAGAGATAGCAAGTTCAGCTCGTCAACGCTGGGGTACAGACTTGGGAATAGAAATTACGGACGAGCAATGGGGATACTGTTGTGAACTAACACACAATATATCAGCTAGTTGCAGATTTAAAGTTATTCATTATAAATTTCTCCAAAGGATCTATTATACTCCTGAGAGAAAGTTCAGGTTCCAGCTCCAGGTTCCAGCTCTCTGATACTCTCTGATTGATGTGAAAGATGTCGGCATTCTGGTGCTGGTTTCTATCACTTGGCTTGGGAATGCCCTGCTGCATGGCAATACTGATCACAGATACATGCAGCCTTGGAGGCAATGCTAGAAATCACATTTGATAGAGATCCCCTGATCATGCTACTGGGACATACTGTGTTTATCCCTAAGAGCTGTAGAAAATTTCTTAACATAACTTTACTATTGGCTAAACGAAGGCTGGCATGCCGTTGGGGGAGAGGGGGAGCCCCAAAGTTTAAGGAATGGCTACAGGACATTTTATATTGTCAGGACAAATCCGCCATCTACACAGAGATTCAGCCGCTTGCATCTAGCCCCAAGATATCTGGGGGCCCCTACAGACTTATCTTCTATGCACAGGGATGGCTAGTCCTGAGAGGGAGAGGAAAGGCACTGCCCAGGATGCAGACACTGGGGTATGACTGCTCAACAGCGGTAAGGATGTGCTTGTATAATGTTTTAAATCTGAGAGTCACCAGGAATGAAAACAGTGTACACTAATGTAAAATGAGGTGAGGATGATGTAATTATGCTATCTACATACATCTGATATGCCTATGTATATGGATTGGAGAACTGTATAGGCCTAGGACACGATATTGCCATTTGAACTGTTATCATATAATCGCATCACAAGATACTGCCTCACGAACCTCGCACTGAATGCTATCTATCTGTAGCGAAATGCTCACTGTACCGTATGGAATGCTTGTTTATAAGAAAAAGAAGGAATAAGACTCCCTCCCCCCCCCCCCTTTCCCGGCCAGTGGCATGCTAGGAGCTGTAGTCCAGGACTCGAGACTACAGCAGAGATATTAACATTTAAGTGGGAGCAGCTGAACTCTCACCAATGAGAGAGCCGGTGGAGTCTCAAAGGGAGGGGTTGGTGTAACCTGCACGTCATTAGCGGCATCTGAGGAAGGACTATGAGCCGAATTGCATTATGCCGGAGGTGTTTGTTCTGCTGGAGGTGTTCATTAAAAGGATTTCCTTTCCCCCGCTGTGTCCTCTGGTTGCTGTTTTTCAGCGATCGTTGCTGTGATATATATATATATATATATATACATGCCAGAAAAGTTCCAAGAACAATGTCCCGAAATCCTCCGTGCAGTCACAGACTGCAGTTCACAGCAGCTACTTCTGGAAAGGGATACGGTGGGTTGGAGTATCCAATATCTTGGATGAAACAACAGATGCTGAAGCTGTCCCTGTAACTCTTTCCACTTTGCGAGGCGGGTCCCCTCCTAGCGCGCCCAGGACACAGCACGCAATTGTATGCCAGAAAAGTTCCAAGAATTTCCAAGAACTGGAGGGACACAGTGGGGACTTCAGGTAAGAATTTTAATTTGATAAAGCATTGGCATGACGCGTTTCAACATGTCTTCCTCAGATGCCTGCTTCAATAGCGCCTTTTAGGCCAGGGCACTTTAAATACCTCCCCTGGTTCCATCATCAAATGAGCAGTCCAGGTGAACCAGGTTAAATCACTAGAGCACTGCAGGTACGTCCGCAAACTACAGTACCCAGAATGCTCCTCTCACAACAAAGTGGGAATGTGACATAAACCAGGTACATGTATCCATCCTTGGGTCCTGGAATTAGTTTCAGAACGGGGCACTTGTGCTCTGGAAAGCGTTATCCCCGAATGTCATTTTCTCACCTCAAGCCCCCAAGACGCCTCAACCGTAGCAGTCCCTTTTTCTTGTTGAGCCAGGAAATGACGGAAACAATGTCCCGAAAATCCTCCGTGCATTCACGGACTGCAGTTCACAGCGGCTACTTCTGGAAAGGGATACGGTTGGTTGGAGTATCCAATACCTTGGATGAAACAACAGATGCCGAAGCTGTCCCTGTAACTCTCTCCACTTTGCGAGGCAGGTCTCCTCCTAGTGCGCCTAGGACACAGCACGCAATTGTATGCCAGAAAAGTTCCAAGAATTTCAAAGAACTGGAGGGACACAGCGGGGACTTCAGGTAAGAATTTTAATTCGATAAAGCATATATATATATATATATACGTAGGGACCAGAGGTAAATATTTTTCATAATTAAGGGGTTGGGGATTCACAGAATGGGAATGCCAATGCCCCCGACCAAAAAAAGATGGCATTGTCTTTCTGTCCCCCCCAGATGGCAGATGGGGGCAGTAGCCCATGATCTGCCCCCGGGAGGGGCAGGGAGCCCACAAGGCGCCACCGATTATGTTGGCTTTATTTATACGTAGGGTGGGGGCTGCCCAGAATGGGCATCCGAATGTCCCTACCCACCCAAACAAAATGGCCACAGTCTTTCTGTCCCCCATGGGGGCATGTCGGGGCAATAGCCCCCGATTTCCCACCTCCCCAGGGCAGCAGAAAGCCCACTAGGCACAGACTTTTTTGCGGAATGTGCCTACCTCTGGATTTTGGGTCCTAGCGCAACTGGCACCCAAGGAAACCTAGCAAACCTATACATTTTTTTAAAAATAGACACCCAGGGGAATCCAGGATGTGGTGACTTGTGTGGCTCTCACTTGGTTCTGTTAGTTACCCAGAATCCCCTGTAAACCCCAAACTTTGTAAAAAAAATAAACACATTTCCCTCACATTTCTGTGATGGATAGTTCTGGAATCTGCGCAGATCCACAAAAATCTGCGCACCCCACATTCCCCAAAGTCTTGCGATAGAAATGACACCTCACTTGTGTGGGTAGGCGTAGTGCCCGTGACAGGAAACGGCCCAACCGCAACGCGGACACACCACATTTTTACAGTGAAAACTGATCCTTTGTTTGCAAAGTACCTAGCTGTAGATTTTGAACCAGAGCTCTGCGACACCTAGGGAAACCTAGCAAACCTATACATTTTTAAAAGGAGACACCCTGGGGAATCCAGGATGGGGTGACTTGTCTGGCTCTCACCAGGTTCTGTTACCCCGAATCTCTTGCAAACCTCAAACTTAGTTAAAAAACACACATGTTCTAAAATTTCTGTGATGGAAAGTTCTGGGATCTGCATGGATCCACAAAATTCCACCCACCTCGCATTCTCCAAAGTCTTCCAATAAAACTAGTACCTCACTTGTGTGGGCAGACCTAGTGTCCACAACAGGAAATGGCTCAAAGCGCAATGTGGACACACCACATTTTTACAATGAAAACTGACCCTTTTTTTGCAAAGTGCCTAGCTTTAGATTTTGAACCCTAGTTCTGCCGGCACCTAGGGAAAACTAGCAAAACTATACATTTTTTAATACTAGACACCCAGGGAAATCAGGATGGGGTGGCTTGTCTGGCTCCCACCAGGTTCTCCTACCCAGAATCCCATGCAAACCTCAAACTTAGTTTAAAAAAACACATTTTCCTCACATTTCTGTGATGGAAAGTTCAGGAATCTGCGTGGAACCACAAAACTCCACCCACCCGCATTCTTCAAAGTCTTCCAATAAAAATGTTACCTCACTTGTATGGGTAGGCCTAGTGTCCCCGACAAGAAACGGCCCAAAACGTGACGTGGACACACCACTTTTTTACAGTGAAAACGGAGCCCTTTTTTGCAAGGCGCCTAGCTGTAGATTTTGAACCCTAGCTGTGCCGGCACCTAGTGACACCTAGCAAATCTATACATTTTTGAAAACTAGACACCCAGGGAAATCCAGGATGGTGTAACTTGTGTGGCTCGCACCAGGTTCTGTTACCCAGCATCCCTTGCACACCTCAAACTTTGTAAAAAAAACATATTTTCCCCACATTTCTGTGATGGAAAGTTCTGGAATCTGCGTGGGACCACAAACTTCCATGCACCCCGCATACTTCAATGTCTACAGATAAAAATGGTACCTCACTTGTGTGGGTGTGTCAAGTACCCCCGACAGGCAAGGGACCAAATCGTATTGTAGAGACATCAAAATTACCTATCACCAAAACAACCTGTGGAGAAGTGTGGCTCACTGGTTAGAGCAGGCAGACCCTGAAGCAGAGGTCAGACCCGGGACCAGGGTTCAATTCCCGACGCGGCAGGGTCTTGAGCTCAAATGTCCATGGACTCGATAATTCTCGCTTCGGTGCCTGACCCAATCATGGGTTCACACTCTGCAACTCTGGGCATTAAGCTTGCTTAATCTCCACAACGGCCCCCCCGCGGCGGGATGCCTGGCCTTCACCTTGGGGATGCCCTGTAGGGGCTATCTCACAGGGAAAAGCCAGGACGGGTTCCCAAGGCAAGCGCGGAGATACCCCTTCGGGGGTCGATTCAGGCGCTATATAAGAAACATAATAATAATAATAATAGCCTGGTTTTGCAAGGGGGCACCTGGGTTTTTGGCCCAGGGCTCAGCAGCCATCTAGGGAAACCTACAAAACTCACATATTTCTGAAATCTAGACACCCTGGGGAGTCCAATTAGGTATGGCTTGTGGGAATCCCCCAACAATTCCCTACCCAGAATACCCTGCAAACATCTAATTTAGCTGAAAGTTTTGCTCTAAAAAATTTAATTTTCCTCACGTTTCTGTGTGGGAAAGTTGTGGGATCACCAGGCTGACACCACTTTCTTACCACCTTCCGTTCCCCTTGGTCTCCAGATAAAAGTGGTACCTCACTTGTGTCGGTAGACATAGTGGCTGCAACAGGAAAGGACCCAAATCATTCAAAATTACCTATCATAAAACTACTTGGTTTTGCAGGGGGGACCTGGTTTTTTGGCCTGTGGCTCGCGGCTATCTTGGGAAACCTATCAAACTCACACGTATCTGAAAACTAGACACCGTGGGAGTCTAGTGAGGTATGGCTTGCATGTATGCCCCAACGTTTTCCTACCCAGAATACCCTGCAAACCTCCAATTTAGCTGAGCAACCACATTTTTCACATATTTTTGGGTGGAATCACCGTGCCTGCACAAATGTCTACCCCACAGCGTTCCCCTCAGTCTCTCGAGTAAAATTATACCTCACTTGTGTGGGTCGGGCAAGGGCCGGTGAATGGGAAGAGCCCAAAACATAGGGATTAAGGGTATAGCACCGAGAATTCTAAGTGCCAATTTTTTTTTTAAATAAGTTATTAGCAAATACTGCATTGGACACCCACACAAGTGAGGTATCATTATACTCTGGAGACTAAGGAGAATGCTGTGGGGTAGGACATTTTTGCCGGCATGGTGATTCCACACAAAAATATGTGGAAAATGTGGTTTTTTTCACCTAAATATGAGGTTTGAAGGGGATTCTGGGTAGGAAAACGTTGGGGGACCCACGCAAGCCATACCCTGCTTGACTCCCACAGATGTTTAGTTTTCAGAAATGTGTGAGTTTGGTAGGTTTCCCAAGATGGCCGGCAAGCCCTGGGCCAAAAACCCAGGTGACTCCCCTTTCAAAACCAGGTTGTTTTGTGAAAGGTCATTTTGATGTCTCCTCAATAAGTTTTGGGCCCTTGCCTGTCGCGGGTACTTGACCCACCCACACAAGTGTGGTACCATTTCTATCGGCAGTAATGGGGAAATGCAGGGCGGTCGGAAATTTGTGGATCCACGCAGATTCCATAACTTTCCCACACAGAAATTTGAGAAAAAAAGTGATTTTTTTCACCTAAATCTGAGGTTTGCGGGGGAATTTGGGTAAAAAAACGTTGGGGGACCCACACAAGCCATACCCCGCTTGACTCCCCCAGGTGTTTCGTTTTCACAAATGTGTGAGTTTGGTAGGTTTCCAAGATGGCCGCCGAGCCCGGGGCCAAAATCCCAGGTGACCCCTCTTGGAAAACCAGATTATTTATGTTAAGCCGGGTCTGGTGGCTCAGTAGCCTAAAGCAGCCACTGTAGGGGTCTGTGTCGACCTCATGGTCACAGGTTCTAATCCCGGTGGGTCCACTCAGCCTTTCATCCATTTGAGGTTGATAAAATTAGTACCATTGGAACTGGGATGGCTTGGTGAGCAAAATAACGATGGATTAAACCCAGATCTGTGACTGGGGGTGAATGTTTTGCCATTGTGCAACATTCCGTCCATCATCTTGTGTGTCTTTCTGTTCACCCTATGTGGGAAGGGTATGCCCAGACGTGGGTCCCTTGCTCACTAAGCCACTGGAGTCAATCTATCCTGGCTGAAGACGGCTGATAGCCAGAAACCGGTCCTAGGATGCTTGATTCCGGTCCAGGAAAGACATGGCTTGGCAGTTCGGGCTGGACTGTTCCCATGAGGCACAGGGTCAAGACTGAATTGCATATGGCCATGTCTGAACTGGGATGGCTTGGGGAGCAAAATAACGATGGATTGAACCCAGATCTGTGACTGGGGGTGAATGTTTTGCCATTGTGCAACATTCCGTCCATCATCTTGTGTGTTTTACATTGGCACCAGGACACCTTCGGGTAATCGGGCGCTTTACAAATACACCTGTTATGTTATGATTGGTCATTTTGAAGTCTCCTCAATATGTATGGGGCCTATGCCTGTTGCGGGTACTTGACACACCCACGTGAGTGAGGTACCAGTTTTATCAGAAGACCTGGGGGAACGCTGGGTGGTAGGAAATTTGTGGATCCACGCAGAATCCAGAACTTTCCCACACAGAAATTTGAGAAAAAAAGTGCTTTTTTCAGCTACATTTGAGGTTTGCAGGGGATTCTGGGTATGAAAATGTTGGGGGACCCACGCAAACCATACCTTGAGGGACTCCCCCAGGTGTCTAGTTTTTAGAAATGTGTGGGTTTGGTAGATTTCCCAAGATGGCCGCCGAGCCTGTGGGGAAACACATAGGTCACTCCACTTGCAAAACCAGGTTGTTTTGTGATAGTTCATTTTCTTGTCTCCTCGATACATTTTGGGCCCTTGCCTATCGCGGGTACTTGACCCACCCACGCGAGTGAGGTACCAGTTTTATCGGAAGACCTGGGGGAACGCTGGGTGGCAGGACATTTGTGTATCCACGCAGATTCCAGAACTTTCCACCTAAGAAATGTGAGGAAAATGTGGATTCTTTTACAATGTTTGAGGTTTGCAAGGGATTCTAGGTAGGAAAACGTTGGGGGACCCAAGAAGGCCATACTGCCCTGGACTCCCCCGGGTGTCTAGTTTTCAGAAATGTGTAAGTTTGGTAGGTTTCTCAAGATGGCCGCCGAGCCCAGGGCCAAAAACCCAGGTGACCCCCCTTGGAAAACCAGGTTGCTTTGTGATAAGTCATTTTGAAGTCTCCTCAATACGTTTTGGGCCCTTGTCTGTCGCGGGTACTTGACCCACCCACGCGAGTGAGGTACCAGTTTTATCGGAAGACCTGTGGGAACGCTGGGTGGTAGGACATTTGTGGATCTATGCAGATTTCAGAACTTTCCACCACAGAAATGTGAGGAAAATTAGTTATTTTTTTCAAAAAGTTTGAGTTTACAAGGGATTCTGGGTAATAGAACCTGGTGCAAGGCAGACAAGTCACCCCACCGTGAATTACCCTGGGAGTCTAGTTTTAAAAAACGTATAGGTTTGCTAGGTTTCCCTAGGTGCCAGTAGAGCTAGGGTTCAAAATCTACAGCTAGGCACTTTGCAAAAAAAGGATCAGTTTTCACTGTGAAAATGTGGTGTGTCCATGTTGCGTTTTGGGCCGTTTCCTGTTGCGGTCACTAGGCCTACCCACACAAGTGAGGGGTAATTTTGATGTCTCCTCAATAGGTTTTGGGCCCTTGCCTATCGCGGGTACTAGGCCTACCCATACAAGTGCTGTACCATTTTTCTCGGAAGTCTTTGAGGAATGCGAGGTGGGTGGAATTTTGTGTATCCATGCAGATTCCAGAACTTTCAACCACAGAAATGTGAAGAAAATGTGTTTTTTTTTTTTACAAAGTTTGAGGTTTTCAAGGGATTCTGGGTAACAGAACCTGGTGAGAGCCAGACAAGTCACCCCATACTGGATTTCACTGGGTGTCTAGTTTTCAAAAATGTATAGGTTTTCTAGGTTTCCCTAGGTGCCGGCAGAGCTAGGGTTCAAAATCTACAGCTAGGCACTTTGCAAAAAAAGGGTCAGTTTTCACTGTAAAAATGTGGTGTGTCCACGTTGCGTTTTGAGCCATTTCCTGTTGTGGACACTAGGTCTGCCCACACAAGTGAGGTACTAGTTTTATTTTGAAGACTTTGGAGAATGTGAGGTGGGTGGAATTTTGTGGATCCATGCAGATCCCAGAACTTTCCATCATAGAAATGTTAGGAAAATGTGTGTTTTTTTAACTAAGTTTGAGGTTTGCAAGAGATTCTGGGTAATTAAACCTGGTGAGAGCCAGACAAGTCACCCCATACTGGATTTCCTTGAGTGTCTAGTGTTCAAAAATGTATAGGTTTGCTAGGTTTCCCTAGGTGCCGGCCGAGCTAGGGTTCAAAATCTACAGCTAGGCACTTTGCAAAAAAAGGGTCTGTTTTCACTGTGAAAATGTGGTGTGTCCATGTTGCACTTTGGGCCATATCCTGTCGTGGGCACAAGGCCTATCCACACAAGTGAGGTACCATTTTTCTCAGAAAACCTTGGGGAATGTGGATGTGGAGTACGTGGAATTTTGTGGATCCACGCAGCTTCCAGAACTTTCCACTACAGAAATCTGAGGAAAATGTTTTTTTTTTCTTTGACAAAGTTTGAGGTTTGCAAGGGATTCTGGGTAACAGAACCTGGTGAAAGCCAGTCAAGTCACCCTATCCTGGATTTCTCTGGGTGTCTAGTTTTCAAAAATGTATATGTGTGCTAGGTTTACCTAGCTGCCGGCAGAGCTAGGGTTCAAAATCTACAGCTAGGCACTTAGCAAAAAAAAGGTCAGTTTTCACTGTGAAAATGTGGTGTGCCCACGTTGCGTTTTGGGGCATTTCCTGTCGTTGGCACTAGGCCTATCTATACAAGTGAGGTACCATTTTTCTCAGAAAACTTTGGGGAATGTGGAGTGTGTGGAACTTTGTGGATCCACACAGATTCCAGAATCTGGAATCCCCTGGGTGTCTAGTTTTCAAAACTGTATAGGTTTGCTAGGTTTTCCTATCTGCCGGCAGAGCTATGCTTCAAAATCTACAGCTAGGCACATTGCTAGAGTCAGTTTTCACTCTAAAAATAAAGTTAGTCCACGTTGTGTTTTGAGCCGTTTCCTGTTGCAAGCACTAGGCCTACCCACACAAGTGAGGTACCATTTTTATCGGGAGACTCAGGGAACCACAGAATTGTAGAGCAACAGTTTCACCTACTTGACTTTCGATGCATTTCTGCCTTCTAAATGAAAGACAATGTGTAAAAAAGAAGTCACTTTGAAAAATGTCCTTAATTCTCCTAGTATGGGTACTCACAATTTCGGAAATGTGCAAATAGCTACTGTTTCTAAACTCTATATTTTGTTCCAATTTCAGAAATACATATGTGTCATAATTTCCCAAATTAATTGCTAAATACCCAGTACATAATTAAAAACCATTGCAAGACACTGCTCAGTTATTGACTCTGTGTTCGTCGGGTTCTTGGTGAACCTAGAAGTCCTCTATATATTTCCACGACCAGAAAGGTCCAGTGGAGGTAATGGTATATTGCTTTAAAACAGCCGTCATAATTAGAAGAATTTACAGGTGAAAACGTTGGCACAAATGGATGTTTTTTCCAACTCATTTTCAATTTTTCCTCTATTCAACTGTTACTTTTTATAAGGAAACCTTGAAGGATCTAAATAAATGACCACTTGCTGAATTCAGACTTTTGTCTACTTTTCTAAAATGTATAGCTTTCCAGGATCCATTATTGCTTTCATACCTATTTCTGTCATTAACTGGACAAAGGTTGAAAGCACAAAAAATAGCAAAAGTAGGCTATGTCCCAGTAAAATGCCAAAACTGTGTAAAAAATGTTGGTTTTCTGACAAAAGTCTGTCAGTCCCTGAATGCTGGGAAAATGGTGATTTCAGACCCACAAACCCTTTGTAGATACCATTTGCAGGGAAAAAACAGATGTTTTCATTTGCAGCACTTTTTCCCCATTTTTCCAAAAATAAACATTTGGATGTATTTTTGCTAATTTCTGGGTCCCCTCAGGGGTATCCACAAACCATGGGCATCTTTAGAATCCCCATGAAGTTGGAAGAAAAGGACACAAATTTGGCGTGGATACCTTATTTATTTTTTTAAACAGATTTTATTGATTTTCCAGTCACTTATGTAAACAACTCACAGATAGTATTAGGATTGTGCGTGAGCCCCTCCATGCATCCTGCAGCAGTTAAATATAATACCACTAATAGTTCCAACTGCAATTGTCCAGCAGTCTCTCTAGTGAAACAGGAGAGTAGTATTCACCATAGTTACGGACTGTCTTCTAGATCTCGGCCCCTTGTTGTATGTCCTTCATATCAACAGGAGAGAGAGGGAAAAAATGTTAAGGAGCACCTTTGGTCCCCTAGTCAAGTTAATGAAAACAACAAGAGTGTGCCTTCTTACGAGAAGAGCAGGCATGAAGAATCGTATTTGATTATTTTGAAAGCCCTCACTCACCAACCTAGTTGGTGACATGCTTCATCATTGAACCCCACCAGGAGAGGCCGAGTGCCTCTCCCGTGTGCTTTAATGCCAGAATTACTGTGGAGCAGGATTATCTGATTAGGTGACAAGTGAAAGTGAATGTGTGGTGGTTAGAATGTCTAGATTGTGTCCAAAAAAGCCTTTATTAGTTGGCCAATCATTCACGCTAAAAACATAGTGTGGGATGGAAAAGCTGGATAGATTGTTCAGCTATATCCCATTGTGTAGGGTCGACATGTTTCTGCCTAAGAGGTGCTATTTACCAGGCATTCTTCAGGACCAACGACCTGTACCTCAGCGGTGTGGGCGCGCTAAGGCCCACCCTGACCAGAGGACGTGAATGTGAATAATTTGAATAAAAATGCAATCTAAAATTATCAAGGGTTGCTCAATTTAGAGAAACCAGATTGCACCTGTAATAGGAAAAAGAACAATAACAAACACACAAAGAGAAAAGATAAACAATTATTATTTATATTGCGCGTCTGTTAGCACAGAATTCTCATGCTCAGGTGCTCTTCATAGTGCACTTACTGCGTAGCTCAGAGTGCAAATGTATACTGTGGTGAATAGTAACATGCACTTAAATTGCAGTTTAGCAGAATAGCCAGCTTAAGTTGTGTAGGTACTGCATAAATAGCGCTATTTCACCTGCACGCCTACTGGGGTGTTTGGTGATATCAAAGATATTGTGAACAACGCTATTCAACTCTTAATGTGTGAGCCAGTGTGGCTTGGTAAGTGTTCTGCACACAACACACAAAATGCCTCACATCAGGTGTAATAATTTATCACACCATGGGTCTCGGAAGGGGGGTGATGGCAAATATGGCATACCCTGTAGGTGGAAATAAAAGAGGGACGTCAATACTGTGTCCCCGTGACACACAGGTTACTTATCTTGTGTCGGCACAAGATCTTCACTCACGCCGTCACTGCCAGGCACCCGCTCAGTACCTGCTTCTGCCCTTGTAAACCCGACCCGTGGATAGCTGGTCCGGTTCCCTAGCGGTCTAATAAAGGAATGAGGAAACCCATAGGACGCAACCTCGGTGAGGCCGTGGGTGTGTCTATGCGTGTCATTGCGTCTGAGTGCGAGACGCTGCATCAAACGCAGCCAATCACGGGGCGTGTGTTAAATCATTGGGAAAGCTAAACCAATCGGTGTAACGGGCAGAATCTTGCTGTGACACCCTCCCGAAGTTGTGACTCCATTTGATTATGCTGCCGTTAAGAACTTCGAAGCTCTGATCATGTTCCACCAGGGACGCCCCTAAACCTTTAGCATAATTTTCTTTGTTTCATGCAACCTATAGAACCCGTTGAGTTGTGGCCATGACTCACCCGGGACCCTCGTAAACACTCAGCAACATTTATTCCTCTTTATTTGACCCAACACTGATCACTAACCATTTCCAGCCTACATGTGAGCCATAATACCACAGGGTAATTGGAGTTAGTAATCCCTCGCTGATTCCTAGTCCTGCTTCTTATTATTAGTATATCGGACAGTACTTTGCTTTTATGATATCCTGCTCGAGGTCTTGCATCTACGAGTCCTCAGCTACCGAATTATGTGTTAAAAACTGAATAAACTGTGACAAGAAGCCCCCCACACCACATTCTAATACATGGCTATTACTGTTGGACTGTATTTGGCCACCGCATGGATTGTACCTTCTGCGCCCTTACGAAGGAACTGTTGGGATAAAGTTCCACTCTGAAACGTGCGTCGGTCTTTTGATATGATTTTTGAATTGTGTATTTTGGTATTTGTTTGGATATAAGCTGTTGTGTTGGTTGTGTTTTTGTCTATAAGTATAGGTATGTTATGGTTGGTATGTATGTGTTGTGTGGTGTCTCATTGCCATTTCACCTTGTGTGTTAGGTCTTAGTGGGGCTGTTTTATCTGATGGATGTTTTGCAATGAAGTTTTCATATAATGAATTGATAATGAAATGATTTCTCCGTATAAAAATATAGAAAGAGTTTTTTGATACATGAAATATAAAAAGAATTTCTGTGTGTGGGACAATGATGTTATGTCTTATTTAGGATGTAGCACCAGTAGCTAATTCACCAATCGGGAGAGGTTTGATGTTATTGTTCTTTGTTTCTTTCCCTGCCCTCCTCTCCCTTGATTAAGGTACCCAGGGATCCACTTGTGTATTTCTATCGGGCAGAATCTTGTACTTGGCCGGTGGACAGGAATGACTAGATCGTTCGGTTTATACGTTTAAATCGAATAAAACTTTATTGATGCACAATGTCAAACAGACATCAAAAGGTATTGCGTGATAAATCTACTCAAGGGAAATCCCCAAACGGTAGTTACTAGTAAGAAAAACATAAGATTAAAACAAACAAAATGGGGTGGGGGGTAGCTTCAATTCTAAATGCCTCAGGGCAGTGGATACAGAGAAGCAGGAAGAAAATTGTCAAGTGCAGAAGGGAATTTGTTCCAAGATGACACGTTGTGTCATAGGAAGTTCTGTCTTACTTAAATTCCCAGGTTTTAGAAAGTTCTGTCATAATTCTATTCCCAGGTGTTTTGTAAAATAGGAGACAAGGCGTAGTTTTCACAGTTACAGAGGAAATGAGGAGCTCAGGGACGGGATGCTAGCGTCGTAATACTGTTCCCCAAGGAATATTGTAATTTGTCCTAGCGTGTGTGTGCCCAAGCGGTAGACCCACCTTTGTTCCTTTTTGAACAGGATCTCTTGTATATTTTTCCCTGATCTAACCTGTTCGATGATTGTCCATCTGAAATCGTTCGTTGTTTGATTATTTTGAAGGAAATGTTCACTCATTTTAGTCATGGCTCTCCCACATCTTATGTTACTTCTATGTTCACACAGTCTTTGTTTCATCTTACATGTTGTCATGCCCACATACCGCAACTCGCAAGGATATGTCATCATAATATATCAATTATGAATCTCCTCGAGGTTCTTCTTCTAGCACAGTGCTCCCAATATAGCTCTACCCCACCCCCACCCCTCAAACTCCCACCCTCCCCACCCCACAGGCATGCCGCTTTATGATCAGGTCAGCTACGTGGGGTCTTAGGCTGACCCCATATTGCGAATTATGTGCCACTTCGTCTAGCATGAACCACTGGTAGAGCAGTGTGGGGCGTGTGTGATATCAGTCAGGCCCATTGTGGTACCAGCAGTCAGGGACACCAGGCATGGCAAGTAATCAGTCGCCCACATTAGGGCCCTCCCCATCAAGGTTTTCATCTCCTTCTTCAGTCGTTTGCCACAGGAGTTCCACTAATGTCACCCATGCCCTTGAACCTCCAATGTCTTCTCATTCCCCATTCTTTGGGCCATTTGGAGTCTGAATGTCCCTCGCATTCCGCCCATTTCACAAATTCCCTCATCCAGCTTGGCACGCTAGGGCCACTTTTGGCCTTTAAATGGCTAGTAATCTCTCTTTTAGCCAACACCAATCCCAAGTCTATGAACTTGCTAGTGACCTTGTTCCTGGCTGTGCGAGGGAACCAGGGTAGTAGACAGCACCCTGGGGTCAGTGCTACTTCTCTCTCCGTTGTTGTCCCCAGCACTGCAGTTACCCCCCTCCAGAAATCTCCCAAGTTTGGACAACCCCAGAACATGTGTAAAAACCCCGCCCCCTCCATTTTACATCGCAGACAAGTGGCCGAGACATTAAAAAACTTGTTAATCTTACTCGGAATGAGGTATGCCCTATTGTAAAACATAGAAGTGGATCAGCTGGAATCTGGCATACTCTTCCAGGCCCTTTTCACAAGTTCCCTCCATGGTTTCTCATCTATAGCTTTCCAGTAGATTTAAGGGCAATCGCACACCTGGTGAATGAAGGTAGACAATGTGAGATGGTAGGTAGGTGAAACCTGGTAAACCCTCCTGAGTATGAGGGTAGTAAATGTACCAAGACTTGCGTTATCCCTTCTAGTGGAAACGTCCCCAGGATGCAGTCAAAAAATGATTTCAATGACTTAGAGACAATTATTCAGTGCATTGTCTTCATTTTTTTTTAATTGAGATTTCAAATGGCACAAGATCATACAAAAACGAAAAATCACATATTATCCAACATTATTACCACTAACCACATAAAAGGACAGAAGGCACAGTAAAAACATACAGATTCATCCATGATCATAATGTAATAAATACACAATAAATACTTTCTTAAAAAGAGAAGGCTTGGATAGTTTATTGCTGCATCCTTGCACTCCCTCCAATTTTTCACTGGTGCCCAGATCTTTAGCCCCATATCCCGTTTCCTCCTACCCTTAAGCTCGTATAGGGCAGCCTCCAGATTGTGTAGGCCCAGAAGTCTGGACAGCCACATCTGGAAGGACGGGGAGTCTGTATCCTTCCATGCAGCTGAAATAAGAATGCGAAGGACTGCAACGGATATAAAAAACTTTTTATATCCTTTAGGGCTAGCTTACTTTCGTTTCCCAAGATCATTAGGGTTGGGGATAGGCAGCCCCTCCCAAATTAACTCGATCTCCCTTTTGATTGCGCCCAACTTATCACAATTATAAAACATATGTAGGAGATCAGCTGGCTCTTTCGAACATCTAGGACAGCTATTATCTTCCCTTTTTCCTCATTCAAACAATTTAGCAGGTGTATAGTAAAGATTGAAAAGTGTTTTAAAATGTTGGGCTTTTATATTGGAGGAACACAATAACCTTTTATCCAGATATAAAGCTTTATCTAAATCCACATCTGGATCTTCCAATTTTGTGGCCCAAGAGACTTCATTTTTTTCCAAGTCGTCTTGAATCTCAGCCCTTAAGGATTTATAGATAACTTTAATCCTCTTCTCAAATAATCCAATATGCTGCACCTTTTCCCTGAATCGATACGTGGTCTTTTAGATTTAATTGTCTGGACAACTTGGGCATATTTACAATCTTGATTAGTAACAATATTGTAACTCTTTTGTATATCCCCCAGACCTCTGAGTTCTTTCCCTTCCATGATATCCCCGACTATTAAGATTCCCTGCCTCTCCCAATATTTCCACATGCCATCCATACACAAATTTGGGAATAGTCCTGAGTTCAGTTCAGTTCATTTGGTCTTTATTTCGAATAAAATTCATAAAAGACAGCAGACATAAAAAAATGTCACAATTTTCAACATCATACAATGGAACCCCAGAGAAATAAGGGAATTTACCTTCAGACAATGTGCATAAATTTTAAAATTATTAATTTAAAAGGGGTTACAATTTCTTTGCGCGAATCAGCCACATCCACCCCAAGAATTTAGCAACACAAATCACAGATTTTTCAGTACGTAAGTCGCGTAATTTCAACAGGGCTACACGATTCCCCCCACAATTTAAGGTTTTACAAATAGGTTTCAACCATTTTTGTCGAGGCAATCGATATGCAGGGCATGCAAAAAACAGATGACCGATACTTTCAACCTGGTCAGGACAAAAAGGGCATTTGCAGCTTGTTTTCTTCGCCCACTTTGCAGTAAAGGAGTTGATCGGCAAAGTACCCACCCGAAACTGATGATACAGCTTACGGTCGAGCGTTTTGCATATCAAGTCCCAATAGGGCTCAAGGGACGGTGTTATCTTGTGTGTTAAGAACAGTCCCGTTAGGCTATTTTCTGATGAAAGAGAGACCAGTGCAGATTTCTTTGCAGCACAAAATTGCTCTTTAAATTCCACTTTAGATGGGAACCTAGAACATTCGGGATGTAGCCATAATTCAGGGAGGCCCATAGAATACAGTATTTGTTTAACCTCCCGCAGCCATGGAATTTTGTGAGCACCCCACAATGATCTAACCTCGCCCAATTCATGAGCGAAAAGACTAAGCACTCACAGGAGCTCAAAACTGCTGCTGATCTACTGTTTCTACTTCTGCTGAGCAAGAGAACTTGTTTTACCGTCTGCAGCCTGTGCTGGCTGTCTGAAGCTGACGCTGATTCCTCACTGTGTCGTGGTGCTGCCTCCCCCTGACTCGCTGGTGTGAGCGTGAGCTGCACTCGGCACGCTCTGCCTGTCGCTCCCAGCTGGAGTCAGAGGGGTTGAGGCCAGGGTGCAAACAGCGAGAGCACCTAGCCTGGGGGACTGCGAGGACCAGAATCCTTAGCGGAGATCACCTGGTTCCTCTTCCCCCAGGCGAACCGCCCACGGACACGCCCCCAACGACCTGGTTAAAGATTCGTGACACCCGCTTCGCGGGCGCCACTCACAGGAGCTCAAAACTGCTGCTGATCTACTGTTTCTACTTCTGCTGAGCAAGAGAACTTGTTTTACCGTCTGCAGCCTGTGCTGGCTGTCTGAAGCTGACGCTGATTCCTCACTGTGTCGTGGTGCTGCCTCCCCCTGACTCGCTGGTGTGAGCGTGAGCTGCACTCGGCACGCTCTGCCTGTCGCTCCCAGCTGGAGTCAGAGGGGTTGAGGCCAGGGTGCAAACAGCGAGAGCACCTAGCCTGGGGGACTGCGAGGACCAGAATCCTTAGCGGAGATCACCTGGTTCCTCTTCCCCCAGGCGAACCGCCCACGGACACGCCCCCAACGAAACGTATATAGATAACATCTCGCGACGCGGGACGCGCGCGGGACCAAGCGCGGGGATAAGCCCGGGCAAAAGGGCGGGCCGTCTGTGGCCGTCCGGGGACGACCGAGGACGGGACGGGCCACCCCACTAACGCTCACTACAAGAGGAAACTATTCAACTAAACTTTTGATTCATACGTGTAAAAAACCCTCATTACTTTACTGATCAACTGAGATAGTGTGATTAAGACAAGCCACAGCATATTAATAATACTATACATTACATCTATAAAACAGATTTCTGTCCCCAAGTATGAGGGCGCTAAAAAAACTACGCTCACGGACAATCTACATGAGGCGAATGGGGACGGACGCAGCTGTAAGAAAATCTGTAGACAAGTCACTAAAACCAGGACAAATATCAAGCACTCCTGCTATAAGTGAATACTTCTCTACCCTCTCCAAGAAAAAGTTTCTTTCCCCAAACTCTAATGATGATCAAAATAAGTTGGTTGAACTTGATCCGTTACATTTTTCTGACCAGAAATCCAACAAACAAGGTCAAATAACAATAGAGAGTAATTTGGCAAATTACTCTCCTTCGGAAGAATGTCAAAAATCTCGTCTAGTTGTGTCTCAAATAACAACTATAACACCTATAAAAAATCAGGACAACGACTTATTTTTCGACGTATCCGCAAATCATAATTCAAAGACCGAAGAAGAAAATAAAGAAATATTGCTAAGTCAAAGAAATCCCCAAACCAGTTCGCCAGAAAAATCACCTAACCTTTTTTCTAATCTGACCAATCTATCAGACCCAAATTTTATAAACCAAAACTCTGGAAATACTGCCTCTCCCATATCAAAAGCACTCTTCTCACTGCAAGAAATTCTGGATTCAGTACTAACACATCTTGGACACATTTTAGCTAACTCAGACGATACTTTAGACGTACAAATAGGAATACTTAAATTCCTGGTTGAAGAAAAAAAGAAAAAAGATCTAACTAAAGTCTCATCAAAACAAACCGGAGAAGTCGAATCACAACAAACAGATGAATCTCATAAAAATGGAAGTGCCACCCCAAAACAACAGGAAGCAAGCACACAAACGAACGACGTACTAATAATCAACAATAAAACTAATGGATCAAAAAACAAAGAAAAACCTCCTATCACATATTCACTTAAAAAACTGTTCAAAGAAGAACTGGAAATCAAAGCTGAGAACAATACCAAACACTATCCGATTTTTTCGAATAAAGTATCCGACAACAATCGCGATCAGATTATCGGAAAAAATAAAACTGAGCTATCGGGAGTTACGGCTGAACAGGATTTCAACCAAAGAGAACAGTCTGAAAAAAGTAATACTAGGGAAAAAGTAAAGGGGAAGAAGAAGAGAAAACCTATGAGGAGAATACAGAGGAAAAAAGGGAATAGGCTCAAATTCCAAAAATTTACTCCTGTAAACCTGGTGAACACTCCAGTAATTCAAAAAACATCATCAGAAAAACCCTTAAATCCTGAAGCAGATGAATTTTGTCCTCCGATAGAAAATAGATCTACATCGCAAAATAACATGGACATAAAAGAACCATATGACAATAATTTCCAATCATGGGAAATAAATCCATCCAAACACATAACTATTGAAGAGCTATTTCCTTCAGATAAGGAGCCGTTTAATCGCGGTAAAATCATCAATCTATTACAAGAAATTCCATCCTTGAATTCTCTGACCAGCAAAGAAATTGACTTAGTTCTGTTTCCAATAAAAGAAAATAACAAACTAGTACAGGTATCCTTTTATTCACCGGTCTTGCCTGGAATAATAATCAGAGAGAAGGAAATTCTTCACAAAAATGGCTATGATGTAATCTCGGTGGAAGATTTTAAAACCAACAACTCAAATAATGGTATATTTGGACAAACTCACAGAAGAAAAGAAAACAACAGTTCTAATTGGGGAGACCTAGCATCAAGTACTATGAGGAAAGATCTACTTAAAATACAAGTAATTCAAGGAGAGAGGTCAGTCTGGTCTCGGAATCCCACCTTTAACAACACTGAGAACTCAATAAAATCATGGGCATGGTTATCAGAAACCTTAAACAGCAAAAAAATGGTAAATTCACAACAACGCGAAGTTTAGCAAAGGTCTGACGTTATTGTCCTGGAACCTGGCAGGGAAAACTGATATAAAAATGAAACATGCAATAAAAAACTCCCCTGATATCATCGCCCTCCAGGAAACATGGTTAATCAATACCTTTACTCAAAGAGGATACTATGTATACGAAACATTGGCAAAAAGATCAAGAAGGGGACACGCCAAGGGTGGTCTGGCAATATTATTAAAAGAAGATCACTCTTGGTCACAGGAAATAATTAACACAAACACAGACAATCTACAATGTTTAAAAGTATCCCTTAGAACCCATGCCTCAGCCAAACTAGAAAAAATATTACTTTTCAATATCTATGCACCTCCAAGCAGTAATAATAACGATTTGCTGTTTGACCGCCTAATGGAAATTATCACTCATATAATTGATGATCAATCTCACTTGCCATACCTCATAATGGGGGACTTGAATGCTAAAATTTCTAACTGCGAGATAAAGAAATGGGCTCGTCTCCTCAAAGAGGAATCTCTGGAATCATCACTCCCTGAATTCCCAAAAGGAACTAAATCGGATAAGAGGGGACGCGCACTACTAGCTTTTCTCTCTGGCATTAATGGGATAATATTAAATGGTAACATCAATGGTGATATACCAGCAACATACACACGGCAAGGAAATGGAACTCCTTCAACTATTGATTACTTTATATGCGGGATCGAAGGAAAAGAACAAATGAGTCAACTTTCGATAATATTCCCTGCAGAAAGTGATCACGCTCTTTTAAACCTTTCAACCCACTGGATTGCACCGTCCTCTTTTTATAACCAGCCACTATTTCTTACAGAAAAAACGGAAGTAAACACAACTAGGCGTCGCATTTACTGGGGGACAGAAAATCTGGAATATCTGCGGCAACTAATTACTGAAACCAATATTTTGACCAACATATATTCAGATGATCCTGTAAAGAACTTTGAACATCTAACGAATAATCTCAAACAAGCTCTGCAAAGTAAGCTAGAATACCACAGACCAGCAAAAAGAAAATGGAAAAACAAGAATAAAAACTGGAAACAACCAGTCGTAAAACAAATCAATAGACTGATACGTGCCCAGTATCTGGAATTCTCGTCAGTAAACAAAAAGGAAATCAATAGATTAAAGAATCAAATACGACGAGAAAAAACTAGACAGAAAAAACTGAAGCAGGACTTTAATTGGACTGAAATCCAGCTAGCAGCTAAACATAATAATCAACGTAAATATTGGTCACTGATCGCAACAATGACAGGATCCAAAAAAAAGCTGGAGGCTACACCTGTATCAGAAGAAAACTGGGACATATACCTACGTGAGCTATACAAACAGAATGAATATATTAAAAATGAAGAAGTGGGAGGAGAAAACGTGGAAACTAAAGATATTAAGATCAACAAAACGTCGGCAGTGTCAGTCTCTATGAATATCAGGAAGGCAAGGAGCACAGGTGCATCTGGCCCCGATCAGATACCTGTCAAGGTCTACCAAATAGACCATAAAGAGTGGGGAACGGTGCTCTCGCCGCTATTTAACTATGTATTCGACAGTGGTCAAATGCCAAATTCCTGGAAAGGAAGTATCATAATCCCGATTTTCAAAAAAGGAAAAAGAAACACACCGGGAAATTATAGGCAAATTGCCCTCATGGACGCTGCTGGGAAGATTTTTGCAGCAGAAATCCTGGATAGGCTGAAAAATTGGGCTTTCTCATTAGGTCTAATTCCTAAATTTCAGTCCGGATTTCGCCCACACCACTCTGTCACTGACAATGTAGCAATCTTCCAAACTATATTAGATAAGTACGCAACAGGGAAAAAACAAACTATTTACGCAGCGTTCATTGATTACTCGACAGCCTTCGATCGAGTGGATAGACCGACCCTGTGGTCAAAATTGAGAATAATGGGGATCCCGGAGCAGCTATTACATCTGATAGTGAATCTACAGAGTGACACCTGGTGCCGCGTCCAAATGGGAAGTGACAAGGGCCTATCGAAGGTAATACGAACATCAAATGGCCTGAAACAAGGGTGCCTCTTGGCTCCAATTTTATTCTCACTGTATTTAAGTGACCTACCTTCCCAACTGCAGCAAGGGATATGTACTCCTCCTAAGATAGCCACCGAATATATCCATTCCCTGCTGTATGCAGACGATATAGTCATGTTTGACCTAACACCTTTCGGACTACAAAATCTTTTAGATATTTTATATAAGTACTCAAGGAAAAATTACCTAATTCCAAATACGAACAAAACAAAAGTGGTTGCCTTTTCAAATCAGAAGAAAAGGGTACGGTACGAATGGAAGCTGGGAGGTGAGAAACTAGAACAAGTAAAGGAGTATACATATCTGGGTAGAATTTTCTCACAAAACATGAGCAACATCAATCAAATCAACCACCTGAAAAGGAAAAGTGATCTGCATGCTGGGGCCTTGTCCCGTTTATATTCGGCCACTGGACATAGACATTTTTCTGCACTGATTCAAGTCTATCGAGCTAAAATCACACCAGTCCTGTCCTATGCATCGGAATATATTCCTCTAAATCAATGGTCATATATGGATTTAACAGAAGGAAGAATATTGAAAAAACTACTGAAGATTTCAACATCTACCCCAGTACAGGCATTGAGACTGGAATGTACCATCACGAGCGCATATGCTACAGCTATAGCGAGCATCATAAGGTGGGCCCATAATCTTCTTCTTTCAAAAGAAGGTACCTTAAGAAGATTGTTAAAAGTAGAGACATTCGAGAGCAGCTCTACTCATACTACCTTTACTAAAAATATGCGAGAGGCTCTACAGCTTGCAAAAGTCAATGTGGAAATTTTGTCTACGTGGTCACCGGCTCAACTCAAACTTTTTCTAAAAAACTTCACTCCCAAATTGAGCTACGAGATTGATCACTCTCATTGTAATAGACTATCGTCATACAAATTTTATGTAGCCTTGCAGGAATACAAACAACGTCAGCCTTACCTAGAGTATACTCTTCAACATGGCGCAAGGCGTGCAATTATGATGTTGCGCCTTGGAACACTTCCTGTACAAACCTTTACTTCCTCTTGGAGGCCCGACAGCTCTGCCCTTTGTACCCTTTGTCAAGGAGGCAACCAAAATTTGGAACACTTATTTTTTATATGCCCTAATGCAGAAATTGTAAATGCAAGGTCAACATGTCTTAAGCCCATCTACCGGTCCTGCAGGATCACTAGCTCACAAGACTTTTTATCACTATGTAAAAGCCCCCCTAATGAATTCGTTTGTTACAGAATTTTTAAGTTTTTGAAAATCTCATTGAAAATGTATTAATATGGAATGTATAAATGTATATTTTATTTGTGGTCCTCGTAAGAGTACCGTAACAAAAATAAAAAACTTTGACTTTGACTTGACTAAGCTCTTCGGTCGTCCAGAGGCGACGCCAAAGAGCTGCAAGACGATACTGTGCCATCTCATTCAGCGGTCTACAGCCTAAGTCTAAAAGCAATGGTTTTATGGGAGATGATTGTGGAAGCCCCACTAAGTTCCGAAGAAACCTGTTCTGTGCAGTGGTTAGTTCTGACAAGCCTTTGTAACCCCATATGTCCGCACCATACAGGGTAGCTGCATTGACCTTGGCCTCATAGATTTTTAACGCTGGTGTAATGCGTTTGATCAAGGTTTTTTTTTGTTCCTTCAGCAAGCATCCTGCAAGGCGAACAAATTTAAGAATTAAAACCTCCAACTGGGGGTTCCAAGTAAGTTGGTGGTCAATGGTCACGCCCAAATATGTCATGACTTTGACCTGTTCGATTGGGACACCGTCTAATAAAAACGAGCTTTTGATTGGTTTATTTTTGTTAAAAATCATAAATTTTGTTTTATCAGCATTAATCTGAAGGTCATTTTTTGTGCAAAATTCAGCAAATCTGTTTAGAGCTGCTTGTAAGCCGCTCCGAGTCTTGGAGAGGAGCAGGGTGTCGTCGGCGAATATTAACATGGGATATTTTGATCCCCCCAGGGAGGGAGCATCAGTTTGTGTTTCACTAAAGAATGCAACCACCCGGTTGATAAACAAGAGAAACAGGGTAGGGGCCAGCACGCAACCCTGCCGCACCCCACGTTCGACAGGGAAGCTAGCGGTCACCTGACCCTGTTTCCCCCATCTTACTCGGGCAAAGTTATCCTCATGTAGGCGCCTGACCAGCTCTAATAGTTCAGGTGGAAGGCCCATAAGTCTAAGGGCTTCCCATAGTTTTGCCCTGGGAACCAGGTCGAATGCCGACCTGAGATCAACAAAGGCGGCGTAGATGACACCACCGCCCAAGAAAACCACCTTCCAATACAGCATGGTAAGACGAAACACCTGATCTAGGGTGCTGGTGCCTGATCTAAACCCTGCCTGCATGGGGGAGAGTATATTATTCTGCTCAATCCACCCCTGTATTCTAGCCAGGGCCATTCTTGATACCACTTTTTGTATAGTATCGATCAGGCTAATGGGGCGATAGTTTTTCGGTGAAGATCGATCCCCTTTCTTATAAACTGGAAGTATCTCAGCCCCTTTCCAGGATTGTGGTACCCTTGCCCCTGCTGCAATAGAATTTGCTAAAGTTGTTATATAAGGGACCCACAGATCTAAATTCAATTTAAAAAGGTCCGCTGGTACAGCATCTATACCTGGGGCTTTCCCAGACTGAATAGAACCCAAGGCATGTTCGGTGTCTGAGGTACAAAAGGTAAGCCTGTCCCCAAAAGATACTAATGCAGTCCCCGCTAAGGGCTCACCTGCCAACTGGACGATATTGGGATCTTTAAATTGAGCGGAGAAAAATTCCACCCAATCTGCAGCGGAAACATGATTTTCAGGGGTGAGGGAGTCCGAATCCCTGCCCCATCTGATAAACTCCCAAAATTTAGTTTGGTTGGACGACTCACAGGCTTTGAGAAGATCAAGCCAGTACGAATCATCCCATTCCCTTTTAGCTTCCCAAATATTGCGTTTGTAAGTCAGTCTCGCTTTCCTGATGTCTGGAGTATTTCTAGATTTAACAGCAGCAATTAGAATGCTGTGGGCTTCTCTGCAATTTTTATTATACCAACCTTTGAATTGCTTCGCTTTCTGTTTTCTACATGGCCTAGTGAGAAGTTCCCTAATAGCCGCAAAGCATGCCTCATGGAGATCGACAATAATGTGCTTTACCCTGCCATTCGGAGATAATGCAGTCATCCTATCTCTAGTGTCTAGGACCAGTTCTTCAATTTGACAGACAAGCTCTTGATCAGCTATAACCCTTGACCATTTGACCTGTCTTCTATTATCACACAGGACTAGGTCCGATGTAATACAAGCTGTTTCCGTCTGGGGGAGCCCTAGACCAGGGACCCTGAGTCCAAGTGAGAGTGGGTTATGATCGCTCTCTGGCCTGGTCTCTATTGACATATCAATTACATTAGACCAGGATTCTATGTTGACCAGTATGTAGTTGATGCGACTCGCACTAGACCCATTGTCAAAGGTTGGTTTCCCCGCCTTGTCAGACAAGCTACGGCCATCCACCGCCCGGAGCCCCCATTCCAGGCAGAGCCCAAGCCAGTGGAGGGCAGCCTCTGTACCCCTGACACCCTTAGTTATTGCTAGCGGGGGGATATTCCAGACAATATCTTCATCCATCCCCACATCCTCGGCAAGACTCATGATGGGTTCAAATGAGCAGTTCAAATCACCAGCTACTAAAATAAGCTGGTCACTTTTATACTCATTTAGGAGATCTTCCAAGTCATTAAGGATAGGTTGCTTCCTACCACCCTGACAACCTCGGGCATAGATATTAATAAGAAGAATATCCTTACAGTTCTCCTTACTTTGGGATATACAAAGGAGATCAGCATTCTTCACCAGGATTTCCCTGACGCTGAAACCTAGTGAGTTTTTTATCCATATGGTAAGACCACCCGAAGCCCTACCCCTGGAGCCCTGTGTTGCTGGTTTGTAATAATTTAGGAAGCCTACTCTAAACAGGGGATCAACTGACCAAGTTTCCTGGAAAACGATGATGTCATGTGTAGTAATATAATCTACCCAATCATCGTTGTCCAGGCGACCCCATAAACCTGCTATATTCCATGAGGCCACCTTGATTTCATTATCTGGTTTACTAGGGCTGGAGGTCTCAAGTTGTCCCAGAACACCTAACTCAGCCTGGATTGAATTGTAAACATTGTCCAGTGTTATTTATGGGCCTGATGGTGACATGGAACATGCCATACCGGGTACTGACAGGGTGGACGGAGTAGAATCTACTAAATGTTTTGAAGCATCCACCCCCCGAGTCAGTCAACCTCATCCAAACAGCCAAACATATTTGAAGTAGGAACCCCTTGCCACCAGATGTTCTGGTTATGCCCACCATTCCCACGTCCTCTATGCCTAGGCTTTTGGATTGTCGTCCAAGACCCTTCCATTCCAAGCTGTCGTCGAGGAGGATAGAAAAAAGTGAGGGGTCTAACAACGACTGAGTGGTCTTCTTCGCAAGGGGCCCATGAACAAAGATGTTGTGCCGTATTGGGGTCAGCAAATGACACCACTATACAGTCACCAGTGATGGTTTTGTGAGTGGGTCCTACCTAAGGTACTCTTCGCACCATTAGTACCCGACTTCTTTGGTGGTTAGGGAGCTGTCTATTCGTGTTGAGCCAATGAATGACCTTATTTTTAAGAGACCAATGATTCTCTTTAGTTTGTGGGTCAAGAGTGGGCACACCAGCTAATACAATGACATATGGACTAGCCTCCGGTGGTAAGTCAATATACCCACCACGAAAATTCGGTCGGCTAGATTCAAAAGATGGCAAGTTCTTGTTTGTCAATTGATTAGGCTGTTGTACGACAGCTTGTGGCCTGGGTTTAGAACGTGCTACATTCTGTTGTGGACAAGTTTGAGCCCTAGTATTGGATTGTGCTGTATTCTTTGCGGGGCAAGCTTGTTGCCTGGGCTTGGTTGATGCTAGATCCTGGGACGGGAGACAAACGCTAAGATTTGAAATAGTAGTAGCGTTGTCCCCAACTTTTGTGCGGGGTTTTGGTACAGGTTTAGGTCTGGGAGGTGGAGGGGCCGTGGCTTCTGACTCTTGTGCCTGGGAGGTGGGACCCTCACCCTGGGAAAACCTAGTTTCCATTTGCTTAAGACTAAGGCTCGCCAGCGTGACTATAGTCCTATCCATTTCTAACAGATGGTTTTCCATTCTGGAAAGTCTAAGTTCCAGGGGGGGTAAGTAACTTTTTAAGTGTGTCCCAGACAGTTTTTAGGAATTCCTCATCCCCCCTCCTATCTCCCTCTACCACACTCAATCCACCCTCTGTTGACCCCTCCTTGCTCTTGTCGGGGAGAATTACCACCGGGGGATCCAGCACTACACCGCTTGAGGCATGGATGGTGTCGCTGCCTAAAAAAACTGTGTTGGCTTTATCTTTTTCTTCCCCAACCCCAAATGTGCACAGTGGCCGTCTACTATTAAATTAGATCTCGCAATTTTAGCCTTTTTGCGAGCAAAAGTAGATCTAGCAAGACTTTTCTTCTGCTGTAGGGCAACCTTTTTAGCATTAGCTGCAATCTTGGGCATTACAATTTTTACTGGGGAGCTTATACCAACCACAAGAGTAGGTGGTGCAATCTCCTCAAAAGGTGTTAATATGGATTCCTTAACTTGCTCGGGTGGGGATGTGGTTGAGAGGTGGTGTATGTCAACCACTGTAAGCAAGGACCGAGGGCCAGATATACACTCTGGGGTTAGCGCTAGAGCAAGATTACCTAAAGATGATTTCTTGGAAGAAGCCATATTAAGAGAAAGTTTACGCGCAGCATCTAGTTCTAGGGAAACCCTATGTTGCATTTTGTTGATTTCCGCATCAATGGCCTGATTGGTCTTTGTGAGGAAATCGTCTAGGGTCCCACTAGGTTTGTTAAGGCCATTTGCAGTTTTACTGCGACTGCCCCGTGTACACATGATGGAAAACAACAAGGAACAGTGACACAAATAGAAATAAACACAAATGATAAACAGTTCAGCCAAGGGATGTGGCCCAGCCCAGACCTCTTAGACCTCGAACGGCCTCAAACGGCCCGCTCTTAGCCCGGTCTTTGCCCCGGGCTGCGTCCCGCGCTGAGGGAGAACAAACACTGTTTATAGTAGTTGGAAAGCCGGGGGGCGGAGCTACAGGGAGAGCGGACCGAAAGGTGGGCTCGGTCTCGCAGGGACACCTGGGTCAGGTAGTCCCTGCACGCTCGCAGCCCTGTAGCTTGACAGGTCCCCATGTCCAATCCGGGGTGCCCCCACAGGAAGCAGGCAGAGTCAGCACAAGATCCACGGCGAGCTTCAGAGTGCAAGTGCGGCAGGTGAGCGCGAGTCCAACAATGCGCTTGGTTTTGGCAGCAAACAAGTGTCCCAAGGGTCCAGGGCTAGACCTGTTGGTTTTAACGGCCCTCCGATGGGCGGGGGGCAGAGCTACAGGGAGAGCGGACCGGAAGGTGGGCTCGGTCTCGCAGGGACACCTGGGTCAGATAGTCCCTGCACGCTCGAAGCCCTGTAGCTTGACAGGTCCCGATGTCCAATCCGGGGTGCCCCCACAGGAAGCAGGCAGAGTCAGCACAAGATCCACGGCGAAGCGGCACCCGCGGAGCTGGTGCGGCAAGCTTCAGAGTGCAAGTGCGGCAGGTGAGCGCGAGTCCAACAATGCGCTTGGTTTTGGCAGCAAACAAGTGTCCTGAGTTCCACAGAGGGGTGTGATAGTTATTCTTAGGAATTCCTAATAACTTTTGAATAGCCCCCAGACACTATCCATTGTCTTGTACCACATTTTCTTATAGTACCGCCTCTCTGTCCTTCTCAGTAATACCCCTGTTGCCTCCCGACCTAGTATTAATTTATATATGAGGGGAGGCTTTCATTCCCATATATAGCATTTGATTTATTTCAGTCAGAGTCAAATAAGGTTGCCATTTGGGTTAGCAAGCAGGCCCAGGGATAGTACCTTACATTAGGAACCCCCAGGCCTCCCCTCTCCTGTGGGAGGGACATACATTTTAACGAGCACCTGACTTTACCATAATGCCATATAAAACTCATGAATGTTGCTTCTATAGATTTAATAATGTTTTCCTCTATTAAGAAGGGAATGGCCCGAAACATATATTAAATTTTTGGGAACAATGTCATCTTCAGGACATTGGACCGCCCTACTACTGACAAATGTAATGAGTCCATTCTTTTAAGCTCAACCTCCATCGAATTCAGCACTGGAGTAAAATTATCCCTAATAATAAACTCGGGTGAGGCGTTAATCATTATTCCTAGATATACTGCCGAACTGACGAATCTAGAATCAGACTCAACCAAATTATTCTGAGAACTGATTACTTGAGTTTTCCCCTCATTTAGCCGATATCCTGAATACCTCCCATATATCTCAGTGATTCCAACCAATGCCTTTAAAGCTGAGTGTGGTTCCACAGAGAGGACTGCCAGGTCATCGGCGTATGCCAGAATTTTGGTCTCAAATCCATTTGTGATGACTGGTTTTATCTCTGTGGCAGCAAGTATACTCTGTATCAGTGGGTCAATGTAAAGTGCGAACAAGATGGGTGAGCAGGGACATCCCTGCCGTGTCCCCCTTGCTATATAGATTTTCTCTGAGCTTTCACCCATCAGTTGGATTTTGGCAACTGGGTCCGAATACATTGCTTTTATAGCAGTCTGGAATCTAACTCCGAACCCTCTAGATTCCAGCACCCCCACCAAATATTCCCACCTGACGCGATCGAACGCTTTCTCCGCGTCGAGGAGGATCATTGCCATCCCCCTCTCCCCTGCAGCATGGACATCAAACAAAGATATTGCTCGTCTGATATGGTCGGTAGTTCCCCGGCCTGGAATAAAGCCATGCTGCCAGGGAGAGACTGTATTGTAGTTCCTATATTCCCAATAGGCTTGGCGCATTGGAATAACATAAACAGCAGTGTAGACGTAGGACTGAGGTCATCTAGGTCTCTACTGACTATGTTAGACTTAATTAGTTTTGCCAGCTAGCTCAGAGGTCACTAGAAACTTTCTCGAATGTTCTGGAAAGGGTTAACCGTCCTGATTTAGACAAGAAGGGATTAGCTTCTGACAACCATATAACATGACAACTTTGCTCCCCCAGAATAAAGAGTGTATCTTCAGAGTTGTGTGAAACAATAGACAGCTATTTCACTCAGTCAATCGTGCATGCTTAGTTCCACCAGATTGCAGAAAAATAGAGAGACGGGCGTTTTCAATAAAAGGTGTTATTTTATTGAGCAGTCTTCTTTCTCATGCAAGAGAAATGAACTGCCACAATTGCAATACTTATTGTAAAGTAAAGTGCGTAAAGTAAAAGTAGTATTATGAAATAATACTGTAAAAGCATTGATATGGTTTCTTAGCCATATGATACTTTAAAATGGATAAAACATATACATACATAAAAACATTGACTAACGAACTCAACTGGTGCTTCTAGATACGCCTACCCCAGTGTACCTGACCTAAGCCTAATACGTGGGAAGGAGAAAGTAAGTTTGCAGTTTTTAAGTTAAGTTTTGCCAAGTATCGGAATCAAGAATTCTCTCTAAGTTTTTAATCAGCTTTGTACCCTGGTTATAGAATGAAGGAGGTCTTGTATCTCGCTTCTCAGGACTCGATCTCCCAGCAACCCGTGAGGGTGACTTGGGAACACCGGAGCTGGATTTTCTCGGCTAGAGAAAAAGACAGCGTCTCTCTCAGTGCGTCAAGGGGAGGGGCGGTCTCCGTCAGCTCTCATAACAGCTGGGCTCCCGGGCAAGTAGAACGTCGCTCTTCTGCCAACCACAGTGTGTTTGCTTAAAGCAACGTTGGTATATTTATACCTGAAAGGTGCCGGGTTTGACGTAAGGTTGGACATAAGACGTCAATAAGAACTAACAGTTCTTTCTGGACTCTAGGAGTTCTTGTGCAAATCAAATCAAGAGCAGGGGGGTTTTACCGGGCTGCTGGAGGCTTGGTTTGTTTAAAGAACGCGTTGTGCTTTCTAGGAGTCTATGGGAGTAGCCGTGCTGTGTTTTGGACTGCATGGGCTATTACTGAATATGGATATGATTCTTATGCCTTTATAAGGATATTATTAGTTATAACCACATAAGGGCATGAATCGGGAATATCAAATTAGGGTCCTAGATAGAAATACAACAAGACCAGACCCCCAATGATCCTTCCCAGGCGTTTTGCCAGGATTTTTGCGTAGATCTTATTATCCGCATTTATAAGGGAGATGGGTCTATAGGAACCAGGATTTTCCTTCGGCTTCCCTTTCTTATGAAAGACCACTATGTTTGTATCTTTCCATGTCTCCGGTATTTTACCCATATTCATTATCCCGTTAAATAAATCAAGAAGCATTGGGGCTATCTCGTCTGACACGCACTTATATACTTCTAAAGGGATACCATCAGGCCGTGATGCCTTCCTGGGCGCCAGCTCATGTAATGCTTCCAATATTTCCCCCATGGATAGGTCTTTTTCCAAGGTTTCCCTCTTCTCCTGATCCAGTTCAATACCTTCCTCCACCAACACTCCCTGTGGTATTTCTAGGACTAAATCTTCCTGATATAGGTTTTGATAATAGCTCCTAAAGACCTTCAGGATATCCTGGGGTTCATCATAATCCTGACCCTGTTCTTGAATACTAGTTATTACGTTTCTAGTGGTGGCCTGTCTAATACGTAGTGTGCGAGCCCTTCCAGCTTGCTCTCCCGTCTCATATAACCGGCCTCTGTATACTTGATATTCTGAAGCTGCCTTTTTAGCCATTTGATTGTGGATTTCTGCTTTGATGGAGCTTATTTTTAACAGGTTTTCTTTCCCTTCTTTACCCTGCATAATGTCTTTCCCATGTTGCTCCTCAGCTTCTATCAGTTGGCCTAGTAGTAGCTGCTTCTCCAAGGAGCTTTTTTTCCTAGATCGAGCAACAAAGCTAATAACCTCACCCACACGCTATTCCATGATGCACTAAATCGATTTGCTTCAAAATATCTCTGTGTCCATTTCTTAATATGTTCCACAAAAATACAGTCTGCTATGAACTTCCTCTCGAAAGTCCAAGGCCTATACTTTCTATATGGCGTTATGCAGTCATGGGTCAGAATTAGCGGGTTGTGGTCTGATAATATTTTTGCAGTTTCCGTATCTTCACCTTACTAAACTCAGTGGTTGAGCTCATAAAATAGTCCAATTTTGTATACTTCTGGAATGGACTAGAGAAATAGGTGAAGCCGGTATTACCAGGCTCCTTGTTTCCCCACACATCTATCAGATCCTGTGATTGCATCAGCGAGGAAAGGGCACGGATTACCTTGGGCTTCCTACCTAAATATACATTTCTATTCACAAAATCTGCTAAAATATTCAAATCCCCACATAGCACAATTGGAGTGGGCCAACCAACCAGCTCCTTTTCTAAAAATTCAAAGACCTCAGGGCCGTCCTGATTAGACCCATATACTCTGAAAATAGTAATACCTATGCCCATTTCGATCAGAGCCCACCTCCCTAGTGTATCGGCCATGGAGCGCTTTACACCCCCTAATCCTATCTTCCCCAGAATGGCTACCCCCCTTACTGTGGAAGTCTGAGATGTGCAGGATAAGATCTTGTACCCCCTAATATTCAACAGATGCTTTTTTCCCCATGGCAGATGCGTTTCCTGTAAACACAGGACATCTATCTGCTCTGTTTTAACAAACATGGCCAGTCTACCCCTCTTTTTCCAACCGTTCAACCCCCCAATATTCAGGGAACATATACTAAATTTTGTCATTTTTCTGTATACATTTTTCCTTCTTTTTAGGCCACCAAAACTGAATATCCAAACCAAGTTCCATCCATAATAGACAATACATAACCAAGAATGGAATTATTTTGTGCCATAGAATCTCTTTTTTACATTTCCCCCCACTGTGACCCCTCCTACCGTTTCCCAGCCCCTTGAACCCCCACCCCTCTGCCCCACTCCACCTCTCCCTCGCCCCTGCACCCTCCCTCTTGAGGCGCTCAGACCTTGGTCTGTGCATATGACGCAAGCAGCATTTACAGTGAGGACTTCTTACAATCTTCTTCTAATATCCACAAAGACACCCTTACAACCTTACATCAGAAAACCTACATTGGTGACCAGATACGAAAGAAACCAAAGAAGAAAAAAAAAAGGCATAAAGGGAGAAAACTAAACGCAGTCCTCTCCCCCTTCCTAGAATACAGGGCAAAGAGGCATCCTTTTAACTACCCAAGGTGTCCAGGTATTCTTGTGCTTTAACTTCTGATGAAAAGTACAATGTCCGCACCTCGTTTATTATCTTGAGTTGCGCTGAATTTACGAGGTATACTTGGATTCTTTTGTCCTGAAAAGGTTTGATCAACTGCCTCAACCGCCCGCACCTCTCGACCGTAGCATGGCAATAATCCAGGCGAACAAAGAATGTGATTCCATCGTTAGACTTTCTTGCATCTGGTCGCGCTTTTTCAGCTATAGCTTGCCGCAAGAGGAAATTTCCAACAAAAATTAAGATTGCCCTTGGTTTATCGCCTTCCCTAGTGTTGCGGCGTATTTTGAAAGGGGTTCGATGTGCCCTCTGAATTTCTCCTGCCCAGTTCCAGCCCATAAGCTCAGGGAAAGAAGACTCAAATAGTTTGATTATATAAGCTCTAACATCTCCCCCTTCTGTTCCCTCAGGGATTTCCAGCACCCTAAGATTATTTCTCCTAAGTCTGTTCTCCATGTCCTCCAGCTTCCACTGGATATCGATAACCTGGGCACTTTGAGAATCCACCTTACTAGTAGCTGCTGCCGCCTCCGACTCTGTTGCAACAATTATCTCTTCGAGATTCGAAACCCTGCCCCCCACATTAACACAGGCTTTAGATCATTTCCTCACAACGCCCTGCATTTTCTGCATTGCTGCTTATGATTTGTGGCTGTCCTGGCGTGCTTCCTCCCTGTGAGCAAGAATCGCCTGATGGATCACCTCCAAAAGTGGGGGTTGGGTTGTTGAAATTTCCGCATTAGGACTACCCTGGAGTGGCATTGAAGAAGAGTGATCCCAACTTAGATCTTGCTGAGGCCTCCCCCTTTTTGACGAGGTGTCATGTCTTATGGCTGTCCCCGGTGGTTCTTGTTCAGGGTCACTCTCCGACTCCAAATTGGTATCCCCTGATATTGAGTCCGCTCCAAGTCCTCCGACCATTCTGCTCCTTCCGAGACAGAGAAAAAGCATTCACTGGGATATTTATCCTTCTCCTCTTCCAAAATTTCTTTGCTACCCAGAGCATCCAGACAGCCTGTATTTCCGGTCTCCCCTCTTTCCAGCCTTTTGCCATTATCCAGTTGTATAGTTTCCTGGATTTCCTGATCAACCATGAGAGTCGTAGCAGCATTTATCTCTGCTTGATGTGTGTCAACTTTGCCTCTGCCGCTATACGGTCTTTTTTTGTCTTCCTGCAGAGTACTAGTTCACCGCCCAGTCCCGTTACACTGGTCTCCGGTGCCTCCAGATCTATTATTCGGGAAGATACAGGGATGATATTCACCTGGATATGGGGCACATCTTGATCAGACCCCATTTCATTTTCTACTAACTGTGCCACTTTTCGGTCTGACCCCAGCCCCAGTCCCGAGGTCTCACAGCCATCAGCCTCTCCTCCCACATCAGCTCCAGTCACGGTCTTCATCCCCTTCTCCTTACTGGTTTGAGATAGCAGTTCAGCGATTGAAGTTACTGCCTGACGGGTCTTTACGGTGGTTTGCTTTGTTTTCTTCGCGGGCTCCAGTGGGGCGTCCGTACTTTGCGTGGCTTCCCCTTGCCTGCCTCCACGTCCTCCAGCTCTGCTCTCTTCCGAGCTGCCGCCGCAACTGCTTTCGCCCCGGTGACTGCTTTCGGAGGCATAGCGCCCCTGCTAAGCTCCTCCGGCTCACTCCGCGGATCCGCCTCCCACGTCGGACCGAGCTAGCCACTCTGGAGAGAGCAGCTCCGGCCGCTTGTCTCAACCCAAGCGCGGAGCACGGCGCCCTCACCCAGATCAGCATGCAGGTAACCAAAGCTGGCATTCATTTTATTGGAAATCGATCTTTGCTTACTGGAAGACAGAGGCTCCCGAATGTGGTCACCACATCAATCGGGGGGTATCATCCAAATTCCCTGCTCTCACTGCTAGTGCTGCACTCAACCGCCACTACACGGTCCCCATCTTGCCTCCTGTGCATTCTCTTCAATTAATTTATTAAAATCTTTCATCTTCAACAATGATTATTTCCATCATGTTTTTTTCATATGGTATGCCCTATGCTTTTCGGCCTCTGCCCTTCCTCAGGGGACTTATTATCTGTAATAGGCAAACATAGAGGAAAAACACTTTTTGATTTATTTGCCTGTGCGATCAATATATAATATCATTCAATATCAGGTTGGGTACCTTATAACCCCGGAATATAGACTCTTTACCGTGATTTTTTGGTTTGTATTAGCGTGGGTCCATGACTCAAAGTTTTATGTGGAAAATAGAAAGAATAAAAAAAGTTTGTGCCAAGGATAGTAAATCATGCAAGAAAATGATCTAATACAAATTACTTCTATTGTAAACAGAGGATAAGTAATGTATTTGGTGGTTTACAGTATACTACAAGATGGTGAATCATGATATCATGTATCATGCAATAAAAACGAAACAAAGAATAACGTGAAAGAACTCAAAATTGAGTTAATAAATATGTGGTGCTCCGTGATATATGGAAAAGTGATCGACGTAAGTGCCTAGGACGCCGCAGGCGATAGAGTAGCAAATTTTTGAACGAAGCGATCATTGCTTACACTTCCTATCCACTAATCCATGTTTTATCATGGAAGATATTGTTTCCAACTTTAACAATATAAAACTTGATAAAGAAATTTGGGAGCCATTATTACAATGTTAGAATGCCAACAATTCAATTCAAATGGCGAGTAAGGTTGCAAGTTTAAAAGGTGAAAACTCTGTGTAATGTTACGGGGCTCGTTGCATTGCGTGATTGGCGTGTTTAAGCACAAAGTCGGCTGTAAAATGAAAGAATGTGGTAAACGATCCATGTCGTCTGAGTCAATTAAAAGAAAACCACAAACCTTAACTACGCGTACCCTAAATTTGAAAGAAAGGGTCTTCACCGTTTCCGTGAAGTAAAGCATCTGCCATTACCACACGTTGATTAAAAACCTCTACGGGTCCTTCACACGGCATCACATGCTATGTTGGAAATGGAAAATAGACTAGAGTTTTGAAACAAGGTGCACGATCGAAAAAAGAAAGAGGAAAGATTCCCGATTTTGAATCTATATAACGTGAAAAATACTGAAATCGTGAAAAAAATAAAAGAAAGAATCCGCAATGATTTGTACTTGTCTGTACATGCACACTAACAAAGCCTTTGCTAGCATTAACAACTAAAGATGTGCATGAACACTTGAATTGGACGCCTGAATCTCAGCCGTATTTTGAGCAATTAAAAGCTGCGCTTTGCTCTACGCCTGTGCTTGGTACGCCAGATTATGTGAAGCCGCTTGTGCTGTACATACACAAAAAGGCTGGTTGGGTGCTCTCTGTTTTAACACAGGCCTTTTGAGGTAAGCAGTGGCCATGTGCTTATTTTTCTGTGCTTCTTGACCCTGTTGCAAGACCCCTCCCTAGTTGTCCTAGAACGAGTGCAGCTCTGGCCGTCTCAATAAGACAATCGGCTGGGCTCATACTTGATACTGACCTCACAGTCATGGTGCCCTATGCTGTGGATACCCATTTGAATAAGACCAAGGCGTAGCACCTCACCAGTGCACGTCTGACCAGTTATGAGCTAACTCTCTCTGCACAGCATGTCACGATCAAATGATGTGCCACTCTGAACCCAGTAACATTGCTACCCCTCCCTTCTGAAAGTGAGGAAATTGATAAACATGATTGTATCTTCCGTACAGAGGAAGAGACGAAAGGACGGGTAGACCTGACTGATGTTCCCTTATCTGACCCTCACGAAAAACTATATGTTAATGGCTCATTTTAAGTTACCAGATGGCACTACAACAGCTTCATATGCAATTACGACACTGTACATGGTAGTTGAGATGTCACAAGTTCCCTATAAGTCAGCTCAAGCTGCAGAGTGAGGGACTGGTTGTCAATATGTATACTGACAATCAGTTTGCCTCTGGAGTTGCCCATAATTTTGGACGGCTCAGGGGAGAGAGCTGGTTTCACACTTCCCATTGGATGAAGATCCAGCAGGGTCCCATTACGCATAGGCTTTTGTCGGTTTTGACACTCCCCAAGAGATTAGCAATAGTGAAGTGTAGTGCACACAAGAAAATCACTGATAATGTAGGTAAGAGTGACACCTTTGCAGACCAGATAGCTAAGGAGACAGCCCAAACAAAGATGAAAAGGATGTTTGTCGCCGGTCCTGCTAGGTGGGTGCCCGAGGTCACCATGTTTGAGGATATGCTGGAAAATGTCAAGTAGATTCAATGTGAGGCAACTACTAAGGAATTAGAGATATGGCAGGACATCACAGCTCGTTGGGATGAGGATGGGTGTTGGACCGATAAGTCAGGAAAACAGAGATGGATGCTGCCAGATGCATATGTTCTTCCCGTAGTCACCATGGCCCACGGACAAGCTCATATCAGTCCTAAAGGTATTTTTAAGTTGCTAGACACTGTGTGGATAAATGATAACATCCCGAAGACCGCTGCTCATTTGGTTGAATATTGTATGGTGTGTATGATGCACAATCCTGAAAAGGGTACCCCTACACCACCTGGTAATTTTGCACTTCCCACTTTACCTCTTGAGTTCCTCCAGATAGATCATATAGAAATGGATCAGGTCAACAATTTGAAATATGTGTTAGTGGTTGTTTGTGCATTCAGTAAATTGGTTGAGGCTTACCCCACCAAAGGAAATACAGCCATAGTGACTGCAAAAGTGCTCCTGAAGGAGTTCTCTCCTCCCTTTGGCTTTCCTCATTTGATTTGGAGGGTTAACGGAAGTCACTTTAACGGGAGAGTCATCCAGTTAGTTTGTGAGGGACAACATATCAGGCAAAAATTTCATGCTGCAAATCACCTCAGTCCACAGGTTTTGTTGAGAAGTACAATGCTACTCTCAAACTGAAATTGGCAAAGATTCAGGAGAGCACAGGGTTGCAGTGGCAAGATGCTTTACCATTAGCCCTTTTGTCCACACGAACAGCACATTCTAGAACAAGACTGTCACCCTACGAGGACGTGTTTGGGTGCCCGGGAAATGTCTGAGGCGTCCCTCGCCCTCGTCGGTTCTCAGAAATTGAATATCCTCTGTTGGTGGACTATTTGTAGGAGTTGACTAAAGGTTTGTGTTCTATTCAACAGATCCAGGATTCACTTCCGCCAGTACCCGAGGGGCCAGGCAATGACATTGGTCCTGGTGACTATGTGTTGATTTGTAACTTTCAGAGCCGAGGTGGTCCAAGTGCTCCTTGCAACATGCACTGCCATCAAAGTCACTGGCCGAAATAACTGGGTTAATTGTCAGCATTACCACAGAGTGCCTCTTCCCTTACCCTAAGACTAATGGGTAAACTAAGGAATTGGAGATTCGGAGTGGGAACAGGTCCCACGATTTGTCCCCTTTTTGTATGCCAAGCTCACGTGGACACAAACAGAGGCTGAGAATGATGAGGTGCTAAATGCAGCAGTGCACCTGGAGATTAAAGCAATCAAGAGCCCCTTTCTACTTGCCCCTCTGTGTCTGAAAACCTTTTTAGTGACCCCTCGGTGTCCAGGAAGCTAGGTACAATTTGCGCCTGTGACGGAGGTACAGTGTACCAAAGGAGAAGCCAGATTGGTAGGGATGGACTGCACAAGTCAGGGTGTACCTTGCCTATGTTACCAACAGTAGATTAGGGAGAGGCAATTGGTGTACTGTTTGGACATTGGACAGGATAGATTGAACATGCTTCCCTGGAGGGGGGTATGGTATGCTGGACAACGTGGGATTTCTTCAAGAGCTAGGATCAAACAGAGCCACTGCCAGTGCTCAAAAGCGCCAATGTTGGTGAACAATAGGAGTCTGCCAGTAAGGCTCTAACAAACACTGCAAACTCTTGTTTTTTTGCTATTAGTCTTATTGCATCCCTTTTCTCTGGTTACACAATGTATCCGTTTAGTCGGCCCATTACTGAGGAAGAACAGCTATTTGCACCTCCGCAAAATGTAAAATAATTTTCGCATCTATAGTTGCAATTGCATTGATATTTATGTTAGGGATATCTTAGTTTTTGGAGGAAAAGTATTCTGCACGCTCTTTGATTGGGACAACACCCGTCCCCACTGAACACGTTTGATATTTTAGCCCCTCACAAAGGAGAACATAGAAAGACTCACGCAATGTATTTTTACAAATGTTGCATCAGGCCCATGATACTTCAAATGCAACTAATAGCTGGATCTGTGGATTGCTCCCCTCAGTTACACATAAGAGTGATATTTTATTATCAATGCCATTATCCTATCGCGGAAGTTGCGAGGGGTGGTTTGAACTGTTTACTATAGTGCATTATCACTTTCGATTGTCTGCTATAAATACTTGAATAATTGAAATGCTGGATTTTCTAAAGTTCAGTGCTACTGAATATTTCTGATCTCTCCAAATACGCAATATTACTAAATACAGAGCGATGCCAGTGTCAGTTGTCAACACAACAGCTGGTTTCTGTGTTCAGGGAATTAAGAAGGTGAAAGTGGGAGAGAGTAATTGCAATTACACATATAAGCTGAGTAAGATTAGTAGCCCGCCTTTGCTCCCACCACATAATGTCTATTTTGTTTGTGGATCCCAAGCTTATGTTTGGCTTCCTAGGGGGCGGTCAGGCATATGTTACCTCTCTTTTCTTCTTCCCCCAGTGTATATTGCACCGTCCAATTACCATAAGGACCATTGATTACGGCGTAGGAGTGCATATGTGCCCCAAGTTAGAAGGGCTATTAACACAGAGGATATAGATCAGACAGATACCACTTTGCAACAGTTCACAGAGGCCATGAAAGGTATTGTACCCTTTTTGGGCCCCATGTACAACAGCCTTAATATTAATCGGCTCACAAGTGTTGTAGAAAGGGTCATTCATGGGACAGCAGGGATTTTGATGAATATCACAGCTGAGCTCCAGGCTACGAAGCGTGTTGCCCTACAAAACCGGATGGTGTTAGACGTCATTTTGCCAACCGGGGAAAGGCCTGTTGTGTCATTGGCAGTAGCTGTTGTGTATACATCCCAAACCACGCCTTCAATGTATATGCTGCCATACAGACGTTGCACAGGCTTTCATCAGACATACGCCAAGAAAATGGTAGTTGGACACTCTCAGGATGGTTCGGGGGCATATTTGCGTCCTGGGGTTGGAAGATCCATGCTTTCCTAGCGGTAGGCGCTGGTATTTTCCTCACCTGCTGACTCTGTATACAATGTCTCCCAGCCTGTTGCTCTTATTGTATCACACTCCTCACCCCAAAGCGGAAGTCGCCCATTCATGATCCTAATGCTATTTTTATGTCTCAGAAGGAGATAGATAGTTTTATGCAGATAGACAAAGGTATAATTGAAGGCGTATCTTCCCCCTGATGTTGAATACATGTAATGATCCAAATTTTGAAGATTATTTGTTGTATACAAACCACGCCTTCAATGTATATGCTTGTGACGCTGGGGGTCGGCTGGGGTTCAGTTATTGGCAACAGGCGGGCTCGTGGTAAAGAAGGTTTTATTGAAGTAAACCAGTGATCAGTACAACTCTTCCTAATCGGGTTGAATCTCCTTGGGGATCTACTCCTGCTACGCCTTCGTCGGGTGACCTTCTCCTTCTCTCGGACCCCTTCCGGGCTTCGAGGGGGTGAATCTTCCTCGTCTGAGTCCGTCGCTGCGAATGCAGGGTTCTCGTTCCCCAGAAGGCAAAAAGAGAACAGGGGAGGTATCAGCTATCTGTATTAGAACTCGATGTCAGGGTAAGGGAGTGAGGGAAACCACCGGTGCTCTGAATCACAAATGTGCACTATCGTGAATGGGAGGGGCGTGTGCACAGGGTAGGGGTCCCGGGATGTTAGGTTTCCCGTGGTCTGGTACCTAATGTACCTCTAAGACCCACCCAGCCCCGCAATCGGTCACGCACCTGTGAAAGCCACGCACCTCCCCTGGGTGAGTGGCTGGGCGACTCGCGGGAACGGTGGCCTCCTGGCTTCTCTCCGTCCGTAGCAGGCGCCGACTCTGCTTCCTGTAGGTGACTCTCCGTCTCTCCCCCGGCCTCTGATGTTCCACGCCGCTCTCGTCCTCCGCCTCTCTTACTCTCTACTGCCTCCTCCGATCTCCTTCTTCTCTCGCCGTCCTCTCCTCCGGTCTCCGTATTCTCCTCGCACTCAGTCCGCTCCTCTCCTTCCTCCTCCGTCCTCCGGGTGATCAAGCACACCTGTGCCTCGGGGCGGAGTCCTTTTGTCGGAAATGCGTAGTATGCCGACTCCTCCCAGTCCGCCTCCTGCCATGAGTTAAAGGGCCAGTCCTCGCCAGCATTATCGGCAATACCGGCTTCAGTGTCCTGAGAGGGGAGAGAGACAGGGGAGTATGGTAAAAGTATATTGCTGTCCTCATCCCCGGAGTCCCCCTTGTCACAATGCATTCTGGTAGTTGTAGGCGGTGGTGTCGGTCCGGTGACTGGGGACCTCGTGTACACCCCGTTACACACCTCCCCCCTAGGATGCTCCCGATCGGGGAGCGGATGCCGCGAGAGGAAGTCCGCACTTACATTCTCCGTTCCTTTTGTGTGTCTGACGGTAAATGAGTAGGGCTGCAACGCCAGAAACCACCTCATTACCCGTGCATTGTTCGATTTATTACGGGCCATCCACAAAAGGGGAGCATGGTCTGTGTACAGATCGAACGGGTGCCCCTCTAAGTAATAAGCAAGCTTCTCAACTGCCCACCGTACCGCCAAACACTCCTTCTCAATAGTCGCATATTTTAACTCCCTCGGGAACAGTTTACGACTCACATAAACAATGGGGTGCTCTAGACCATCCGCCCCTTTTTGAGACAACACCGCCCCAATCCCATACTCCGAGGCATCGGTATGAAGGATAAAGGGAACTGAGAAATCGGGGGAAGTTAATACCGGGGTGGAGGTGATGAGGCGTTTCAATTGCTGAAAGGCAGTGTACATGGAGTCAGTAGGGCGTATAAGGGTACCTGATTTACCTGGGTTCCGTAAGGCGTCCGTAAGGGGGGCTGCTATGTCTGCAAACGAAGGTATAAACCTACGGTAATACCCCACCAAGCCCAGGAACGCCCTCATCTCTTTTCGGGTGGTCGGGAAGGGGGTATCGGTAATGGCCCTTACCTTCTCAATTTGAGGCTCTATCACACCGTGGCCCAGCATGTACCCGAGGTATTTCACTTTCTGGAAAGCGATCTTAGATTTTTTTTGCGTTGACCCGGAGACCGGCATTCTCCAAAGCCAAAAAGACCCGGTGCAGATGCTGTAGGTGGTCTTCCCAGGTTTTACTATGTATCACAATGTCATCCAAATAGGCTGCTGCGATGGAAGAGACCGGGGCCAGAACAGTGTTCATGAGTCTCTGAAATGTAGCAGGGGCCCCATGTAGCCCGAAAGGTAGGACAGTAAACTCGTAGTGCCCTGTATCTGTACTAAAGGCGGTTTTCTCTTTATCTTCCTCCCTCAAGGGCACCTGCCAATATCCCTTGGTTAAGTCCAGGGTCGTGATGTATCTTGCTTCCCCCAGTTTTTCTACCATTTCGTCGACGCGCGGAATGGGGTATGCATCGAACTCCGAAATCTCATTAAGCGCCCGAAAATCCATACAAAATCGTCGACTTCCGTCGGGTTTGGGGATCATCACGATGGGACTCGACCACTGGCTTGTAGATGGTCTGATTACCCCCAGGTCCAACATGTCTTTCACTTCCTTCCGGATGGCTGCTCTCCTTGCTTCTGGGACCCTGTAGGGTTTCATCTGTATGGTTTTTCCAGGAATGGTCTTGATACAGTGTTCCGCCATCGTCGTTCATCCGGGTTGATCCGAGAACAGGCTCTCGTGTCGTTGTAGGAGTTGTCTTAGGTCGTCAGTTTGTGTTTGGGTTAGGTCTTCATTTACGTTCAGCTGCTCTCTGGTGGTGTTGTTCTCCCCAGGAGTACTGAGGGCCACCTGTACATCCGTGGGGGGTCGCCCGAGCCATTTCTTAAGCATATTTATGTGGTATGTTTGTGTCCTCTTTGTGCCGATCTGTAAGGAGTAGGTGGTTTTACCTATCGTCCCCACCACTTTGTAGGGTCCGACCCAGGAAGCCTTAAACTTTTGTGTCGATGATGGCAGGAGTACCAGAGCCCAGTCTCCTTCCTTCAACTGTCTCCACTTCTTTCCTTTGTCGTATGCTTTCTTTTGTCTTTGTTGACTGTCCTCTAGATGGGTGTAGGCCAAGTCTCTCAGTTTTCCCAACTTGCTTTTGAGACTGTGGGCATATTCCAGGGTGGAAGAGGTTTCTTCGGGTATCTCATTTTCCCAGGCGTCTTTTGTCATTTCCATCAGCGATCTGGGCTGTCGTCCATACAAAAGTTCAAAGGAGGATACTCCTAGGCTACTTTGCCGTTGTCCCCTGATGACATAGAGAGCCAGAGGAAGTAGTTGATCCCACTCGTTGCCGTTGACTTCCATCATTTTTCGTAAGGTGGTCTTTATGGTACGATTATATCTCTCCACTAACCCATCCGTTTGTGGGTGGTATACGGAGGTTCTAATTTGATGGACGTCCAGGTTTTTGCACACTTCTTTCATCAATCGTGATACAAAGGGGGTTCCCTGGTCGGTCAGGATTTCTTTGGGGAACCCCACTCGGCTGAACAATTCTATCATTTTGTCGGCGACCTGTCGTGTAGTAGTGGCTGCTAGTGGGAAGGCCTCAGGAAACCTCGTGGCGTAATCCACAACCACCAATACTTACTGGAATCCTTTCTTGGTTTTGGGTAACGGGCCGATGATATCCATTCCTACTCTCTCGAATGGTTTGCCGATGATGGGAAGAGGCTGTAAAGGTACTGCTTGGGGTCTGGTCATGTTCTTCCTCTGGCATACGCTACATTCCTGGCAGTATCGGCTAGCGTCCTTATAAATGCCGGGCCAATAGAAATATCGCAGTATGTTCTGCGTCGTCTTCTCTGATCCTATGTGGCCGGCCACTAGATGACTATGTGCAAAGAAGAGTATTTGGTCCCGGAAGGAGAGGGGAACCAGGAGTTGGCCTTCTTCCTCTTCTTTACCCTGTCGGTACAGTAGGTCCTGACGGATTACAAAACGGGGATACCTTGGTTGGGGATTGTCACCATCCTGGTGCGCCTGTTCCCAAGCGTTGCAGAGGGAGGGATCGTTGATCTGGGCAAACTTAAAACTCCGGTCTAGTACCCAGGGCTCGGGTGCCAAAAGAGCTGGTTTGGGGGACATAGAGGGGATCTCGAGTTTTTGTAAACTGTGTCTAAACCAATGGAGGAACCGGGGGTTGTCTGTCCCTATGATTAAATCTTCAGGAAGGGTGCTAAGGACTCCTACCCGTATTAACTGCTGGGGGCCCTTGGGGGGGTGAATGGGGACCTGAGCCAGAGGGTAGGTTTTGACATCCCTGTGTACACATCGGATGGCTACTACTTGTCGGGGTAAATACTGGCATTTAGCTACGTGTTTCGTTTGTATGACCGACTGCCTACAGCCTGAATCTAGCAGTGCCTGGATGGAGGACCCGTTCACCTGTACACTTACTCTGTACGTGCTCCCCATCTCCGCTGAGTAGAGAACGGCCCGGGGCAAATATCCCACTTCCATAGGCTCCTCGGGAGGTCTTTTGGTGGGACAAAACCGGGCAATGTGCCCCCAGTTACCACATTCGAAACATTGTGGCCCTGCAGAGGTGGGGGTCTCAGGTTTCCAAACTCGGAGCTTCGGGGGATCCACAGGGCGGGACGGAGGGGGTCGCCTGTCTGTTTTTACCGGTGGTTTATGGACACGATCCGGCTCCCAGCCGGATGAGCGGGGCTGGGCCCTCGTGAAGTTGGTTGCCATGTCGACTGCTTCTGTAGTAGTCAGGTTGGGATGTTGCCTGAGCCACCTCTGGGTAGCGAAAGGCAGCGCTTCGAGATATTGTTCGAGATATATTCTATCCATGATTTCCGCCTTAGTGCTTGTGGCAGGGGTCAACCACTTGTCCGCAGCCATTTTCAATCGTACAAATAGCGTCTTGGGGTTCTCCCCTGGAGCACCTCGTTCCTTCCTAAACCGGAGCCTATATGCTTCATGGTCCACTCCTAAATGGTCTAGGATAATCTTCTGTACATCCTCATAGGGAGTATCCCTGTTTGGGTTGGCAACCTGGTAGGCTGCTTGGGCCTCTCCAGACAGGAGCGGAGCCAAAAAGAAAGGCCATTTGCTGATGGGCCACCCACAGGCTCTGGCAGCCCTCTCAAAATTGAGTATGAAGGAATCCGGGTCATCCCCTTGACGGTATTTCTGAAGGGACACCGCTGAGGTGCCGTGTGGTATAGGTTGCGCCTCTCTGACGGTCCCGGTAGTCTCCGGATTCACCCATACTTGCTGGGTTTCCTCTTTAGAGGCTAGGGCTTTCTTCAGAATCTCTCGGTCAGCCTGTGCCGAGGTTAGCTGTTGCTCGGCCACCCATCCAAGCTTCTCCTGTCCTTTGATCAGCTGCTGTATGAGGGTCTCCATCTCTGTATCGAGGTTTATAGTGCCCGCATTCTCCACCACTGTGACGCTGGGGGTCGGCTGGGGTTCAGTTATTGGCAACAGGCGGGCTCGTGGTAAAGAAGGTTTTATTGAAGTAAACCAGTGATCAGTACAACTCTTCCTAATCGGGTTGAATCTCCTTGGGGATCTACTCCTGCTACGCCTTCGTCGGGTGACCTTCTCCTTCTCTCGGACCCCTTCCGGGCTTCGAGGGGGTGAATCTTCCTCGTCTGAGTCCGTCGCTGCGAATGCAGGGTTCTCGTTCCCCAGAAGGCAAAAAGAGAACAGGGGAGGTATCAGCTATCTGTATTAGAACTCGATGTCAGGGTAAGGGAGTGAGGGAAACCACCGGTGCTCTGAATCACAAATGTGCACTATCGTGAATGGGAGGGGCGTGTGCACAGGGTAGGGGTCCCGGGATGTTAGGTTTCCCGTGGTCTGGTACCTAATGTACCTCTAAGATCCACCCAGCCCCGCAATCGGTCACGCACCTGTGAAAGCCACGCACCTCCCCTGGGTGAGTGGCTGGGCGACTCGCGGGAATGGTGGCCTCCTGGCTTCTCTCCGTCCGTAGCAGGCGCCGACTCTGCTTCCTGTAGGTGACTCTCCGTCTCTCCCCCGGCCTCTGATGTTCCACGCCGCTCTCGTCCTCCGCCTCTCTTACTCTCTACTGCCTCCTCCGATCTCCTTCTTCTCTCGCCGTCCTCTCCTCCGGTCTCCGTATTCTCCTCGCACTCAGTCCGCTCCTCTCCTTCCTCCTCCGTCCTCCGGGTGATCAAGCACACCTGTGCCTCGGGGCGGAGTCCTTTTGTCGGAAATGCGTAGTATGCCGACTCCTCCCAGTCCGCCTCCTGCCATGAGTTAAAGGGCCAGTCCTCGCCAGCATTATCGGCAATACCGGCTTCAGTGTCCTGAGAGGGGAGAGAGACAGGGGAGTATGGTAAAAGTATATTGCTGTCCTCATCCCCAGAGTCCCCCTTGTCACAATGCATTCTGGTAGTTGTAGGCGGTGGTGTCGGTCCGGTGACTGGGGACCTCGTGTACACCCCGTTACAATGCTGCAATACAGAAGTTGCACAGGATTTCATCTGACATACCCCAAGAAAATGGTACTTGGACACTCTCAGGATGGTTTGCGGGCATATTTGGGTCCTGGGGTTGGAAGATCCATGCTTTCCTAGGGGTAGGCGCTGGTATTTTCCTCACCTGCCGCCTCTGTGTACAATGTCTCCCAGCCTGTTGCTCTTATTGTATCACACTCCTCACCCCAAAGCAGAAGTCGACCATTCATGATACTAATGCTATAATTATGTCTCAGAAGGAGATAGATAGTTTTATGCAGATAGACGAGGGTATAATTGAAGGCGTATCTTCCTCCTGATGCTGAATACATGTAATGATCCAAATTTTGAAGATTATTTGTTGCATACATGCTATGCTGCATTCTCTATACTTTCTCAACTTTCAATGGCTAGCTCATGCTAAAAGGAGAGTTTGTTAAAATGTATAAGTTATGCATTCATTTTGCTAGTGCATTGGTCTATGTAAAGTTAGCATTTGCTGCACCATTTTAAGCTGCGCTGCCATTTTGAGCCATGATCGAAACTAATTTCTGTCTCACTCGTATGTCTGCCTCAGCTAAAGCAGCTGCTATGTTATTTTTTCCATGTATTTCTCCAAGGTTGAGCTTTGCTGTGCTAATAAACAGACTGTTTTTGTCATTGCATACCTTTCTCACTAGATAGGCCTGCTCCCACGCTTAGAGCGGCAGGGAGCAGACAGAGTAACCTTGACACTGATATAACATGTACCCAGTCCTGGGATTGCAACTCATCCTTCTGTATATCCATTGTTCACCAGCCACCAACTGGAAATTGAAATTTCCAGTCTCTCTGTGTCTTATTATTTCTGAAAATGTACATTACATGTTACCCTGTTGGTAGAAGACAGTCCCTCTGCAGCAATCTAAGGAGGCTGGTCAGACCAGACTCCACTCGAGTGTACGTTCAATAAATACCTTTGGTTTGTATTCTCTATTGTCTGACCAACTCTTCATTTGTGAAGAAGGCTGAGAGGTGGTCGCAAGTGACCCGGGTGGCTGTAATCGGGTCACTCCCTTCATGACCAAACCCCTGTGCACCACGTTGACTTGCAGTTGCCAAGGTTTGTTGGCTCTGCACGCCAAAGATCTTCGGACTACAAGAAGCTCCAGCCTCCAGCATCACATCCCTTGAAGACCAGCATCTTCACTGCATCCTCTGCACCATGGGCCTCCATCTTTGGTGAGCTGCCTGAGTTCCTCTTGTGCCTTCGGCCTCTGGATCTTCTCGATGATCTTCCTTCACTTCAGTGGACTCTTCTTCTTGCTTGGGCCCTGCTCTAACTCTCCTGTACTTGGTGAGTCCCCTGGACCTTGCTGGTCCCAATGTTTGAATTATTTCACTTTCCATGCGAATTGTGGATACCAAGTGTTGGTGCTCCTGCCAGACAATGACCACCTAGACACAACATCAGATGTGGGACTGCTTGTGCACGGCTCCTGGCCTTTCTCAGTGTTGCACGGTCCTTACAGCTGAAGCAACAAGGACACAGTCGTCACTCCTGAAACTTTCAACATCAGTGGGCATTATACTTCCGTGACTCCTGGTCACCTCTGAGTGGCATAGACTCTGTCCCCTCTGCTTGCAGGTTCTCCTTTTCAAGAATCCAGCCTTGGATTCCACTGGAATCCTTCGCAGGCTTCTCCACAGCATCTTCTTTGAAGTCTTCCATTGTCGTCTACGGCAGGTTCACACGTCACTTCACCCCTATGCACACGGCTTCCCTGGAGCAGGTAACCTGGTTCCTGGGTCATCCACGGGTGGGGCGGCTCTCCAACCTTGCCTGTTCCAGGAAGGGTCTTTCTTCTTTAAAACTGCAATCAAGACTTCTCTAGTGACTTCTATTGGGCCCTCTGCTATGTACCCACTCTGTACACAGCCTTCGTGGGTTTCCTGGGTACTTACCTTGGATGGTTCGTTGTTTCCCCAGCTCCTCAGAGTCTTCTAGTCCAAGTCCCGTTCTCTTTTGCAGTTCACATTCCACTTTCTTAGTATATAGTTTGGTCTCCACCTGAAGTATTCTTGTGTGTATTGTTGATATCTCCGGGTAGGAGATATACCTATGTGTTAGTATTTGTGTTGCATAATAAATAGACCTATTTTTTATAAAACACTGTGTGGTTCTTTTTCATCCAATCTACACTGTCAATTAAATGTGGTAAAACAAGTTTCTTTACACTCCTTTAAGATAAGCCTGAAGTCTGCCCTCCACAGCTACCACTTTGAGAACTTTCTATGGTTATCAAAGACCACTAAAATCACCATAGGGGTTACCTGGATTAGTGCAAGGTGAATCCCTCCTTAGATTGTGCACCGTGTACTAAGCCAGCCTACTACAATTTCTCTACTGTGGTGGGACAGAAAGGCTAAAAACAACTATATTGTATGACCACAATAATTACTAGTTATTCAGATTAATTAAATCTTTTACACCCATAGCTTTTTTGCTCCAAATTTGTTTTGAATTAGCAGCACAGTTTCTAATCCTTTACTATTGGCCGAACTTTGCAAAAATCTGAATGTCAGGGTTCAAACTTATCAGATATTTCACATTTTTCCATACACTGCTATGTCCAGCGTAATAGTTGTCCACCATGGGCCTCAATAGTGAAACTGGAAAACTTTACAGATATCAAATGAAACAGGGCAATAAAGCTCAAATTGCAAAGTAACGTTATACAAACCATTCCAGTGGTATTAGATTTTCTTAACACTAGGCTCAATCTACGCTGAGGGTCTTCAAAGAAACGGAATGGCTTTCTGTGTTTGTCTCTATTAGCTGCAAAAAACAAAAAAGAAATTGGGTAATCTTAGTACATAGTACTCCCCAAGTTTTAACTAGAAACACTAGCTAGTGAGGTCCAAAGAATCCTGATAGCTTTTTTAATTTTATCAAGTATGGCTTGTGAGTGCTTATTCTGTTAATGCCTGCCCCTTTGTCCACCATCTACAATGGTTCACGCCATACATATAAGACGATTAGTGAACCTATAGCTCGATTTGAGCCAAGAATTGGTTCAGAGCTTGAAATAGAAAATAGTCCTCTGGATTATGAATCATAAGATTATATATGCACATAACATTTCAATATCTCAAAAGATTTATATTTCACATACACAGGTTGTACAGAAAACTTTCACCAATCTAAACATTCAACAAACAACTGGCATCAAGACTGATGCTTACTGAATGCATGTTGCATTCTGCACTCTTACATAATAGGTCCAATTTGTTAATTTAATAGAATGAGTTCAGATAACTCTTTTAGCAAAAGTCACTTCAATGTTATCGACATTAGGTCTGATAAATGTTATACCCAATTCTATGTCAGGACCTTAGGAGAGGATTATGCGGATTATGTGCTCAAAACTTTCTTCCTGTATTACTTTAGCAGAATGCAACTTAAAACTATCTTTCCCATAAAACATAGGAAAATAACTACAAGATAAAATGTCAGTCAATCACAACAAAGGTCAGGGACATAAGGTCGACTACATCTTGAATATCCTCCTTTTTAGGCCTTGCCAAAATGATCTATTTCTATTGAGTTCCATTGCCTTCAATGGCAGTGCATGCACGTGGGCGATTCACTTGCGGGAGCGAGCGCCACCATATGGTAGCAACTATCGCTTGCGCAAGAGAATCACGCCTGCCCCCTCCTCTCCCCCTGCTGCCATGCGAGGCACGCGCCTCCCTCTGCTTACTCATTTAAGGACATACGCCTCCCTCTGCTTACTCATTTAAGGACATACTAACGAATATCATTCCAGTGCTCCAGCCGTGTTAGCCGGGACAGAGCGGACTCAAGCCTCCGAGGCCGTCGGGCCAAAGCACGTGTCCGTTTGGTCCGAGGAGACCACAACACGCACTAGCTGGCCATATTCTCTCGCTCCACCCCACACACACATGAGCTGGGAGGAGTCGCTCCCTGCACTGTTATCAGACAGCGGCTTCGACACAAAGAGAAATGCAGTGAGCTGTGCGCCAATTTGTGTAGAGTCGCGCTCTAGTCTTCGCGGGTTGCGTAACGACGCAACACGCGAAGACGCCAGTCAAGGAGCGAGTGCGCATGCGCGCCAGACGGAGTGTCGGCGCAAAAGGACGCTCGACGCTCTTCCTGCGGATAAATGAAAAATAAAGCGAATCTTTCCCCCTAAGCTTAGCTCTGTCTCCTAATTGCTCCACCGCTTGGAGCAACTTTACAGTGGCGACGAGGAGTGGGATCTCCCACACGAAAAAAAAAAACTTGAAAAAAAAAAAAACTGAAGGGACAGCAGCAGACAAAGGGGCACATCCTCCCTTACTGACCCACCTTGTAGGGGGGTACAACAAAGGAAAACAGGACGGCCAGAGTTGCTGGAGGAGCAGGGAGAGCGCGGCAGAAGTGCAAAAGAGTGGTGAGCACTCACCAAGTGCACCAGTGCCAGAAAGAGGCAGCAGCTAGGAGGAGAAGCATGGTAGGGGATTGATAAGACCCCACAGAGTCCCTGGCGGAACTGGAGGACGGCAGAGAAGGGGGTGCAGAAGAACCCCGACAGAACCCGACACAAGGTGGGAACGCAAGCCCACAGGGTAGCCCGAGGAACCAGGGAGCGGAACTGGAAGAGCAGGCCAGGATGAGCACGCAGTCATCATCGCTTACAGCGCCGATCCCATTCTTGCCTAAACCAGGGGAACCCCAGATGAAATGGGAAGACTGGAGGGAATATTTCAAGAATTATCTCGAGGCCCTAGAAGATGAAAATGGGGAAGCCTTCCCCAGTGCTAGGAGGAGGAGGATACTCCTGCACAACCTAGGCCCAGAAGGGATAAGAGTATTCACTAACTTGGTGCCCACGCTTAGACCACAAGCGGACGTCGACGTCTTTAAGCATGCCATAGAGGATCTGGACAATCACTACCGTCCAGCGGTGTGTGTCTCCATTGATCGCTAAAACTTCCAGCAAAGGAAGCAAGAAGCGGGTGAATCCATAGATGACTATGTCGCAGCTTTGAAAAGGTTGGGGATAACATGCAAGTACGGGGTCCTCCAAGACGAATTCATAAAAGATCAAATCGTCATGCGCGCGACCAATAAGACTGTACAAGATAAACTGTGGGCACACGGAGAAGCGGCACTGAAGGAGGTCATAGCAATGGTAAAGAAAGCAGAGTTATCAAAACGATGAGCCGAAGCAGCGAAAAGGGAGACCGCCCAGAGGACCATGGTAAACAGAGTGGAAGATTCGGAACCTTCAGGAAGGTACAGAACGGCACCCGGAGAAGGTAAAGGAGCAAGCAAATGGACAGGAAAACCAGGACAGACAGGAAAACAGGCAACGGAAAGCAAGACTGCATGCTACAGGTGCGGAAGCCCGACACACTCAGCCCAAGATAAACGCTGCCCGGCGTTCAGGGCGAAATACATGTTCTGTGGTCTAATAGGCCACAATGAAAAGGTGTGTCGCAGGAAAGTTAAGAGACTTGTGGTGAAATACGTAGCACAAGACAAACAAGAAGGAGAAGAGGATGAGCTGGAAGAAGATGACCTTGTGTTGTGCATAGAGGAACAAGTGTTGGGAATAGACAACAAACGTTCTCGTAAACCACAATTCAACATGCTGATAGGAGGAGTGAAGATCAAGACTGTAATAGACTCAGGCTCCCCGTACACTATAGTCCAGAGATCGGTATGGGAGGAAGAGTTCGAGCCCAGCCTAGGACCCAGATTAGAACCTATAGACATACGGCCGGTGTCATACACAAACAACCCCATCCCCATGGTGGAGTATAGGACGCTACTGTTCGAATTCAGAGGAAGAACAGAGGAGTGCAAGCTGTACGTAGCGGAGAAGGGTCCATCAGTGTTAGGGTGGATGGATCAAGGGGACCTGGGGATAAAACTGGACCCGGGGGGAGACATACAAGTGCTGATGACAGACCATGAGTGCTGGCCGGACCTGGAGAAGAAGAAAAAGGACTTCCCGAAGGTGTTCGGAGGGAAGGTCGGCAAACAAAATCCTGCTCAAGAACTCCAATCCAGTGTCCCACAAGGTGAGGAATGTCCCCCTAGCAGTAAAGTAAGCGGTGCAACAGGAACTGCGAAGATTGGAAGAGCAGGGAATATTCGAACCCATGGACAGTTCGGAGTGGCTGGCGTCTTTGGTCGTGGCGAGAAAACCAAATGGCAAGGTGCGTCTGTGTGTGGACCTTCGAGAACTGAATAAGTGCCTGCTCGTGGAGAAATTCCTGCTGCCTCGCATAGAGGAAATGTTAGCCAAAACAAGAGGAGTAAAGTGGTTGTCCACCATCGATCTCACATCCGCCTATCACCAAATAGACCTGCACCCAACGAGCCGGAAGCTGACATGTAAATGTAAATGTAAATGTGGGTGTACTTGTAAAGCGCACTGTGACTCCATGGAGTATCCTGGCGCTGAAGACCGCTGGGGAACCCGTCCTGGTTTTCCCTGTGAGATGGTCCCTTTCTGGGTATCTCCAAGGTGAAACCAGGCATCCCCGGCGTCTGTGGGGGGGCCGTTGTAGAGATGAGGCAAGCTTAATGCCCAGAGTTGCCGAGTGTGTTCCCTGGTTAGAGTAGGCACCAAAGTGATAATTATCGAGTCCGTTTTGACCCTGGTCCACAACACTGCCGCGTCGGGAATTGAACCCTGGTCCCGGGCCGTTCTCTGCTTACGGGTCTGCCGCCTCTAACCAGTGAGCCACACCACTCCACATCCTTCATAACGCCGTTTGGATGCTATCAATTGCGCAGGATGCCCTTTGGTCTTACCTCGGCTGCAGCGGTGTTCCAAAAGTTAATGCAATGCCTGTTCAAGGACATCGAGGGCATCCAGTACTTTCAGGATGACATTTTGGTGATGGGGATGGACCAGAAAGACCATAAGAATGGCTTGACAGCAGAATGGGAGAAATGTCGGCTGGAAATGATATCAGTCACATACCTTGGGCATGAGATAGGAGGACACGGGATCTCGCAGAAAAGAGAGAACGTGAAGGCGATCTGCGATGCCAGGGCTCCCAATAGCAAAGAAGAAGTGAGATCCTTCCTTGGGATGGCCGAGTATTACAGCAAGTTCGTCCAGCACTTTGCCACCAAAACACATCAACTGAAGCAGCTGATAAGAGACAAGACAGCATTCAAGTGGAATGAAGAAGCACAGAAGGAGTTTGAAAAGTTAAAAAGGGACATAAGTCAGGCGGTACCACTCCAAGGGTATGATCCCCTAGGTCAGACCATACTGATAGAGGACTCAGAAAGGGTGATTAGCCAGCAAGAATGGGCCCAAGCGTATGACGGAGACGCAGAAATCTGTGAGGTCAAGGAGTACATAATCAACGGTTGGCCCGAAAAGAAAAGGTTAAAGGAGGTGCTACGGAAATTTTATGAAGTCCGGGAAGAACTGTCGGTGAGTGACTCGGGAATCTTCCTGTTCTGAGGTGACAAGGTGGTGCCTCCTACGAAACTGATCCAGCACCTGTTGGCCCAGCTACATGAGGGACGCCTCGGCATAGTGAAAACCAAAATGAGAGTGAAGCAAATGTACTTGTGGCCTGGACTGGACATACAAGTGGAAAGGCACGTGAGAGACTGCGATCAGTGCCAAGGAGCTGACAAAATTCTGAAACCCCTAGGGCCAGCTTTGGGCAAATTCGACCAACCTCGCAACCCATGGGAGGATGCCTCAGTGGACATTTTGGGACCTGTTTTGGACAACCAAGGAATGCTGAAATATGTATGCGTCTTAGTGGAAAAATACTCCAAGTGGCCTGAGGTTCACATCCAAGAGGAAATGGACTCTGAAACGGTGATAAAGTTTCTCACCTCGATTTTCCTGAGAAAAGGGATCCCGAGAACAATCCTGAGTGACAATGGCCCGCAATTCACCTCCGAGAAGTGATACAAGTATATGGAAAGGAATGGGATCAAAACCAAGCACACTTCCATATACCACGCTTCGAGCAACGGACAGGTAGAAAGATTCAATTGTGTCATCATGGGGTCCATCCAAGCGGCCATCATGAAGGGCAAGGACTGGGAAAAAGAGATCATGAGCATGATATGGGCTTACCGTATTACACCCACATCAACAGGGTACAGCCCATTCCAGATCCTGAGAGGCAGGCACCCCTTCACCAAAGACAATGTGGTTTGGAGGGAAAAGACCATCACCAGCAAATGGTCTCTGGCAGTGGTTCAACACAACCTGGAGAAGGCTCAGAAAGTATATACTGAACATTATAATCGGAGAAAAAGCGTGAAAGAGGCAGCCCTTGAAAGAGGGGAGTGGGTGAGAGTCAATCTGGCGGTGCTGAGAAAGAAAGGGGAGATCAAGTACAGCCCGCCTCTGCAAGTGGAAGAAATATACGACAGGGCGGCATTACTCAGTGACGGGAATGTGTGGTGCCAAGACCGCATGGCAAAAATCAACAAGATCCTACAGTGGCCTACGGAGGAAGGGAGAGCCCTACAAGATCAAGGAGAAAATTACAAAAAACAATTTGATGGACAGAATATAGATCAATGTCTTACATTCACCCCAGTACAAGGATCTGGGCCTAAATCCATCGTTTTTTGCACTCCACACCACCCTGGGTCAGATAATGGCTTTATGCAAATCAGCTCTGACCCTGTGCCCCATGGGAACAGTCCAGTCCGAACTACAACAGCCATATCTTTCCCAGACCGGAATCAAGCATCCGAGGACCGGACCGGTTTCGAGGTAACACCTCTCATCAGCCCGGCAAGCTTGACTCCAGTGGTGTGGAGGCTCTGGGACCCACGTCTGAGCTACCCCAGTACACTCAGGGAGAAAATTACAAAAAACAATTTGATGGACAGAATATAGATCAATGTCTTACATTCACCCCAGTACAAGGATCTGGGCCTAAATCCATCGTTTTTTGCACTCCACACCACCCTGGGTCAGATAATGGCTTTATGCAAATCAGCTCTGACCCTGTGCCCCATGGGAACAGTCCAGTCCGAACTACAACAGCCATATCTTTCCCAGACCGGAATCAAGCATCCGAGGACCGGACCGGTTTCGAGGTAACACCTCTCATCAGCCCGGCTAGCTTGACTCCAGTGGTGTGGAGGCTCTGGGACCCACGTCTGAGCTACCCCAGTACACTCGGAGAAAATTACAAAAAACAATTTGATGGACAGAATATAGATCAATGTCTTACATTCACCCCAGTACAAGGATCTGGGCCTAAATCCATCGTTTTTTGCACTCCACACCACCCTGGGTCAGATAATGGCTTTATGCAAATCAGCTCTGACCCTGTGCCCCATGGGAACAGTCCAGTCCGAACTACAACAGCCATATCTTTCCCAGACCGGAATCAAGCATCCGAGGACCGGACCGGTTTCGAGGTAACACCTCTCATCAGCCCGGCTAGCTTGACTCCAGTGGTGTGGAGGCTCTGGGACCCACGTCTGAGCTACCCCAGTACACTCAGGGAGAAAATTACAAAAAGCAATTTGATGGACAGAATATAGATCAATGTCTTACATTCACCCCAGTACAAGGATCTGGGCCTAAATCCATCGTTTTTTGCACTCCACACCACCCTGGGTCAGATAATGGCTTTATGCAAATCAGCTCTGACCCAGTGCCCCATGGGAACAGTCCAGTCCGAACTACAACAGCCATATCTTTCCCAGACCGGAATCAAGCATCCGAGGACCGGACCGGTTTCGAGGTAACACCTCTCATCAGCCCGGCTAGCTTGACTCCAGTGGTGTGGAGGCTCTGGGACCCACGTCTGAGCTACCCCAGTACACTCAGGGAGAAAATTACAAAAAACAATTTGATGGACAGAATATAGATCAATGTCTTACATTCACCCCAGTACAAGGATCTGGGCCTAAATCCATCGTTTTTTGCACTCCACACCACCCTGGGTCAGATAATGGCTTTATGCAAATCAGCTCTGACCCTGTGCCTCATGGGAACAGTCCAGTCCGAACTACAACAGCCATATCTTTCCCAGACCGGAATCAAGCATCCGAGGACCGGACCGGTTTCGAGGTAACACATCTCATCAGCCCGGCTAGCTTGACTCCAGTGGTGTGGAGGCTCTGGGACCCACGTCTGAGCTACCCCAGTACACTCAGGGAGAAAATTACAAAAAACAATTTGATGGACAGAATATAGATCAATGTCTTACATTCACCCCAGTACAAGGATCTGGGCCTAAATCCATCGTTTTTTGCACTCCACACCACCCTGGGTCAGATAATGGCTTTATGCAAATCAGCTCTGACCCTGTGCCCCATGGGAACAGTCCAGTCCGAACTACAACAGCCATATCTTTCCCAGACCGGAATCAAGCATCCGAGGACCGGACCGGTTTCGAGGTAACACCTCTCATCAGCCCGGCTAGCTTGACTCCAGTGGTGTGGAGGCTCTGGGACCCACGTCTGAGCTACCCCAGTACACTCAGGGAGAAAATTACAAAAAACAATTTGATGGACAGAATATAGATCAATGTCTTACATTCACCCCAGTACAAGGATCTAGGCCTAAATCCATCGTTTTTTGCACTCCACACCACACTGGGTCAGATAATGGCTTTGTGCAAATCAGCTCTGACCCTGTGCCCCATGGGAACAGTCCAGTCCGAACTACAACAGCCATATCTTTCCCAGACCGGAATCAAGCATCCGAGGACCGGACCGGTTTCGAGGTAACACCTCTCATCAGCCGGGCTAGCTTGACTCCAGTGGTGTGGAGGCTCTGGGACCCACGTCTGAGCTACCCCAGTACACTCAGGGAGAAAATTACAAAAAACAATTTGATGGACAGAATATAGATCAATGTCTTACATTCACCCCAGTACAAGGATCTGGGCCTAAATCCATCGTTTTTTGCACTCCACACCACCCTGGGTCAGATAATGGCTTTATGCAAATCAGCTCTGACCCTGTGCCCCATGGGAACAGTCCAGTCCGAACTACAACAGCCATATCTTTCCCAGACCGGAATCAAGCATCCGAGGACCGGACCGGTTTCGAGGTAACACCTCTCATCAGCCCGGCTAGCTTGACTCCAGTGGTGTGGAGGCTCTGGGACCCACGTCTGAGCTACCCCAGTACACTCAGGGAGAAAATTACAAAAAACAATTTGATGGACAGAATATAGATCAATGTCTTACATTCACCCCAGTACAAGGATCTGGGCCTAAATCCATCGTTTTTTGCACTCCACACCACCCTGGGTCAGATAATGGCTTTATGCAAATCAGCTCTGACCCTGTGCCCCATGGGAACAGTCCAGTCCGAACTACAACAGCCATATCTTTCCCAGACCGGAATCAAGCATCCGAGGACCGGACCGGTTTCGAGGTAACACCTCTCATCAGCCCGGCTAGCTTGACTCCAGTGGTGTGGAGGCTCTGGGACCCACGTCTGAGCTACCCCAGTACACTCAGGGAGAAAATTACAAAAAACAATTTGATAGACAGAATATAGATCAATGTCTTACATTCACCCCAGTACAAGGATCTGGGCCTAAATCCATCGTTTTTTGCACTCCACACCACCCTGGGTCAGATAATGGCTTTATGCAAATCAGCTCTGACCCTGTGCCCCATGGGAACAGTCCAGTCCGAACTACAACAGCCATATCTTTCCCAGACCGGAATCAAGCATCCGAGGACCGGACCGGTTTCGAGGTAACACCTCTCATCAGCCCGGCTAGCTTGACTCCAGTGGTGTGGAGGCTCTGGGACCCACGTCTTAGCTACCCCAGTACACTCAGGGAGAAAATTACAAAAAACAATTTGATGGACAGAATATAGATCAATGTCTTACATTCACCCCAGTACAAGGATCTGGGCCTAAATCCATCGTTTTTTGCACTCCACACCACCCTGGGTCAGATAATGGCTTTATGCAAATCAGCTCTGACCCTGTGCCCCATGGGAACAGTCCAGTCCGAACTACAACAGCCATATCTTTCCCAGACCGGAATCAAGCATCCGAGGACCGGACCGGTTTCGAGGTAACACCTCTCATCAGCCCGGCTAGCTTGACTCCAGTGGTGTGGAGGCTCTGGGACCCACGTCTGAGCTACCCCAGTACACTCAGGGAGAAAATTACAAAAAACAATTTGATGGACAGAATATAGATCAATGTCTTACATTCACCCCAGTACAAGGATCTGGGCCTAAATCCATCGTTTTTTGCACTCCACACCACCCTGGGTCAGATAATGGCTTTATGCAAATCAGCTCTGACCCTGTGCCCCATGGGAACAGTCCAGTCCGAACTACAACAGCCATATCTTTCCCAGACCGGAATCAAGCATCCGAGGACCGGACCGGTTTCGAGGTAACACCTCTCATCAGCCCGGCTAGCTTGACTCCAGTGGTGTGGAGGCTCTGGGACCCACGTCTGAGCTACCCCAGTACACTCGGAGAAAATTACAAAAAACAATTTGATGGACAGAATATAGATCAATGTCTTACATTCACCCCAGTACAAGGATCTGGGCCTAAATCCATCGTTTTTTGCACTCCACACCACCCTGGGTCAGATAATGGCTTTATGCAAATCAGCTCTGACCCTGTGCCCCATGGGAATAGTCCAGTCCGAACTACAACAGCCATATCTTTCACAGACCGGAATCAAGCATCCGAGGACCGGACCGGTTTCGAGGTAACACCTCTCATCAGCCCGGCTAGCTTGACTCCAGTGGTGTGGAGGCTCTGGGACCCACGTCTGAGCTACCCCAGTACACTCAGGGAGAAAATTACAAAAAACAATTTGATGGACAGAATATAGATCAATGTCTTACATTCACCCCAGTACAAGGATCTGGGCCTAAATCCATAGTTTTTTGCACTCCACACCACCCTGGGTCAGATAATGGCTTTGTGCAAATCAGCTCTGACCCTGTGCCCCATGCGAACAGTCCAGTCCGAACTACAACAGCCATATCTTTCCCAGACCGGAATCAAGCATCCGAGGACCGGACCGGTTTCGAGGTAACACCTCTCATCAGCCCGGCTAGCTTGACTCCAGTGGTGTGGAGGCTCTGGGACCCACGTCTGAGCTACCCCAGTACACTCAGGGAGAAAATTACAAAAAACAATTTGATGGACAGAATATAGATCAATGTCTTACATTCACCCCAGTACAAGGATCTGGGCCTAAATCCATCGTTTTTTGCACTCCACACCACCCTGGGTCAGATAATGGCTTTATGCAAATCAGCTCTGACCCTGTGCCCCATGGGAACAGTCCAGTCCGAACTACAACAGCCATATCTTTCCCAGACCGGAATCAAGCATCCGAGGACCGGACCGGTTTCGAGGTAACACCTCTCATCAGCCCGGCTAGCTTGACTCCAGTGGTGTGGAGGCTCTGGGACCCACGTCTGAGCTACCCCAGTACACTCGGAGAAAATTACAAAAAACAATTTGATGGACAGAATATAGATCAATGTCTTACATTCACCCCAGTACAAGGATCTGGGCCTAAATCCATCGTTTTTTGCACTCCACACCACCCTGGGTCAGATAATGGCTTTATGCAAATCAGCTCTGACCCTGTGCCCCATGGGAATAGTCCAGTCCGAACTACAACAGCCATATCTTTCCCAGACCGGAATCAAGCATCCGAGGACCGGACCGGTTTCGAGGTAACACCTCTCATCAGCCCGGCTAGCTTGACTCCAGTGGTGTGGAGGCTCTGGGACCCACGTCTGAGCTACCCCAGTACACTCAGGGAGAAAATTACAAAAAACAATTTGATGGACAGAATATAGATCAATGTCTTACATTCACCCCAGTACAAGGATCTGGGCCTAAATCCATCGTTTTTTGCACTCCACACCACCCTGGGTCAGATAATGGCTTTATGCAAATCAGCTCTGACCCTGTGCCTCATGGGAACAGTCCAGTCCGAACTACAACAGCCATATCTTTCCCAGACCGGAATCAAGCATCCGAGGACCGGACCGGTTTCGAGGTAACACCTCTCATCAGCCCGGCTAGCTTGACTCCAGTGGTGTGGAGGCTCTGGGACCCATGTCTGAGCTACCCCAGTACACTCAGGGAGAAAATTACAAAAAACAATTTGATGGACAGAATATAGATCAATGTCTTACATTCACCCCAGTACAAGGATCTGGGCCTAAATCCATCGTTTTTTGCACTCCACACCACCCTGGGTCAGATAATGGCTTTATGCAAATCAGCTCTGACCCTGTGCCCCATGGGAACAGTCCAGTCCGAACTACAACAGCCATATCTTTCCCAGACCGGAATCAAGCATCCGAGGACCGGACCGGTTTCGAGGTAACACCTCTCATCAGCCCGGCTAGCTTGACTCCAGTGGTGTGGAGGCTCTGGGACCCACGTCTGAGCTACCCCAGTACACTCAGGGAGAAAATTACAAAAAACAATTTGATGGACAGAATATAGATCAATGTCTTACATTCACCCCAGTACAAGGATCTGGGCCTAAATCCATAGTTTTTTGCACTCCACACCACCCTGGGTCAGATAATGGCTTTGTGCAAATCAGCTCTGATCCTGTGCCCCATGGGAACAGTCCAGTCCGAACTACAACAGCCATATCTTTCCCAGACCGGAATCAAGCATCCGAGGACCGGACCGGTTTCGAGGTAACACCTCTCATCAGCCCGGCTAGCTTGACTCCAGTGGTGTGGAGGCTCTGGGACCCACGTCTGAGCTACCCCAGTACACTCAGGGAGAAAATTACAAAAAACAATTTGATGGACAGAATATAGATCAATGTCTTACATTCACCCCAGTACAAGGATCTGGGCCTAAATCCATCGTTTTTTGCACTCCACACCACCCTGGGTCAGATAATGGCTTTATGCAAATCAGCTCTGACCCTGTGCCCCATGGGAACAGTCCAGTCCGAACTACAACAGCCATATCTTTCCCAGACCGGAATCAAGCATCCGAGGACCGGACCGGTTTCGAGGTAACACCTCTCATCAGCCCGGCTAGCTTGACTCCAGTGGTGTGGAGGCTCTGGGACCCACGTCTGAGCTACCCCAGTACACTCAGGGAGAAAATTACAAAAAACAATTTGATGGACAGAATATAGATCAATGTCTTACATTCACCCCAGTACAAGGATCTGGGCCTAAATCCATCGTTTTTTGCACTCCACACCACCCTGGGTCAGATAATGGCTTTATGCAAATCAGCTCTGACCCTGTGCCCCATGGGAACAGTCCAGTCCGAACTACAACAGCCATATCTTTCCCAGACCGGAATCAAGCATCCGAGGACCGGACCGGTTTCGAGGTAACACCTCTCATCAGTCCCAGGCACTCCACACCACTGGAGCCAAGCTAGCCGGGCTGATGAGAGGTGTTACCTCGAAACCGGTCCGGTCCTCGGATGCTTGATTCCGTTCTGGGAAGGACATGGCTTTAGTAGTTCGGACTGGACTGTTCCCATGGGGCACAGGGTCAGAGCTGATTTGCATATCGCCATTGTCTAACCCAGGGTGGTGTGGAGTGCAAAATAACGATGGATTTGGGCCCAGATCTTTGGACTGGGTTGAGTGTGTGACATTGATCCACATTCGGTCCATCACCTGTTGTGTTTGCATATTCCGCCCTAAGTGCGCTGGGGATGCCCAGACGTGGGTCCCAGGCACTCCACACCACTGGAGCCAAGCTAGCCGGGCTGATGAGAGGTGTTACCTCGAAACCGGTCCGGTCCTCGGATGCTTGATTCCGTTCTGGGAAGGACATGGCTTTAGTAGTTCGGACTGGACTGTTCCCATGGGGCACAGGGTCAGAGCTGATTTGCATATCGCCATTGTCTAACCCAGGGTGGTGTGGAGTGCAAAATAACGATGGATTTGGGCCCAGATCTTTGGACTGGGTTGAGTGTGTGACATTGATCCACATTCGGTCCATCACCTGTTGTGTTTGCATATTCCGCCCTAAGTGCGCTGGGGATGCCCAGACGTGGGTCCCAGGCACTCCACACCACTGGAGCCAAGCTAGCCGGGCTGATGAGGTGTTACCTCGAAACCGGTCCGGTCCTCGGATGCTTGATTCCGTTCTGGGAAGGACATGGCTTTAGTAGTTCGGACTGGACTGTTCCCATGGGGCACAGGGTCAGAGCTGATTTGCATATCGCCATTGTCTAACCCAGGGTGGTGTGGAGTGCAAAATAACGATGGATTTGGGCCCAGATCTTTGGACTGGGTTGAGTGTGTGACATTGATCCACATTCGGTCCATCACCTGTTGTGTTTGCATATTCCGCCCTAAGTGCGCTGGGGATGCCCAGACGTGGGTCCCAGGCACTCCACACCACTGGAGCCAAGCTAGCCGGGCTGATGAGAGGTGTTACCTCGAAACCGGTCCGGTCCTCGGATGCTTGATTCCGTTCTGGGAAGGACATGGCTTTAGTAGTTCGGACTGGACTGTTCCCATGGGGCACAGGGTCAGAGCTGATTTGCATATCGCCATTGTCTAACCCAGGGTGGTGTGGAGTGCAAAATAACGATGGATTTGGGCCCAGATCTTTGGACTGGGTTGAGTGTGTGACATTGATCCACATTCGGTCCATCACCTGTTGTGTTTGCATATTCCGCCCTAAGTGCGCTGGGGATGCCCAGACGTGGGTCCCAGGCACTCCACACCACTGGAGCCAAGCTAGCCGGGCTGATGAGAGGTGTTACCTCGAAACCGGTCCGGTCCTCGGATGCTTGATTCCGTTCTGGGAAGGACATGGCTTTAGTAGTTCGGACTGGACTGTTCCCATGGGGCACAGGGTCAGAGCTGATTTGCATATCGCCATTGTCTAACCCAGGGTGGTGTGGAGTGCAAAATAACGATGGATTTGGGCCCAGATCTTTGGACTGGGTTGAGTGTGTGACATTGATCCACATTCGGTCCATCACCTGTTGTGTTTGCATATTCCGCCCTAAGTGCGCTGGGGATGCCCAGACGTGGGTCCCAGGCACTCCACACCACTGGAGCCAAGCTAGCCGGGCTGATGAGAGGTGTTACCTCGAAACCGGTCCGGTCCTCGGATGCTTGATTCCGTTCTGGGAAGGACATGGCTTTAGTAGTTCGGACTGGACTGTTCCCATGGGGCACAGGGTCAGAGCTGATTTGCATATCGCCATTGTCTAACCCAGGGTGGTGTGGAGTGCAAAATAACGATGGATTTGGGCCCAGATCTTTGGACTGGGTTGAGTGTGTGACATTGATCCACATTCGGTCCATCACCTGTTGTGTTTGCATATTCCGCCCTAAGTGCGCTGGGGATGCCCAGACGTGGGTCCCAGGCACTCCACACCACTGGAGCCAAGCTAGCCGGGCTGATGAGAGGTGTTACCTCGAAACCGGTTCGGTCCTCGGATGCTTGATTCCGTTCTGGGAAGGACATGGCTTTAGTAGTTCGGACTGGACTGTTCCCATGGGGCACAGGGTCAGAGCTGATTTGCATATCGCCATTGTCTAACCCAGGGTGGTGTGGAGTGCAAAATAACGATGGATTTGGGCCCAGATCTTTGGACTGGGTTGAGTGTGTGACATTGATCCACATTCGGTCCATCACCTGTTGTGTTTGCATATTCCGCCCTAAGTGCGCTGGGGATGCCCAGACGTGGGTCCCAGGCACTCCACACCACTGGAGCCAAGCTAGCCGGGCTGATGAGAGGTGTTACCTCGAAACCGGTCCGGTCCTCGGATGCTTGATTCCGTTCTGGGAAGGACACGGCTTTAGTAGTTCGGACTGGACTGTTCCCATGGGGCACAGGGTCAGAGCTGATTTGCATATCGCCATTGTCTAACCCAGGGTGGTGTGGAGTGCAAAATAACGATGGATTTGGGCCCAGATCTTTGGACTGGGTTGAGTGTGTGACATTGATCCACATTCGGTCCATCACCTGTTGTGTTTGCATATTCCGCCCTAAGTGCGCTGGGGATGCCCAGACGTGGGTCCCAGGCACTCCACACCACTGGAGCCAAGCTAGCGGGCTGATGAGAGGTGTTACCTCGAAACCGGTCCGGTCCTCGGATGCTTGATTCCGTTCTGGGAAGGACATGGCTTTAGTAGTTCGGACTGGACTGTTCCCATGGGGCACAGGGTCAGAGCTGATTTGCATATCGCCATTGTCTAACCCAGAGTGGTGTGGAGTGCAAAATAACGATGGATTTGGGCCCAGATCTTTGGACTGGGTTGAGTGTGTGACATTGATCCACATTCGGTCCATCACCTGTTGTGTTTGCATATTCCGCCCTAAGTGCGCTGGGGATGCCCAGACGTGGGTCCCAGGCACTCCACACCACTGGAGCCAAGCTAGCCGGGCTGATGAGAGGTGTTACCTCGAAACCGGTCCGGTCCTCGGATGCTTGATTCCGTTCTGGGAAGGACATGGCTTTAGTAGTTCGGACTGGACTGTTCCCATGGGGCACAGGGTCAGAGCTGATTTGCATATCGCCATTGTCTAACCCAGGGTGGTGTGGAGTGCAAAATAACGATGGATTTGGGCCCAGATCTTTGGACTGGGTTGAGTGTGTGACATTGATCCACATTCGGTCCATCACCTGTTGTGTTTGCATATTCCGCCCTAAGTGCGCTGGGGATGCCCAGACGTGGGTCCCAGGCACTCCACACCACTGGAGCCAAGCTAGCCGGGCTGATGAGAGGTGTTACCTCGAAACCGGTTCGGTCCTCGGATGCTTGATTCCGTTCTGGGAAGGACATGGCTTTAGTAGTTCGGACTGGACTGTTCCCATGGGGCACAGGGTCAGAGCTGATTTGCATATCGCCATTGTCTAACCCAGGGTGGTGTGGAGTGCAAAATAACGATGGATTTGGGCCCAGATCTTTGGACTGGGTTGAGTGTGTGACATTGATCCACATTCGGTCCATCACCTGTTGTGTTTGCATATTCCGCCCTAAGTGCGCTGGGGATGCCCAGACGTGGGTCCCAGGCACTCCACACCACTGGAGCCAAGCTAGCCGGGCTGATGAGAGGTGTTACCTCGAAACCGGTCCGGTCCTCGGATGCTTGATTCCGTTCTGGGAAGGACACGGCTTTAGTAGTTCGGACTGGACTGTTCCCATGGGGCACAGGGTCAGAGCTGATTTGCATATCGCCATTGTCTAACCCAGGGTGGTGTGGAGTGCAAAATAACGATGGATTTGGGCCCAGATCTTTGGACTGGGTTGAGTGTGTGACATTGATCCACATTCGGTCCATCACCTGTTGTGTTTGCATATTCCGCCCTAAGTGCGCTGGGGATGCCCAGACGTGGGTCCCAGGCACTCCACACCACTGGAGCCAAGCTAGCGGGCTGATGAGAGGTGTTACCTCGAAACCGGTCCGGTCCTCGGATGCTTGATTCCGTTCTGGGAAGGACATGGCTTTAGTAGTTCGGACTGGACTGTTCCCATGGGGCACAGGGTCAGAGCTGATTTGCATATCGCCATTGTCTAACCCAGAGTGGTGTGGAGTGCAAAATAACGATGGATTTGGGCCCAGATCTTTGGACTGGGTTGAGTGTGTGACATTGATCCACATTCGGTCCATCACCTGTTGTGTTTGCATATTCCGCCCTAAGTGCGCTGGGGATGCCCAGACGTGGGTCCCAGGCACTCCACACCACTGGAGCCAAGCTAGCCGGGCTGATGAGAGGTGTTACCTCGAAACCGGTCCGGTCCTCGGATGCTTGATTCCGTTCTGGGAAGGACATGGCTTTAGTAGTTCGGACTGGACTGTTCCCATGGGGCACAGGGTCAGAGCTGATTTGCATATCGCCATTGTCTAACCCAGGGTGGTGTGGAGTGCAAAATAACGATGGATTTGGGCCCAGATCTTTGGACTGGGTTGAGTGTGTGACATTGATCCACATTCGGTCCATCACCTGTTGTGTTTGCATATTCCGCCCTAAGTGCGCTGGGGATGCCCAGACGTGGGTCCCAGGCACTCCACACCACTGGAGCCAAGCTAGCCGGGCTGATGAGAGGTGTTACCTCGAAACCGGTCCGGTCCTCGGATGCTTGATTCCGTTCTGGGAAGGACATGGCTTTAGTAGTTCGGACTGGACTGTTCCCATGGGGCACAGGGTCAGAGCTGATTTGCATATCGCCATTGTCTAACCCAGGGTGGTGTGGAGTGCAAAATAACGATGGATTTGGGCCCAGATCTTTGGACTGGGTTGAGTGTGTGACATTGATCCACATTCGGTCCATCACCTGTTGTGTTTGCATATTCCGCCCTAAGTGCGCTGGGGATGCCCAGACGTGGGTCCCAGGCACTCCACACCACTGGAGCCAAGCTAGCCGGGCTGATGAGAGGTGTTACCTCGAAACCGGTCCGGTCCTCGGATGCTTGATTCCGTTCTGGGAACAGGGCACAGGGTCAGAGCTGATTTGCATATCGCCATTGTCTAACCCAGGGTGGTGTGGAGTGCAAAATAACGATGGATTTGGGCCCAGATCTTTGGACTGGGTTGAGTGTGTGACATTGATCCACATTCGGTCCATCACCTGTTGTGTTTGCATATTCCGCCCTAAGTGCGCTGGGGATGCCCAGACGTGGGTCCCAGGCACTCCACACCACTGGAGCCAAGCTAGCCGGGCTGATGAGAGGTGTTACCTCGAAACCGGTCCGGTCCTCGGATGCTTGATTCCGTTCTGGGAAGGACATGGCTTTAGTAGTTCGGACTAGACTGTTCCCATGGGGCACAGGGTCAGAGCTGATTTGCATATCGCCATTGTCTAACCCAGGGTGGTGTGGAGTGCAAAATAACGATGGATTTGGGCCCAGATCTTTGGACTGGGTTGAGTGTGTGACATTGATCCACATTCGGTCCATCACCTGTTGTGTTTGCATATTCCGCCCTAAGTGCGCTGGGGATGCCCAGACGTGGGTCCCAGGCACTCCACACCACTGGAGCCAAGCTAGCCGGGCTGATGAGAGGTGTTACCTCGAAACCGGTCCGGTCCTCGGATGCTTGATTCCGTTCTGGGAACAGGGCACAGGGTCAGAGCTGATTTGCATATCGCCATTGTCTAACCCAGGGTGGTGTGGAGTGCAAAATAACGATGGATTTGGGCCCAGATCTTTGGACTGGGTTGAGTGTGTGACATTGATCCACATTCGGTCCATCACCTGTTGTGTTTGCATATTCCGCCCTAAGTGCGCTGGGGATGCCCAGACGTGGGTCCCAGGCACTCCACACCACTGGAGCCAAGCTAGCCGGGCTGATGAGAGGTGTTACCTCGAAACCGGTCCGGTCCTCGGATGCTTGATTCCGTTCTGGGAAGGACATGGCTTTAGTAGTTCGGACTAGACTGTTCCCATGGGGCACAGGGTCAGAGCTGATTTGCATATCGCCATTGTCTAACCCAGGGTGGTGTGGAGTGCAAAATAACGATGGATTTGGGCCCAGATCTTTGGACTGGGTTGAGTGTGTGACATTGATCCACATTCGGTCCATCACCTGTTGTGTTTGCATATTCCGCCCTAAGTGCGCTGGGGATGCCCAGACGTGGGTCCCAGGCACTCCACACCACTGGAGCCAAGCTAGCCGGGCTGATGAGAGGTGTTACCTCGAAACCGGTCCGGTCCTCGGATGCTTGATTCCGTTCTGGGAAGGACATGGCTTTAGTAGTTCGGACTGGACTGTTCCCATGGGGCACAGGGTCAGAGCTGATTTGCATATCGCCATTGTCTAACCCAGGGTGGTGTGGAGTGCAAAATAACGATGGATTTGGGCCCAGATCTTTGGACTGGGTTGAGTGTGTGACATTGATCCACATTCGGTCCATCACCTGTTGTGTTTGCATATTCCGCCCTAAGTGCGCTGGGGATGCCCAGACGTGGGTCCCAGGCACTCCACACCACTGGAGCCAAGCTAGCCGGGCTGATGAGAGGTGTTACCTCGAAACCGGTCCGGTCCTCGGATGCTTGATTCCGTTCTGGGAAGGACATGGCTTTAGTAGTTCGGACTGGACTGTTCCCATGGGGCACAGGGTCAGAGCTGATTTGCATATCGCCATTGTCTAACCCAGGGTGGTGTGGAGTGCAAAATAACGATGGATTTGGGCCCAGATCTTTGGACTGGGTTGAGTGTGTGACATTGATCCACATTCGGTCCATCACCTGTTGTGTTTGCATATTCCGCCCTAAGTGCGCTGGGGATGCCCAGACGTGGGTCCCAGGCACTCCACACCACTGGAGCCAAGCTAGCCGGGCTGATGAGAGGTGTTACCTCGAAACCGGTCCGGTCCTCGGATGCTTGATTCCGTTCTGGGAAGGACATGGCTTTAGTAGTTCGGACTGGACTGTTCCCATGGGGCACAGGGTCAGAGCTGATTTGCATATCGCCATTGTCTAACCCAGGGTGGTGTGGAGTGCAAAATAACGATGGATTTGGGCCCAGATCTTTGGACTGGGTTGAGTGTGTGACATTGATCCACATTCGGTCCATCACCTGTTGTGTTTGCATATTCCGCCCTAAGTGCGCTGGGGATGCCCAGACGTGGGTCCCAGGCACTCCACACCACTGGAGCCAAGCTAGCCGGGCTGATGAGAGGTGTTACCTCGAAACCGGTCCGGTCCTCGGATGCTTGATTCCGTTCTGGGAAGGACATGGCTTTAGTAGTTCGGACTGGACTGTTCCCATGGGGCACAGGGTCAGAGCTGATTTGCATATCGCCATTGTCTAACCCAGGGTGGTGTGGAGTGCAAAATAACGATGGATTTGGGCCCAGATCTTTGGACTGGGTTGAGTGTGTGACATTGATCCACATTCGGTCCATCACCTGTTGTGTTTGCATATTCCGCCCTAAGTGCGCTGGGGATGCCCAGACGTGGGTCCCAGGCACTCCACACCACTGGAGCCAAGCTAGCCGGGCTGATGAGAGGTGTTACCTCGAAACCGGTCCGGTCCTCGGATGCTTGATTCCGTTCTGGGAAGGACACGGCTTTAGTAGTTCGGACTGGACTGTTCCCATGGGGCACAGGGTCAGAGCTGATTTGCATATCGCCATTGTCTAACCCAGGGTGGTGTGGAGTGCAAAATAACGATGGATTTGGGCCCAGATCTTTGGACTGGGTTGAGTGTGTGACATTGATCCACATTCGGTCCATCACCTGTTGTGTTTGCATATTCCGCCCTAAGTGCGCTGGGGATGCCCAGACGTGGGTCCCAGGCACTCCACACCACTGGAGCCAAGCTAGCGGGCTGATGAGAGGTGTTACCTCGAAACCGGTCCGGTCCTCGGATGCTTGATTCCGTTCTGGGAAGGACATGGCTTTAGTAGTTCGGACTGGACTGTTCCCATGGGGCACAGGGTCAGAGCTGATTTGCATATCGCCATTGTCTAACCCAGAGTGGTGTGGAGTGCAAAATAACGATGGATTTGGGCCCAGATCTTTGGACTGGGTTGAGTGTGTGACATTGATCCACATTCGGTCCATCACCTGTTGTGTTTGCATATTCCGCCCTAAGTGCGCTGGGGATGCCCAGACGTGGGTCCCAGGCACTCCACACCACTGGAGCCAAGCTAGCCGGGCTGATGAGAGGTGTTACCTCGAAACCGGTCCGGTCCTCGGATGCTTGATTCCGTTCTGGGAAGGACATGGCTTTAGTAGTTCGGACTGGACTGTTCCCATGGGGCACAGGGTCAGAGCTGATTTGCATATCGCCATTGTCTAACCCAGGGTGGTGTGGAGTGCAAAATAACGATGGATTTGGGCCCAGATCTTTGGACTGGGTTGAGTGTGTGACATTGATCCACATTCGGTCCATCACCTGTTGTGTTTGCATATTCCGCCCTAAGTGCGCTGGGGATGCCCAGACGTGGGTCCCAGGCACTCCACACCACTGGAGCCAAGCTAGCCGGGCTGATGAGGTGTTACCTCGAAACCGGTCCAGTCCTCGGATGCTTGATTCCGTTCTGGGAAGGACATGGCTTTAGTAGTTCGGACTGGACTGTTCCCAATGGGGCACAGGGTCAGAGCTGATTTGCATATCGCCATTGTCTAACCCAGGGTGGTGTGGAGTGCAAAATAACGATGGATTTGGGCCCAGATCTTTGGACTGGGTTGAGTGTGTGACATTGATCCACATTCGGTCCATCACCTGTTGTGTTTGCATATTCCGCCCTAAGTGCGCTGGGGATGCCCAGACGTGGGTCCCAGGCACTCCACACCACTGGAGCCAAGCTAGCCGGGCTGATGAGAGGTGTTACCTCGAAACCGGTCCGGTCCTCGGATGCTTGATTCCGTTCTGGGAACAGGGCACAGGGTCAGAGCTGATTTGCATATCGCCATTGTCTAACCCAGGGTGGTGTGGAGTGCAAAATAACGATGGATTTGGGCCCAGATCTTTGGACTGGGTTGAGTGTGTGACATTGATCCACATTCGGTCCATCACCTGTTGTGTTTGCATATTCCGCCCTAAGTGCGCTGGGGATGCCCAGACGTGGGTCCCAGGCACTCCACACCACTGGAGCCAAGCTAGCCGGGCTGATGAGAGGTGTTACCTCGAAACCGGTCCGGTCCTCGGATGCTTGATTCCGTTCTGGGAAGGACATGGCTTTAGTAGTTCGGACTAGACTGTTCCCATGGGGCACAGGGTCAGAGCTGATTTGCATATCGCAATTGTCTAACCCAGGGTGGTGTGGAGTGCAAAATAACGATGGATTTGGGCCCAGATCTTTGGACTGGGTTGAGTGTGTGACATTGATCCACATTCGGTCCATCACCTGTTGTGTTTGCATATTCCGCCCTAAGTGCGCTGGGGATGCCCAGACGTGGGTCCCAGGCACTCCACACCACTGGAGCCAAGCTAGCCGGGCTGATGAGAGGTGTTACCTCGAAACCGGTCCGGTCCTCGGATGCTTGATTCCGTTCTGGGAAGGACATGGCTTTAGTAGTTCGGACTGGACTGTTCCCATGGGGCACAGGGTCAGAGCTGATTTGCATATCGCCATTGTCTAACCCAGGGTGGTGTGGAGTGCAAAATAACGATGGATTTGGGCCCAGATCTTTGGACTGGGTTGAGTGTGTGACATTGATCCACATTCGGTCCATCACCTGTTGTGTTTGCATATTCCGCCCTCAGTGCGCTGGGGATGCCCAGACGTGGGTCCCAGGCACTCCACACCACTGGAGCCAAGCTAGCCGGGCTGATGAGAGGTGTTACCTCGAAACCGGTCCGGTCCTCGGATGCTTGATTCCGTTCTGGGAAGGACATGGCTTTAGTAGTTCGGACTGGACTGTTCCCATGGGGCACAGGGTCAGAGCTGATTTGCATATCGCCATTGTCTAACCCAGGGTGGTGTGGAGTGCAAAATAACGATGGATTTGGGCCCAGATCTTTGGACTGGGTTGAGTGTGTGACATTGATCCACATTCGGTCCATCACCTGTTGTGTTTGCATATTCCGCCCTAAGTGCGCTGGGGATGCCCAGACGTGGGTCCCAGGCACTCCACACCACTGGAGCCAAGCTAGCCGGGCTGATGAGAGGTGTTACCTCGAAACCGGTCCGGTCCTCGGATGCTTGATTCCGTTCTGGGAAGGACATGGCTTTAGTAGTTCGGACTGGACTGTTCCCATGGGGCACAGGGTCAGAGCTGATTTGCATATCGCCATTGTCTAACCCAGGGTGCTGTGGAGTGCAAAATAACGATGGATTTGGGCCCAGATCTTTGGACTGGGTTGAGTGTGTGACATTGATCCACATTCGGTCCATCACCTGTTGTGTTTGCATGTTCCGCCCTAAGTGCGCTGGGGATGCCCAGACGTGGGTCCCAGGCACTCCACACCACTGGAGCCAAGCTAGCCGGGCTGATGAGAGGTGTTACCTCGAAACCGGTCCGGTCCTCGGATGCTTGATTCCGTTCTGGGAAGGACATGGCTTTAGTAGTTCGGACTGGACTGTTCCCATGGGGCACAGGGTCAGAGCTGATTTGCATATCGCCATTGTCTAACCCAGGGTGGTGTGGAGTGCAAAATAACGATGGATTTGGGCCCAGATCTTTGGACTGGGTTGAGTGTGTGACATTGATCCACATTCGGTCCATCACCTGTTGTGTTTGCATATTCCGCCCTAAGTGCGCTGGGGATGCCCAGACGCGGGTCCCAGGCACTCCACACCACTGGAGCCAAGCTAGCCAGGCTGATGAGAGGTGTTACCTCGAAACCGGTCCGGTCCTCGGATGCTTGATTCCGTTCTGGGAAGGACATGGCTTTAGTAGTTCGGACTGGACTGTTCCCATGGGGCACAGGGTCAGAGCTGATTTGCATATCGCCATTGTCTAACCCAGGGTGGTGTGGAGTGCAAAATAACGATGGATTTGGGCCCAGATCTTTGGACTGGGTTGAGTGTGTGACATTGATCCACATTCGGTCCATCACCTGTTGTGTTTGCATATTCCGCCCTAAGTGCGCTGGGGATGCCCAGACGTGGGTCCCAGGCACTCCACACCACTGGAGCCAAGCTAGCCGGGCTGATGAGAGGTGTTACCTCGAAACCGGTCCGGTCCTCGGATGCTTGATTCCGTTCTGGGAAGGACATGGCTTTAGTAGTTCGGACTGGACTGTTCCCATGGGGCACAGGGTCAGAGCTGATTTGCATATCGCCATTGTCTAACCCAGGGTGGTGTGGAGTGCAAAATAACGATGGATTTGGGCCCAGATCTTTGGACTGGGTTGAGTGTGTGACATTGATCCACATTCGGTCCATCACCTGTTGTGTTTGCATATTCCGCCCTAAGTGCGCTGGGGATGCCCAGACGTGGGTCCCAGGCACTCCACACCACTGGAGCCAAGCTAGCCGGGCTGATGAGAGGTGTTACCTCGAAACCGGTCCAGTCCTCGGATGCTTGATTCCGTTCTGGGAAGGACATGGCTTTAGTAGTTCGGACTGGACTGTTCCCATGGGGCACAGGGTCAGAGCTGATTTGCATATCGCCATTGTCTTACCCAGGGTGGTGTGGAGTGCAAAATAACGATGGATTTGGGCCCAGATCTTTGGACTGGGTTGAGTGTGTGACATTGATCCACATTCGGTCCATCACCTGTTGTGTTTGCATATTCCGCCCTAAGTGCGCTGGGGATGCCCAGACGTGGGTCCCAGGCACTCCACACCACTGGAGCCAAGCTAGCCGGGCTGATGAGAGGTGTTACCTCGAAACCGGTCCGGTCCTCGGATGCTTGATTCCGTTCTGGGAAGGACATGGCTTTAGTAGTTCGGACTGGACTGTTCCCATGGGGCACAGGGTCAGAGCTGATTTGCATATCGCCATTGTCTAACCCAGGGTGGTGTGGAGTGCAAAATAACGATGGATTTGGGCCCAGATCTTTGGACTGGGTTGAGTGTGTGACATTGATCCACATTCGGTCCATCACCTGTTGTGTTTGCTACAAGATCAAGGAGCAAGAGGATGTGAAGGAGTCACTGCAGCAGGTGAAGAATGCAGAAGAGAAGAGGGATCTTATGAGGAAGGGAGAGATCAAGATATGCACGTGGTAGAGTCAAGTCAAGTCAAAGGATCTTTATTCGGATATATATAAACATCCATAAAAGTACAGAATTATCACACAATCCACATAATAATGATTAAAAACATTATAAAACACTTTAAAATATATAATTGATTTATGAGATGGGTGCTGGCAAATAAATTTGAAGGGACCATCGATCATGATAATAAAAATACGTCATTTTAAAACTGGGCTAACGCTGAATGATTATAGACAAAGGTATAAATTTGATGGGCTAAGTATAAAATATAAACAATACGTACACTAGTCAGCTATATGCAAGATATTAACAATATGCTTGCGAACAGATATAAAGTGCAAGGTGCAAAGAGATATTCAAACACTAGTGGAAGCCACACTATCATGCAGATAATTACATTTTCAAGGCATATTCATAGTTGTGCGAGAACGTGTGGCTGATAGGAGAAAACAACTTACTCTAAAAATTACTTCATCACAGTTCAAGAGTAATATTTCCTTGAATGCTAGATTAAAATCCGTCATGGCATGTTCTTTAAAGTATGGGATTAAATAGAGTTTTGTATATCTAGCATAATAACCACAAAAGAACAGAAAATGCAACAAAGATTGCTTGCAGCCACGGTGACAGGGACATTGCAGAATTTCTAAGTTTTTATTAAAACCCAATGGAAATGATAAGGAGAATCTGATACTACCATCCCTAAGGCGGAAGAGCAAGCGTCTGTTCCACCTCCCCAAGTTTTTTGTAAGGTATCTCTGCGGCATGTTATTAGGCCTGCTACCCTGTACCAGGAGGGGAATATATCTTGTGATGGCAGGTTTATATTTCTCAGATATTTCTCGCTCTTTCTGGTATTGATTATACAATGCCCCTCTTACTAATTTATGTTGCACTTGTTCGGTGGCTTCACAGGAAGAAAATAAGTACTCCATACCCACACTTGATAAACTGCTTTTTACAGCCCTTAGCCACGGTATATCATGTGCCCTATCGCACCGTAGGCAGACCTGGATTATTTATTGAGTCAGAGAAGCGGCCGGGTTCCGCCATATTTTTATCCAGAATAATGCAGGTTTTGACCTAATACAATCCTTCACATAAAAAAGATTCCGTTCACTATGGCAAATGTAAGTAGGTGCTGAGATAGAAGCCCCCAGAATCTTTCTGCAAAATCTATTCTCTTCAATCTGAATATTGGCACTATTAGAGTACCCCCATACCTCCGCACCATAAGTTGCCGTTGGTAAGCATTGGGTTCTATAGATTTGCAGTAGGGGGCTTACTACTTCAGCACGTTTAGGTTGCCGAAGGCTGATTATGGAATTAATTGCCTTACCCAGTTTGTTCCTCCCATGGGCCACATGGGGCTGCCAGGAACATGTGTTGGAGAACATTAAGCCTAGGTAAGGAAACGTGCAAGTGCTTTTTAGGGCATCGTTCCCCGAAACGATGCGCTGAATGTCATATCTTTTAGGCCCACACGACATTATGTACAATTTATTAAAATTGGTACTTAGCCCAAGGTCCACTACATAAGAGACAAAGCCCGTTATTAAAATGCGCAGTGCTTTTGGGGTGCGGCCCATAAGAACCGCATCATCTGCGTATAAGAGACAGGGAAGTAAGGTTCCATTAATACTAGGTACATCGCTAGTTAACTTGGACAATGAGCTACTTAATTCATTTATATACAAAATAAAAAGCAGTGTGGCCAAGACACAACCTTGTCTGACCCCCCTGCCAATTAAGATGTCCTCTGAGACCTCCCCTTCACTATTTACTCTAACGCGGGCTTTAAAGTCGCTGTGCAAGTGGGCAAGAAAATATACAAGTGCTTTGTCCAGCCCATAATTTAAAAGCACTCCCCATAGTTTGGAGCGATTAACAAAATCAAATGCTGAATTTAGGTCCATAAATCCTAAGTACAGGGGGGCCTTTTTAGCTATAATGTATTTGCCCATTATTAGGCTCAAGTTCAGACATTGCTCCACAGTCCCCACATTGCTTCTAAAGCCTAACTGACATGGGTGTAAATCCTGTTCTCCTCACCCCAGGCCCTGATCTTATTAAAATTGACTCTGCCTAAAATCTTCAAAGTATTGTCAATTAAAGATATAGGGCGATAGCAACTAGGATTGAGTCTGTCATCCTTCTTAAAGATGGAGACGATGATGCTATTATGCCAGGTATCCGGGGTCGGGGAGTCAGTCAGATTATTAAAAACATTACTCAACAGGGAAGACCAAAATTCGGGCTCTGATTTAATGTGGTCAATAGATAGCCCGTTGGGATCGGGTGCCTTATTGCTTGCATTCTGATTTATGGCTTCTTCCACCTCCATTATCGAAAATTTGAGAGGCATGACTGGATAAGTGTCAAATGATACGCGCAGTGCCGCATAAATATGTGAGAAATGGTCTTCCCACGTTTTACTTGATATATTACAGTTAATGGGGGAAATATTTGATCCTAAGTTCCTTAGAGATTTAACCTCACCCCAGAACCCAGTAACATATTTTAGGGCGGCTGTGCAGGTGAGAGATTCCCACTTGTTCTTCAGAATTTCTTCTGTTCAGGCTTTTGTGATCTGTTTATAACGTGCTCTTAGTAATTGTACCAGGGGCTGGTCTCGAGGTTTTGCTAAGAGAGCCTCCCTTAGTTCCCGATTTGCTTTCGAGCAGGAGCTGTCAAACCACCTGGGATCTTTATTGGAGCGTTTGACTGGTTTGGAAATCTCTTCTTTAAAACCCACGCACAGTTGGACAAAGGCAGCTATAATTTCGGTGCCTGGGGGATAGGTAGATAGACAAGTGTCTATTAATTGGGGGTGCTTGTTCGAAATGCATGATAGGAGCCCCTTTTTATCAATCCCCTTCCAGATTACTCTGAGTTTATCAGTTGATACCTTTAGATTAGTTGCCCCTATTTCCTGTCGCTTGTCCAGTTTTGTAATAGAATTGAAAATAGTCAGGATAGGGTTGTGATCGCTATATATAGTACTGGGGACAGCTGCCTTTATTAAACAGTCCACAAGTAGAGAGGAAATAAAGACATAGTCAATGGTAGTAGAACAGCCATGCCCTATGTATGTGTCCAAAGGTCTTTCGCCCGTGGTGCGGCTGGCTATCTCCATGACATTGGTTAAGTCATGGGTAGCTATGTAATTAAGCAATTCTTCCCCTCTTTTACAAGGTAGCACCCGCCTAAAAGGGGTGAGTAAGTTGGAATTACCCTTGTGGATATGGGCGTTAAAATCGCCTCCCAGTATGATCCCGTCGAATTTGCCATAAATTTGTCCATCCACGATATTATCAATAAAATTAAACAGCCTTATAAAATTATTATTGGGTTGGGATGAAAAATCATTGTTGTAGAAATTGATTAAACATAGCTTAATTCTGCCTGAATAGATGATAGCCTGAAAATTTTCATCATGTATGTCCACAATTTTAGTATTTCCACCAGTGGTGATCTTTACCCATATAGATAAACCTCCGCTGGGTCGTCCCACCGCCGGGCAAGGTACAATAAAATTATGACAAGTGTACCCTTCAAAGAGAAGACCACTGGTACACCACGCTTACTGAAACATTAAAATATCAAAGGTCTTAATCCATTCAGACCAATCGGTAGATTCCATTTTTGTTTTTAACCCATCAATGTTACAGCTTAATACAGTAAAACCATCCTCTGGCGTGGCAGCAGAAGGAACAAAATCACTTATATTTGAATTTGAGTTCCCGGGTGGTGCGACCTCCAAATGAAACTTAGGCGTCATGGGAAATGTGCCAAAATTATTACTATGCTGGGGAACACTATCATCAGACATAGTCCTTATTGTGACATCTGGGTCTTCCATTGGTGGTCAACCTTGGCTCTGTAGGTCTGATAAGGCACTAAATCTGTTAAATAAAGGGAAAATTGGAGTAACTGGGTAGGATGGTCTCAACGGAGGTCTATAAAAGTATCCCAAAGGTAAGGGGGTCACAGCAGTAGATGGGCTGAAGCAGGTGTTGTTACTATTTAGCAAGTGGCTTACTGTTGCGGGATGCCTAAAATTCAGGACAATGCAGTCTCCATTAATATTCTTAGCAGAGGGGCCCACTCAATCTACCCCTCTTACTGTCAGAATTTCGCTAGAGATCTGCGGTCCCACACCTTTATGCCTAGACAGCCAATCAATAGACTTATTCTTCAGCTGAACCCATGACTCTCTTTGGTCCTCCTTCAGAGGGGGGACTCCTGCTAAGATTAAAACATAAGGGCAGGCTTCAGGGGGCAAGTAGAGGACCGGCCCTGTTTGTTTTTTGGGCCGGGAGTCATTGGTTGGCCCGATTTTGGGAGCGACCTTACCTGGTTTCCCCACTTTCTCAGAGACAGACCCCGTTTCAACTCCGAGGGCCCCTTCGGCAGAACAGGGCTGCCTGTCTAGTACTCGTGACCCTGGTTTAGATGGTTTGGCCAAGATGGTGCCCTGTGCAGGCAAAGGCTTATTGCTCCCTATAGGGCTCTCACTACTCACACTCCTAATGTCAGATATAACATGGGTGTTGCTTTCCCCCATAATGCCCCTGTTGGCTGACTCCATGTCTTTCAGGAAACGATCTCCCCTTAGTTTATCAATGCTAATAGAACCTTTCCTTTTTGCGTCTTCCTTTTTAACCATACTCTCTAATCTATATAGCCTTTTAAAAATCTTATTAAACTGTTTATCCATTTGACTTTTCATCTGGTTAAAAATTGAGTCTACAATAGTTTCAATAAAATTCCCATTAGGTTTGTCCTGTAAGGCATTTCTCATGGTTTGCTCAGTCTGTGTATAAACAGAGTTGTGTTCAAAACGTACAGAATCAGTGACAGAATCAGTGACAGTGACGGCGTTAGTAACAGCCAAAGGTGCGGGCTCTGTGTCAGGACCGCCACTAGGTATCGTTTTTCCACTGGACCACATGCTCTGTGGTGTAGATTGCCCTTTATTACGCGCAGGTTGTTTCCTCTTGTTAGATGTTGGTTTAGCAGAACCTCGCTTCCTTTTCTCCCCTACTGTTTTGTCACTCAGAGCCATGGAGAGAACGGCAATGAGGTCCGTGGGATCTTGTTGTGAGTCAGTGATAGTATTAATGTTACTGTCTACTGTTGAGACGAGAGGTATGGGTGGTGGCAGGACAGTCTTGATAATTGTAACCACTGGGGAAAGTGGCAGAATGTTGGACATACAAGCTGGCAGAGTTTCAGACACTTCCCAATGTGAACTTGACAATCCCATAGACATGCTTCGTTCAATGTTTACAGTTTCAGTGGTATTTAAGTTAAAAGCATTCTCCAGCATGCTTTCAATTGAGGCAGGTATCACCAAGGGAGTTTTAGTAGCCTGGCTCAAGGTGGTGTTATTCCGTTTCCCCATAATAATTTACGGATGGCTCACCTTTTGTCACTGCTTAGGGGAGTGGCCCGCCCGACCACTGTCGACCACGGACGGCCACAGACGGCCCGCCCTCTGCCCGGGCTCAGCCCGGCGCCGCCCGCGCGCGTCCGTGACGCGGAGGGAGCGTTGGTTGTTTAAGCGCCTCCGGGCGCTTTGCAGGGCGGAAGTGGGTGGTGCGATGTAGATGCCTGGGAGCTGTAGTCTCCCCCTGCGGCGGCCGTTCTAGGTTTTAGAGACGGCAGCAGGGAGACCAACAGCGTGTGTAGCCCAGGGAACAAGTGCAGCTGGTAGGGATTGTGCTCCGCTCAACTCTGGGCCCGTTGAGATATGGTCCCCGCTCCGCCGAGGGAGCGTTCGATGTTTAAGCGCCTCCGTGCGCTTTGCAGGGCGGAAGTGGGCGGTGCAATGTAGATGCCTGGGAGCTGTAGTCTCCCCTTGCGGCGGCCGTTCTAGGTTTTAGAGACGGCGGCAGGGAGACCAACAGCGTGTGCAGCTGGTAGGGATTCTGCTCCGCTCAACTCTGTGCCCCGTTGATATCTGGTCCCAGTGGTAGAGGAAACGCAGATAGAGAAGATGGTGACTCCGGAAAGAGCAGAGCGGAGTCCTCAGAGAGATAGTATGGTGAGCCCTGCTGAGAACTGCACTCAAGAAGTCTCCACGCCGGTAAGACGCACACGCGTGGGCAGAGTGGTAGCCAAACCCCAACATTTCAGAGACTTAGAACTGGGGAAATGTTAAGTCGTGGGGACTTGGTGGACTAATTTCAATGTGTGTAAAAAGGGGAGATATGTAGAGTTGCGCTCTAGTGTTCGCGGGTTGCGTCACGACGCAACACGCGAAGACGCCAGTCACGGAGCGAGCGCGCATGCGCGCCAGACGGAGTGTCGGCGCGAAAGGACGCTCTTCCTGCGAGTGAATGAAAAATAAAGTGAATCTTTCCCCCTAAGCTTTGCTCTGTCTCTTTATTGCTCCACTGATTGGAGCAACTTTACAATTTGTTGTATTTCTTTCTGCACTGTCTGCATTCCTCTAAAGCTCAAGTCGCTATGTGGAAAGACCGTGCCTTGAGGCGCTTGGCCTTGAAACCCCCCGCCTCCCCCCAAGCTTCGCCCTTGATTCTACCTCTGCACAATTTCACAACAGACAGCTGTCCACAAGGCAGCACACTTTTCTTGAAGCGCAAGGAAGTCACAGTTTTATTTCTTCACTGGTGGATTACTGGCGGGGCGTGTCCCACACACCTCAGTCCTGAAAATAAGACATTACAAACTGCAGAGTACTCGCCAGAGCCTGCGGCTGCCCAAGGCCACCCGGAGGCCATTAAGAGGGCGGCAACGTAGTTACAGAGGGCCTTCCCCCCCGCCCTCTGTCTCGCTTGCCAATCACTCCTCTGGTATAGGAGGAGTCTCGGCAGGCAGGAAGAAGGCTGGGCCAGTGACGTGCACTCGGGGCGGTGGGCATGGCGAGGGGTATTTAAGTCCCCCTCGCCATTTTAGAGGCCTCTTTGCCGCCCCGGACGCCTCCAGTCGCTACGTGGACACTCTTTTCCTCCGGTGAGTGAGGGCCTAGCTGGCCGGTACCCCCCCTCCGCCTACTCCCTCTTTTCGGAGGTTGAGCGGGGCTAGGTGGCCTGCTTAGTTAGCGGGCCACTGTGGAGGCAGGGGTGCAAAACTTCATCAAGCCCGCATTATGGGTCTTTGTGGCCGTTGCGGGGGGAAGGGGTTGGACGGGCTCCCACCCCCCCTTTGCCCGCCTCGTGTTCGGCAGCAAGGGGGTCATCGGGGTGGGCTCGGCGTGGTGTATCGCTACCCATGTATTGCCTGCGTCCCTGGAATTGCATTTAACTAGGGGTCTGGTGGTTGGTCCCTGGCACCCGTACACCCCACCGGTAACACACGCCATCGCGTCGCTCGGCAGCCTGGCCGTCGCGTTATCATTGTGTGGGCACCTGGATCTGTTGTGCTTGAGTGCCTAATCGCGGCAATTGCCGTACTTGCAGAATGGTTGTGCACTAGACGGAAAGGATTACAGCAGATTCTATCCGGGCCGATGGCTCTTAGTTCCCCGGGTGTTCGCAGTATACGGGGGCGGGCAGGACAAGCAACAGCCCCTCCCCCCCATCACTCACCACCCCCTCACGCTCATCTTAGCATAGTCGATCAAGCATTTCGTTTGGATGTCAGGGACTCCGTGTGCGGGGCACGTCCGTTGCGGCCTGTATCCCGGGGAGGGCAATATCAGTGGCAGTATCCGCCCCTCTCTCAACCATGCTCAGCGTGCGAACACTAGCCGACTCGGGCCATCACCGAAATTAGATAAATGGCGGATGCCAATATGGTGGATCACCTGTAATGCCTAGCTCGCCCCTGCTCCCTGTGACGCTTCTGCTCCTTGTGCCGAGCGGGGCAGGGGGCGCGATGTCATTCGCAATGTCGGTGATCGGGGGGGGGGGCTAGCTATGCCGTTTTGATGCACAGTATTGTATAGCCATTAGTGTTGTCTGGTTCGCCCCCTTTTCCCCTCATGGCCGCAGCGCCGGAAATCCAATAGGGGCGGTGGCCATCTTGGCGGCCGAGATTAGTGACCAGGCCGCTTCCGCTCTATGTAACGTCATTGCTCTTTGTGTCGCGGGGCCGGCCGTCAAGCCGCATGGTAAACGCGATGTTCTACGAATAGGTGGTGCAAGCTTAGTTGCTGCCGCGCAGCATTTCAGGTTTAGCGCCGGGGGCCTGTGGTGGTCCTCGTTCTCCGGTCTTGGCCTTTGGCACTGGTGCATCCCGCAGCAGCCCCGGGCCGGGCCACATGCGTGGCACACTCCTACAGCTCATTGGCGCTTGGGGGCTGTGGCGGGCCTCGTGCCTCGGTCTGGTTTCGTCGTGTGCACCTCCCCGGCTGCCCCATCCTGTCCCGTCATGCTGCCGTCCACATGCGCTGAAAGGGGGGAGTTTTGATTTAGCGCGGACCGCACCAGGCACGGCTGCCGTGCGCGCAGTAGATCCTCCGGGTGCCAGCTCATTAACCTCTCCGGCTGGCCACAAGTTATTACAGGGCCCCGTCGACGCATCTCGCAGGAGGGAGGGGCGGCCTCCTATATCGTCTCGCAGGGCTGGATGTTGTGGCCCGTGCCTGCGGTGTCATGCGAGCATCTGGGGCCCGGTTGGGGGCAAAAGAAACCCCCGCCCACCACACACACACACACACACACACACAATGCTTTATTGGGGCCATGGGCTACTGGGATCAGGGGAAGCGCAGATCTTGCGGACAATTTCCCAATTTCTTTCACACGTTTTGTTACCAACATGGTATAGAAGCTATCAGTAGCCAAGGAGTGGGCGGCACGCCAACGCACAGGGCGGAAAGGGACAGTCTGTTAAGTACATGCATTGTAATTTCAGCAGAGAATTGTCGTTGCGTGTGCTCATGGTCTCTTCTGTTTCTGGTGTAGAAGGAGGTGACGTGTTGGGCGTGTAGGGACACAGCCATTTACAAAAGTACAGACGACTGTCGTACCGAAACATTCGCATACGCATCCGCACTGCTTCTCGTGGGATATTTTAGAGGATTCGAGCTTGAAGAGACGAAATGGATAGCCAGGGATCCTCCCCGCTCTTCTCCCAGATGTCCCAAGTTGACGAGTCTCAAGCAGGACCTTCTCAGGATGCACAAATGAAGGCACTCATGGACCTGATAAAGGCCAGAGGGGTGGCTTGGGCCAGCAAGTGTTTGGGTGCCAACGGTCCCGGGGATTCTGGGGTTGTCTTGTCGCAACCTGCGGCGGAACCTGAGATAACAGAGGACACTGGGTCCACAAGGCCCAAGAGATTGAAGAAGACCATATGCAAAGGCTTTCCTGCGGAACCGGCTCCAGCCAAAAGCCGCAACACAGAGCCAGCCAGGAATGTCATTGTCCATGCTGCGGCATCCCCCCATCTGTGGTCAGGGCTTCCCCCCCGTGGCAGCGGTGGCCCCACCCACGAACTTTGCTACACATGAAGAGTTGGATAAGCTCACCACCACCCTCACAGACTTTATGGCTGAAATTAGAGCAGGACTTAAGACAGCTGGGCAGCCAGCAGCCGGCGAACTTGTGGTGGTGGGGGGCGGGACAGGGGCACCAGCACCTGCTCTTGTGCCAGCAGCAGAAGCAAATTTTACACAAGTGTGGGGAAGCGAAATCTCCCAATTAGGAGCCATCAGAAGCAGCGTCGCGGTCCCCCAGCCAGCAGTCTTACCGGCCCCTCCAACCCCTGCCGAGCAGCAAAGCGTTGCGCCAGCACCCCTCATCCCAGCATTATCTCCTCCGGCCCCCGCCGTTCAGGTGCCCCCTGCGCCAACTGCAGCACCCACCCCTTTGGCAAGCACATCATCACCCAGCGTACCAGCAGCAACGCAAATATCCATGGCTCCCTTGCTTTCTGGAAAGTGCTCTTTAGCTTGGCAGGTACCCCAGGCGGCAAAGGAAGGCATCTGGCGGAGGGAATTTATTGATATTTTCTCCCTCCTCATGATCGGGGCTGAAGGGGTGGACATCAGGAAGATGGGGGCTAAGGATGAGGAGAAGAAGGTACGCTATCAGGCCTGGCCTGAGAAAACTATCAAGAATTGGAGGCAGGCTTTCTCTATCTTAGCCGCTGTCATCACAGAGCGTTTCCCAGAGCAGGCGCAGGGCCTATTTCATTACGCAAGCGTAATCACCAATGAGGCGGAATCAAGTGGGGGCATGGGTTGGTACAATTACGATTGCGAATTTAGAAAAAAGATGTCAGTGTGTCCCGAACTGGACTGGGACCAAATGGAAGTTAGGCTATGGGTGCAGTACATGGGCAAGGGTAAGGCTGAAGTCACTGCTAAAGCCAGCTCCGTTGAGAAGAAAGTGGAGGCAGAGAAAGGCCAGAGCCAAGACAAAAAAAGGTCATCCTTTCGGGGTGGGCAAGGAGGAGGTGGCAACAACAGGGGTGGTAAAAGATCCTTCTTTGGAACATGCAGGTTGTTTAATGCGGGGAACTGTACGTGGGGCAAGGCTTGTAGATTCGCTCACACATGCAGCAAGTGCAGCTGCGCCCATCCTGCCTCATCATGCGACAAGCGGGATACAGCTGGGGGCCAGCAGAAAGAAGATAAGTAGCAGCCCGACATATCCTTTTCAGCCAATCCTCCACTGCCAACAGACCAGTCTCCTGCACCTCCTCATGACCCTCGGTTACAAACCGTCAGGGCAGCCACCTCAGATGTCCGGGCTACCACAAATATTTGTTCCCTCCATTCGAAAGGCCCTTCCCCAATTGTTGTTCCCAACCTCCTGCCCCTGTTGAGGTCATATCCCAATGCGAAAGACAGGGCTACATTGTCTGAAGGGTTTTTAGAAGGTTTCAAAATCCCTTATTTGGGGCCGAGAGTCAGTAGGGACGCGGAGAACTTAAATCTGCTAGAGACCTCCCCGAAGTAGTGTCTGAAAAGATCCAAAAAGAACTGGCTTTAGGGAGGGTTGCAGGCCCGGTCGACCTCCTCCCCCTTCCGGATTTCGTGGTATCCCCCTTAGGTGTGGTCCATAAGAAGGAAAATGGTGCGTTCAGGCTCATCCATCATCTATCCTTCCCAGAGGGGGACTCTGTTAACTCCTGGTTAGCGGAGGATGCATGTTCTGTATGTTATTCTTCACTAGACGTGGCCATAGACATCAGGAGAGCAGGGAGGGTGGCTTGGTTGGCGAAAGACGACATTGAGGCAGCATTCAGACTCCTGTGCACTAGGACCTGTGTGGTTCTGGACGGACTCGACAGAGGAATTACATAACCTGCTGGGGGGTGTGTGATAGTTTGTCACCTTTCCCTTGTAGGGTTAAACCGGAATTATCAGTCAGTCAATTGTAGTATCACAACGTATGCTTCTTTATTTATGTTTAGCAGTCTTAAACAGTTTGAGTGTCTCACAATAGAACTTGGGAAAAGAACTACATAGGCTAGGTACACAGTCCTTTAGTGGAAGGTTGTCTTCGACTTCTCCAGTTTTCCTCCTCCCGTACTGCAGCCAGGACCGGTGCTTCCCAAAAAGCAAACAGAAACAAAGGGACACTGCTGTCACTGACAGTCTGCTACACTTATGGCTCTATCATGTGCTCCCCGTCACCAACAAACCTGGGGTCACCGAGGTTAGTGTAATATAGTCAAAAGTTGGAGGAAGGGTAAGGGAAGTGAGGGTTTTGGGTATGTATCAACACTCTCATAATATAGTGCTCTATTTGCGCCACAGTCCCCACAATCCCTTTCCCGCCAACCTCCTCCACCCTTCTCTCCACGTCACTTGCCTGGGGCTACGGTCCCCTTAGACCGTAGCAGTGGGTTTCTCGGTGTCCTGTTACTTTGAGGGACTACCGCATACGAGCGCAGTGGTTGTTGGGGAATCCTCCCTTGGGTCCTTTGTGCCGCTCCCTCCGCTTCTACCGCCGGTGTCTCCCGGGTCTCGGGCCCACTCGCTTGTCCTGCATTCTCCGTCCTCTTCCTCTTTCCGCCTCTCCGCTTCCCTCCTTCTCTCTTTCCAATCACCAGAGTCCGTCCTCCTGTTCCAACCATCGTCTCCCTCGTCCTCCTTTGGTGACGTTGTCTCCTACTCCTCTCGGGCAACTAGACTGCTCAACTTCCCCTCATAGGGTGTCCAGCCGGGCGCCATCTTGGAAACCTCGGCTTCCTTGGTCGTACACCATTCTCTATCACATTGTGTTAAGGTGTTATTAACGGTTAGGATGCCAATGAGAGTGCAGTGTGTGTTCGTATGCAGTGTTGCCAGAATGGGCTGTTTCCTGCACAAATGGGCAATATTTTTCCCATTTGTGCGGGAAAAAACACCCCTGGTGGGTTGTGTAAATTTGCGCAACATTTACCTTTGTGCCCAATATTTGTAGTATCGGTGGTGCCCGAATATGCTCTGCAATTTCATACAGACTCCTTAGGCTCTACGCAGACCACGATTTCATAACAGGGCCGTCAGTCATTCTTAGCGCGAACATACTATTATGACAGCCCTGCTGACCGGCCACCGGAGGGAAGGGACCAATGATGTTACAAGGGGCAGGTCTGTCATCATAATTATTTTGTAGTTTTGAATCATTGCCTTTTGCTGTGCAGACACGGAGTGCTGTGGAGTTTGAGACGAGTAGTCAGGAGTGTCAAGGCAGGGGCTGGTTGGCCTCCCCTGTAGCCTGCTTCTGGTACGTGGGAGTCTCCCTGGGTGCGCAGCAGATTTATTAAGGTATGATAAGATTAGTTATATTGCCGGAAAGATCTTTTTTTCTTTAGTCAAAAAACATTGAATGTAGTCTCTGACTATTGTGAAGTGCTTGATCTCATGTCCTGGAAACAGCTTCACACTATGTAAAACTGCCATGGTAAAATATGGACTACTGACAATATTAGATTAGATTCTACTGGTTATCCACGCTCTAATCTCATCCTCCTAGAGTTACAGCAAATTATTATGGTTTGATGGTGTAAATAGATACCCATCTAGTAGTCCTATTCATGCTTGATCAAATTGTAGGATCCTGGACACATACTGTATTTCACTGAGCCTCCTGTTTTTTGGTTCATTGTCACATACACAAGTACAGGATGTAAGCTGTACAAAGATCCACTGTTCAATGTAATTGCCTATTATGTTGCACTATCTATAGTAAGGATTTATGCTACATATTAGTTCATTAACAGCATTTTTCATCAGGGCGGGGGCAGTGATGTTTCCTAGTTGATGTCTAAAAACATTCACATTTAATAAATACATCCTGATGCAGTGGTATAAGGTGATGTGCTAAAATAAAATACTTCCATGTGTTAAAAATACACTTTTTTTTAATTTTCAGACACCTTATCTTATTCTAATATGATTTTTGTTTCATGATGTACACTGCAGATATGTTCATGGCTTAGTTCAGGCTAGGCTTGCCCACCTCTATTGTATTGTATGTAAATCACTCAATAAGTTACAACTTTTAACTAGCAGAGGCCTGTCGGCACCAGCTGAGGGGCCCCACCCGCCACCAGTGCCAGATTAAACCCTGTGGAGGCCCATAGGCAGTCGAAATTTCAGGGCCCTCCTTGCAAATTATCTCCAAATATCCAATGCATTAGATGTGTTTACAACTGACAACTGCCAGAAGATGATCTTTTGCGAGACAAACTGGCATGGAAATGAAACATTTCCTAGCTATCGTAACGGAAAGTTTAAATTCTATTAAGGACTCGGAGGCGAGGATTATGCTATTCTTTCTTCACTTTATTAAATAGCAGCAATTTGTAGTCAAGCAAAACAAAACCACTATTCCCATGAACCATAGTGAATAACAAACAAAACAATAGAGAGTTCATGGCTAGAGTGTCCCATCCTCTGCACCAATCATAGGATCCCATGGCACTGGTAGTCCCTTGTACCTGTCCATTCCTCCTCTTTCGTCGCTCGGTAAGCCACATCGGACACTTCAAGAATCCTGTTTGTTGGAATCGCCTGCAAGGATCAAAAGCAGAACATCAGTAACAGAAATGTTTGAGGATTACCCCCTGTGGGAGAGAGCTTTCAAGATAAGCACTAAAATCCATCAACAAAGCGGATTAAATAAGGCAAGACTTTACTTACTCCAATACGAGGGCGGGGTGAATAGCAAGGAACTTGTACCCTGGGTGGCATAATCCTTGCCTCCGAGTCCTTAATAGAATTGAAACTTTCCGTTACAATAGCTAGGACATTTTCCATTTTATGTCAGGACCGGAGGCAAGGATTACGCTTGTTTAAAGCTTCTCACCACCACTTGAGCCATATTAATCGCCGGTTTGAAGTAAAACCGTCTAAAGGTAGAGTCTGAAAACCAATCTGCTGCATTCAGGATGTATTCCAGACGTGCTTCCAGGGTAAATGCTTTGGAGGCCATCGATCCTCTAGTAGAGTGCGCTCCAAAAGCACGCAAGTCGATCCCGGCTTCTTGCATCACCCACCTTACCCAACGAGCAATCGTGGGGGGAAGACACAGCCTTGTGAGGCTTCTTAAACGAAATTAGCAATTGGCGTTCCCCAGAAGGAGAAAACTCCTCCAACATCGCCTCATATGTTTTAAGGCAAGAAACCACACAGAGTTTAGGGGAGTCCGGAAACGCGGGAGAAGAGATGGATTTCGTCCCACATTTGGTGTGTCTACGAATAGTAAAAGTAACTCCTGTAGGGGAAAAAATCCTACCCGAGACATCCAGGGCCTTAACATCCGAGACCTGTCTGCAAGAGATCAGACATAGTAACGCGGCTAACTTTGTGGAAAGCTCCTTCCTAGAAAGGAATCTATTTGGTTGCCAGGAAAGCAGCAAGTTCAAAACCCTATTAACATCACATAACTGGGAATAACGAGGTTCAGGAGGCAACAAAAGACGATGCCACGGAGCAAGCGACAGACCAAGGCATGCTCCCCGACCGGTGAGCCATCAACCATGGTATGCCCAGCAGATATAGTGGAGCGAAAGGTATTGATACGCCAAACACCTTCCGGCCAGAGAGGCCAAGAAGTTCAAAATGGAGGCCACATCCTCTGCAACGGGATCGAAACTCCGTTGCAAACACCCACTACACCATCGTCCCCAGGAGCACCGGTATCTTTTTACAGTACTGTCTGCCCAGGCTCTGGCCATGAATGCCGCAGCCATTTCCAAAAGGCCTGGGACAGCCCATCGTCCCCTGTAATCCGCCATGCCATTAGGGTCCGCGACCCCTGCTCGATAGGAGGGTGAGGATTCCCTGTCGGATCGAGCAGAAGAGTTGGAAACAGGGGGAGCGGGATTGGAAAATCCCAAGAAAGTTCCAGTACAACCGGAAACCAGACTTGCGATCTTCAAATCGGCAAAATGAGTACCACGTCCGCCAGTTGACGCCGCACCTGGGTTATCACCCGTGTGATCATGGCAAATGGGGGAAAGGCATAGCCCGCTTCCTCCCTCCAATTCTGTAGAAACGCGTCTGACCTTTCCGCAAGGGATCCGGCCTCCAACTGAAAAAACGGGGAAGCTGGTGATCCAGACAGGAAGCAAAGAGGTCTTCTGAGAAGGGACCCCAAAGGCTTTGGAGATCCGCGAACACACCCGGATGAAGCTTCCAGAGACTCATGTAGTGGAAATGTCGAGACTGGAAGTCCACCACCTGGTTGTCCTGCCCCGGCAGGTATTCGGTCGTGACCGAGACCTGGTGATCCAGGCATTTGCTGCAAGATCCGAGAGAGTTTTGGATTGCGTGCTCCCTAGATAGTTGATGTACCGGACCGCCGACACATTGTCCATCTTCAGAAGGACGCAGGACCGGATCGAGTCCTTGGTCCAGCACTGAATCGCGAACGAGCCCGCCAAAAGCTCCAGACAATTGATGTGTAACTTCTGCTCCGACGGAGACCACACACCTTCCGTGGCGAAATCGCCACACCTAGTGCCCCAGCCGGACCTGCTCGCGTTGGACTCTATAACAATATTTGGAACCGAAAATGGCTCGCCCATTCCAAGCCTCCATGTGCAAGAACCACCATTGGAGCTCCTCCCTGGTGTCTGTTGAGAGTCAGTTTGTGAGAATATGACCGGCCTTTGCGCAGGTGTGCAGCCATGAGACACTGGAGGGCTCTGTAATGGAGAGGGCCCGGAAAAATTGCCTGAATGGAGGCCGACAATGCGAGCCAGCTGCCTGAGAGATATTTGCGACTGGGATAAAGACCTCCGAATCTCATGACAAATTTTTGTCATCTTGCGAGAGGGAAGGCTGAGGGTGCACTCCACGGAGTCTATTGCAAAGCCGAGATAAAGAACAGTCTGAGACAGGACCAGGGTAAATTTGGTCTTGTTGATCACAAACCCGAGGCTCTGAAGAAGGTCGACCGCTATCAGAAGGTAACGAGAGAGCGTCCTGAGATCCTGAGCCATCAACAGAATGTCGTCTAGGTAGACGATGAGTCATGTGCCCGACGTTCGCAGGCGTTTGATCACTGGCCGAAGGACCTTGGTGAAGCACCAAGGGGCGGTGGACAGGCAGAAGAGTAGAGTGGTGAACTCGGAAGTTTTGTCCAGCCAGGGAAACTATAGAAACCACAGATGAGGCGGGAAGATAGGGATCACCAGATAAGCGTCTTTGAGATCGAGATGCGCCATCCAGCGAAGAACATTGCGTAGCAGATGGATGCCCTCCATCTTGAAGTGGCGATAGACTAACCACTCGTGAACTCACAACATTTTCCCCCGTCCGGTTTGTCCACTGAAAAGAGGTTGCTGAGGAAACCATTGGAATGAGGCAAGGTTTCTGCAATAGCCCCTTTGTCCAGCAGAGAGTGCACCTCTTGATCGACCAGAGCAGAGTCTGCCTCAGAAAAACAAAGCGGACGGGGGGCACGGGTTGCGAAGGAGCCCCGAGAAACTCTATGTGGAAACCCAGCACTGTCTGTAAGACCCAGGTGTCCTCAGTGATGGAATTCCAAGTTGGCAAAAAACGCGCCAGACGGCCCCCCACCTTTAGAAGGGAAGAAGGGAGAACACTCACCGGAAGAACTGGAGATGCCGCCGCCTCTTCCTCCTCTGTTTTTGACTCGCCGGCCTTGGGTGGGGTAAAATTTGCCAAAGTGGTCGTGGTATTGCCCATTACTGGAGCCTTGTGCCCTGTGCTGATTGGGACGGCTGGAGGAGCGGCCCTTTCCTCGTCCGGCCCCTCTGAAAAACCGAGGGGGAAACACCTTCCTGATGGAGGACTGTGCCCGGTCCAGGGAGGTAAAGGTATTGACGAATCGCCCCAATTCCTTTATAAAGGGTTCGCCAAAGAGGCCGCCCTACGCCACTGACCCCAAGAGGACAGATGTTCTGGAGATATAAGTAAACCAGACATTTTTGCCTCCTCTGCCATGTCTAGGATCTTAGTAACGGAGCCCAGGATATCAAGGAGCTTGTCCTGGCACGCCCGCCAGGACCTGTCGATGCCCTTCTTAGAATCCTTGATGAATTTCTGAAGGAAGGTGGCCATTCTCAGGTGAATGTCCGGCTGCCAGCCACCTTCCCCTCCAGGGAGGGGCGAGGACATTCTGCCCTAAGGCATTTACGAGTTGCAGGTTCAAGCGGGCAGCGGATCTGACTGACCACATATTTGGCGACCTTGTCCGAGGGGCCCCAGTCAGAGGATGAAGAATATAATCTGGGTACAACATATCCGCACAGAGATTCTGCCCGTCCGAAGAAGGGTCTGGGTGAGAAGGGCACCAAGGACGAGATGGGCCAGCAGCGTCATCATCATCATTATCGTCATCATCATCATCATCCCCTTGCGCATCATCTCCGGAACAGGGGGCACCGGGGGGGGATAGAGGGAGGGGTTGATTGAGTGGCAGTGCTGGCCAGAAACACCTGCTTAAAACGTCAAAGGCATCGGTGGCCGGGGCAGCTGGCTTGGAGCAGTTCACCGGAGGCTGCGGGTCCACCGAAGGGGCACTAGAAGGGGGGGGGGGGGCGGTAGATAAACCTTGCGAGGCCTTGGCCAGCCGATCACAGGCTTGGTCAATCTTACGAGTCAACCTTTGTTCAAGGGGTGTCATGGCTTACTCCACTGCTTTATGGATGGATGCGTCAACTGCGTCGTAAAAGTCATTGTCCCATTGAAGGGCCGAAAGGGGATCTTGCTCCCACCGATCATCTTGGAACTCATCCATGGTGAAAAACCCAAACACCAGGGAAAGTCAGACAGAGTCAGTGATTCAGCCGCTGTGAGGTGGTATACCTCAGAATACAGGGGGACTGGGTGTCAGCCTAAGAAAGGGAGGGCAATACTCGCAATAACAAGGGACCAAGCCCTGGACCCACACAGCCCTGGTGCCAATGGATTATGAGGGCAACCTGCAGGAAAAAAACGAGTCCCTAGCAGGCACTCTCTGCAATACTGACTCCAAAACCGGAGCGTTATTGGCCTAGTAATATTGACCCACAAGGCTGTAAGAACTGCTGCTAGCTACCTAACGGCAGATACTGACCCGAATTTACAGGCGTTCTGGGGCCTATAGTTAACGACAACACACGGGATAACTCCCCAAAAACATGCTACCGACCCGGGTCGGGCGTAAATCCAGGCAAAAGGTCCAGACCAGACTCAGTGGTGCTCTGGATCCTGACGCGCTGAAGAATGCGCGGAATACGGAGCTCGCATGCTGCGTCAAGCGCGAGACCCAAGCGCCCTCTAACGAGGTGGCGCGGTCATCGCGAGTCTCAGGCACCAACACCGCTAGGGAGCCCAGACGCTCCCACGGCCGAACGCGAGCCGCCAAGTAGCAGCGGACTCGCCAAAGAAAAAAGGACCTGAAAGGGAATAGAAGTAATACCACAAAACACACGCAGACCTGAAACCCGAGGCGGGCGCACGCTCCCCGACGCATGCGCCGCCTCCACACCACCATGAAGTAAACGGCACGGAAATCAAGACAGCGCTATGCGTCTCAGGCAAAATAGAAATACACACAGTAACAAAGGCATTAAATAGAGCAAAGCGCAGCAATAGTAAAATACAGCAGAAAAGACCATATAACCACAGTACAAAGCATAAACTTGTGAGAGAAGAAAAGTTGGACTTATCTTGGCTGCAAGCAGCGAAGAAAGAGGAGGAATGGAGAGGGACATGGGACTACCAGCACCAAGGGAGCCTGTGATTGGTGCAGAGGATGGGACACTCTAGCCATGGACTCTCTATTGTTTTGTTTGTTATTCCCTATGGTTCATGGGAATAGCGGTTTTGTTTTGTTTGACTACAAATGGCTGCTATTCAATAAAGTGAAGAAAGAATAGCATAATCCTCGCCTCCTGTCCTGACATAGAACCTGATGTCTCTGGTTTATGCACTTAAAGCTGTATTTTGACCTGTTAACGCTGGGCCCCTAAAAGGAGTTGGTCCCATGGGTAGCTGCCTAGTTTGCCTATTTAGTAATCCGGAACTGACCTCCAACTTTTACCAGGCAAGAAGAGTGGCTGTTAGGCTGAACAAAGGTCAGCCTGACAGACTGGCAGGCAGGAGGTGGAAATGCGCTAAATGCGCAACTTCCAGCTACCTGAGCTGTGACCGTTTCAGTCTGCTAAAAGTGCAAGGGCAATTGGTGATGCTCCCCCTCTTGATGAGGGGGAACATCACCAATTGCCTCCGACCTGGGTGCTTCAGTTTTAAGCCCTGAAGTGCCCAGGGTCGAGTGTCAATCAGTGGCAACTAGTCATAGAGTGCGGTGGGTACAGCAGTCTCACTGACCCCATCCCACTCTGTGACGAGGTTGGGACTGCTGCCTTCCCTCATTGGCTGACCTTGGAAGGTAGCTGTCCCAACCCTCCTGGGACCACCAAAGCTTGGTACTACTGCCTTCCCTCATTTGCTGACCTAAGGTCGCTAAGGTCCCTAAGGTCAGCCAATGGAGGAAGGCAGCAGTCCTAACCCCACTGGCACCTCTGAGGCTTCCTTCTTGGGGAGCTGCAGCTAAGGAAAGTTTTATGTGTTTTGTATGTTTGGCGCATGCATGTTATGTATGAATGTATGTGTATTTGTTAGTGTTGTAAACAAGTTTTTGAGCATGTGTGAATGCATGGGTGTAAGTGACGTGAATGTGTTCATGTGTGGCCCCTACCCTCTTTCCTGGTAAAATTACCGGCACCACTGCTTTTAACACAGATCCTTTTGTTATTTTCAGCTAATATGTCTCAATCCTTCTAATACAGCACACTGAGGTATGACCCGACATCAAGTAAACTGCATGCAAACTGAAAGGCATTACTTTAGAACTGTGTTTTTATCCTCAATCTTTATTTATTCCAAGGTTGTTAAAACGGGTGATTTGGGATAATAAAAACGTATTAGCAGCACTCTCAACAACTGCATAGCTCTTTAATCCTAACTTCGTGTTTCTACACACCAAGAGCTCTTAATATATAATGCCTACCAGTGCGCATGATATATGACTCAACTACACGTTGTAGCCATCATTGTGCACATGAAGAGTAGTGCTTTAATTTACAATAAGAATTTATATAATCGCTCTACGCCCTCTCCTGAGAGGTCAAGGATTGGATATGCATATAGTCTGAATAACTTTATGACCCAGTGGCAGGCACTGTGAGAAAGCGGTACTGTCTTTCACCACGGGACTCTCAATCGAACCAATGATAAATGTCTACACACAGTCTGAACTCACCCAGACCTGAAGGCGAATCATTTCACAATTTGTAAGTATGTTTTGTGAAAATAAAACTAGAAAAACACAACATCTGGAAAAATTAAATACGCATAGGGAACACTGCATGAAGTATAACACATGAAATGTAAGCATGGACTGCTTTGCTGACAAAGATTACCATTGGGTGTTTACAGTCATTGTTGAGAATTTATAGTTAAGAGCAAGAATAATTTAAGCCCTGGCTGGGTGATAGGTGTAAAGGAGCCTCATGAGATGGCCCAGGCAAATGGTGGTATGGAAGTGGGGCAGCTATAATGATGAAAGGGAATAGAGTGGGATGGGACACGAAGTGATGACAGTATTAGTAGAGTTGAGGTAGTGTGAGTATTGAGGGTGTCGCCAAAAGTTCTGGGAAAATGTGTAATTTTCCTTTCTGCTCCAACAGCCTTGCGTTCATCCGTACCCCAAACAAACCCATCTGCTGCTTTCCAAGACTAGGAGCTTAAATCTAGTGGTTGCTGCAACACAATGGAAACATTGTCCTCTATACTTTTTAGTGCCAGAATAAATGGTCACAGTGAAGGACTTCAGAACGGAGGGCAGTGAATCAGTCTTAATAGGTGACTGTCTCTTTTCTGGCCTCTTCTTACATTTTAACTGGAAAGGTGTGGAACTCTCGTCTTACTGTAGCAACCCTCAGTTTTCGCACTGTTGCTTCACATTTACGTACAATTGTTTTGCACGAAAACGGCATTTCAGATGTCTGCTGCGATGTTTATTTGTGCTCTTTTCCCATTCGGTCAATGCAAAGGAGTTTTTTTGGTTAAATATCTTCAGACAAGTACATAGAATGTAAACGGTGCCTAACAAGTTGTGCTGTAATTACTTTAATACAAAGAGATGTTTTTTAATATGTGGATGATTGTGTGATGTTAATTCTGCATAACTTTTTCTTTTTTGAAGCCACATTACTGAAATAGCATTGATGTTCCTATTCATAGGCATAAAGTGGGTTATAATCTGCTCTTATAGAGTTAATTCATGAATGTCAGGTTCAGGTTTGGATCTGTGGTGCCAGACTTCAAGATGAAAAGTCAAAGGGAGGACTGGTCTTGAGCATGAGTAGTTGTTAACACAGGTGCCCAGTTAATCCCCTCCCATTGCCTGTATATTGAATAGAATTTAGATTCATCCTTAAAATGCTTTCTGAAGACTACTTTTGCAAAGTTTTAGAGTTTTGACTTTGAGTTGGCACTGCTCTGCACTGGGCTAAATGTGGGCTTATACTTGGGTGTCTTTGGGATTGGGATAGGTCTCAAAATATGGCAACACTGATCTTAAGCTGAGGAATAAAGACATCTGTTACAGAGTTCCATGTGTGGCATGTTCGTTTGCATGCTCCTGAGATGGGAAGGATGCTACAGGATGTATCAAGCTATATAGATTGTACCTTGTGACCTGAAGGCAAAACAATTATTCCTGGAAAAAAGCACTAAACCATTCAGTCATGTCCATAACGTCTGTGATCAGCATGTTGTTGCTTGCTGTGGTTTGCAGCAGGAACATTTTCCCCCCTTAAGAGTCCGACCTGAGACTAATTAGCACACAGATCATCCAAACAACTGCATTAATCATTAGTTATCGTACCGGTCACCAATATTAGAACATAAAACTTGCTGGGTATGCATAGATAAATGCATCTGGTGCTTTGACTCAGTAAGATCTGTTTTTTTAACGTAGCGTGCTTATGACCCTGTAAGTAAATGAAACCTATCACGTTTATCCTAGCTAATAATGTCTTAGTAGCGGAGTTAAAAAATATATATATATATATAAATACATTTGGTGTGAATGCCCTTTGTAAATTTTACATATTAAATACAAAAATCTTCGCAAGCACTGAACGCGCTAAAGTGTCACAATGGTGTGTGAAACAAACCGTGAAATTAAAGCCATTTGGTGAATATAATCAAATGCGGGTAGGCCAATAGCAAAACTGACATTCATGAGGGAAGTCAATGCTGACAATCATGTATTAATTAAAATACATTTTGTTTCACACCATTGTGACACTCGTTGTGTGCTTGCAAAGATTTTTGTATTTAATATGTATAATTTACAAAGGGCAATCACACCAAATGTAACAGTTTGTATACATTTTCTTTGTCATTTAAACAAATTCCTTTTAGAGTGAAGTAGCACTAAAAGTGAAAGTCTGATTTCAATGACCACTGTGGTGCGGTCCCATGTACGTATTTAACCTAGTGATGTAACTGACACGGTACTCTTGAACAAGGGATTGTTTTCCCGAAACGCGTAGAGGTGGTCTAACCTGTAAGAAATAAACACCGCTTTTGAAACAACCAACTTGTGTCCACGGCATGCTGTGTATTTCAGAAATATATTTATATATATATCGAGTGAGACTAATTAAGTTACTGGATCACACAGAAGTTTTCTGTGTGTCTGTGATGCTGCGTTTTTTGTTAATACACCACTCATGAGCAACTCGACAGCCTCATGGGCGCATTACCCACTCATTGTAGACCAATGTACATAAACGGCACTTTACATTTTCTATCAAATCTGTACTAAACGTTTTTCAATTAACCGCCTTCATCTGTGAAGAGAGCCCCGCTCACTTTTCATGAAAGTTATCAGATACCCTTGCACCCATCCGAGTATTCTGCATGTTTAAGCGTCCCTCGTTGTTTACTTAAGTGTGGCACTGCTATTTAAAGACCCAGCGCTAAATCAGGTAATTAATCTACCTGCGCATATTTTACAATCGACATTCTCAATATTAATACTAGCCCTTGGGGATCAGGTTTCCAAAACGCACTCAGAATCCAATTATCGCAGCTTAGCAAAACGCCGCACAAGCATCCATACCTGTTTTCACGAACACGAGGCCCAAACATCAACATGGGTGGAAAATTACAGAGCAGTCATGCGCTGTCAGCTCTTATAGCGAGTGCAACCCTACTTTCTTTTATGTCAACTGACACATAAACCGAAGTTTCTTTCCTTGCGATATGTTTTCTTTTCCAGGACAATAATGAGAATTGTTTTATAAACTGCAAAACTACGTTTTTGACAATTATGTTGTAGTCCTAAAAACCGCATATGAATTGTACTAAACAATTAATTTAGAAAGAAATAGAAGTTTTATTTTCAATTTTGGAAACATGACTCTGCATTTAAATGTAATTTTTTCATTTCCATTAAGGTGTCACATGTCAGTTTTGTCGTTTCATATTGAACCAATGGGTTTTCAGTATACACTATATATGTTTTGTATGCACTTGGTGAAATCAGATGTACTGAGCAAGGTGGACCTGTCCGTCGAAACGCGTCTGATAGTTTTTCTTGTCAATAAAGACCCTTGATTGGAATCCCACGGAGTCGGTGCCTGTTTTTCAAAGAAGTGTGAACACAGGATTGAGTTTATATATATATATATATATATATATATATATATATATATAATGTCAAAGTCCACTTCTGAAGACCCAACCTCTTAGCTTCCCCTACCTCACATGCGTTTTCTGCTGCCATGCTTTACCCACCCCCCAATATAAAGGATTCAAGAGTGACTTTTTCCAATTTCCAGCACAGGCTTTAAGTGGGCCAGGTGCTACCAGTGCTCAGCACCGGCAGTTCTAAATAGCAGGTGTTGAGACGGGTCCCTATCAGGCTTTAGGGTGAAAAGGTGAAGAAAAAAAATCGGAACTCTGGAGCTGTTCCATCCTTCCTTGTATTGATGTACCTTTAAAGAGACTCATTGTAGTTCTTTTACAATCTCATCATTTCAGAACTGAACCATTTTCAATATTACATACACCAAAGCCATAGTTGTTGCTTACTTATCTTATGTAACTAACAACCACTGACAAAGTCAACAGTCTGTAGTAATACGCTGGATACAGGTGAAGTTTACTGTAGATTTATTAAGGCTACATGAAAAGAGGTAGACACAGCCTCTCGCATCAACCGCTTTCCTTGCAATAATTATTTACATGTTGCTAGGAGACAGTGAGATTCCATGAATAGAATCACTACAGATCTCCACTAAATAACTAAGCATGAATAGAATATAACATATCTTTCCTCTTTCCCAAACAATATAGAGCATACCTATAACAAGCAAAATTTAAATTAACAAACATGAAAACAACAGGAAAAAATAAACAAACCAAAAAAAAACCTAATCTCTAAATCTTGCAGGTCTAATAATTTCTCTGCGACTTCGTCTGACCACATTAGATTCTGGAAGATTGGTCTAGAAATTCCAGAGGATTGACCAGAACTCAGATTGATACTGTCACAAACCTTCACAATTCTATTAAGATTCCACCAATGTCCACTTGAGACCTTAACTGCATTTTTTACAATCTTGAGAACCTTAAAAGGTTCACTAAATTTAGAAACACCTTTTTTGTGAACACAGGAGATTTAATTCTAACGATGTCACCTATCACAAGAACAACCAGTTTGGTAGCCTTCTTGACATCAAACCATTTTTCTTTGCTTGATTTGTGATTCATTTACATTTTCTAACACAGTAGGCATCAGTTTATTGATATCAGAATGAAACCTTATCCATTTGTTAATCCAACCAGGTCTAAAGTTACTATTGGCCTTCCTTCCTCTAAGCAATTCAAAAGGACTAACTTTGGTAGGCTAATGAGGTGTGGTCCTGTAAGACCAAATAAGACTTAACTGCTTTCTCAGTATCATGGTTACCGGATCTAGCCCATCTTATGCACTCTCCAATCACCCTATTCATCCTTTCCACCAATCCATTGGATTGTGGGTGATATAGAGAGGTTTTGCAAAGCTTTACCCCTGATTCAGAAAGAAAATCTTGAAACTCACGACTCACAAATTGAGTACCATTATCTAACATAAGAGTTTCAGGACAACCCTCTCTCAACCATATCTCTTTAACAAAAGAAATAATAATTTTAGTATTAGCATCTCTGACTAGTTTAACCTCAGGCCATCTGGACGTATAGTCAATAAGAACTAATACAAAACGTAAACCATACTGCAAATTGACATAGGGACCCATAACATCTATGCCTAATTTTAACCAAAGCTTATCTGGACACTCAATAGGTAAGAGAGGAGGCACAGATAATTTGAAAGTTTTGTCAGAAGTACCACAAATATGACAATTAGACACAACATCTTGAATTTCAGCATCCATCCTGGGCCACCAATAAGTATCTATCACTCGACGTTTCGTGAGAGTAGACCCAAGATGTTCTTCGCGGGCTTTACGTATAATTTCAGGACAAAAAACTTGAGGAGGCACAAATTTGTCACCTCTAAGAAGTAAACCATCTTCAAAAGTAAGTTCATCTTGAACTTTCCAGAAAGGTTGAAGAAGAGCATTGACAGCTTTTCTCTAGGCCAACCTTCAATTACATGTGAAATTATTTCTTTAAGAACACAATCAGACTAGATGGCTTTTAACCATTCACATTCAAAGCATAAGTTCAAACTAGAAACTTCTAAAGCTACAACCAAACAGTCTTCACAATCTTCTTCTGACAGTTCCCTTAAATTGACTCCATCAGAGACTGTAGACTTAACCGGAAACCTGAACAAAAAGTCAGCACCACCATTTTTCCCACCTGGTACATACTGAATATCAAATTGGTATTGAAGAAGTTTCGAGACCATACGTAAAATCCTGGGAGTAGAACACTTACTCAAACCACCACTCAGAATAGAGACTAAAGGCTTATGATCAGTCTGTAGTAAAAACCTCTTACCCCATACGTAAGACCGAAACTTATTGAAGTTCAGCTGATTTTAAAACCCTGGAAGCAAAGCCAACTGTGTTCTCAGTACCTCTGTCAACTTGGGTTAGCATGCCACCCAAACCTACCTGACTTGCATCAACAGTGATGCAACACGGAAGGTTACCATCAAATGGCTTAAGAAACGAATCTTTATTAAGAGAAGATTTAATTTTGTTTTTGATTTAATTTTGTTAATGGCAGCTTCACATTCCTCACACCAAAAACACTTGACATTTTTTTTCAAGAAGATTGGTCTAACGATAGTAGCAAAATTAGATATAAATCTGGAATAATACTAGCAAAGACCCAACAGCGATTTAACACCTCCCTTATCCTTAGGGGAAGGAGCATCTATGATGCTGAAAGTAAACCTGACTTTGGGCTCACGCTATCCTTCGAAACCACATGGTCTAAATATTCCACACTAGATTTGAGAAATTCAAATTTTTCTTCTTTTAGAGGCACACCATTCTTCTGAAAAAGAGAAAGAACTTTGTCTAACGTCACGTTGTGAGCATTCAAATCTCTCCCAAACACTAAAACATCGTCCTGAAAGACTAAAACGTCAAGGAGGTCAAATGGCGAGATTCGGGATCTAATTCAACCTGGTGGTATGCACTGGCCAAATCCAACTTGGTGAAATAACACGCTCCCTTAGTGGAAGCCAACAGGTCATTGATTTTAGGCAAAGGATGTGAATCTATCCAGATCTCCTTGTTTAATTATCTGAGATCCACACACACACGAAGATCTCCATTCCTCTTTCTGGCTACCACTAAGGGAGACAACCAGAGAGAGGACTCAGTAGTAATGATACCTTTAGAACAAAGAGTTTGTAGTTCACTTTCTAAATCTTTTCTAACACTAAAAGGAACTCTTCTGAGCTTGTGTTTGACTGGAATAGCCCCTTCCTTAACAACGATCTTGTGTTTAAAGCCTTTGATTTTACCAAGATTTTGTCTAACAGGGAGCCTTATAGTTTGTATTGGTTTTTGTTGCAGTGATATAAACACGGAGTATGAATATAGCGACACGTAAGTGATATCTTAAGAGGCAATACTCGATTCTATAGTCACGGGCATTTAAGGTTATTGTGGTGAAGTCGATAAAACACTCACAGGTTTAGTTTTGTTTCGCCTCACGAATTGGACACTGCTTAGTTGAACATGGTGCACACACAGTACATTCACTCATGGTTGTTATATTTTGTTTGTAGTGTTGATTCCCTGATGAAGGGCGGTATGGACACGCCCGAAATGCATTGGATTTGAAACTTAACTCTGTCACTGATATAAACATGACAAAAGATTTACAATGATCATAATGTTTAATGCAACAAACGAGAAATGAAAGAAGAAGAAAAAAAATACGTACACAAGAAAAGGAATAATTGTGTGGAATCCTCTTTTCATATTGAGGAGAAAAGGTGTGCCCAAAGGAATGTCTTTAATGTTCCTTTAAAGACATGAGTTGCGAATTACAATCAGGTGCCCAGGGACGTTGGTCGCCACCTACGGAGCACCCACAACGGATACAAACTTTTCAAATAACTGTTGGAGCTGTGCACTAATCCCTACTTTGAAGTATTGATGTCTTTACAATGGCACACAAATTGATCTCAGATCAATTGGTCAGTAAAATTTTCAAACTTGCAGTCTGCAGCAAGTCTTTGTAAAGTGGAGATAGAGGTATCGACATCCTCGGATTCTGTTTGTTTCCTCTTAAAAAATGTATGACGTAACACCATGAGACTGGGTTGTTTGTCGAACCTGTGTTTAAATTTTAAAACAGTTTGTTGATATTACTCCAAGTCACTAGATTCATCTTGAGTCAATGATGGTAGATGTTTAAAAATTGATCTGGCTTCAAAACACAATGAATGAAGCAATAAACATTTTTTTCGATCAGCTGCAAAGCGAGAAGCTCCAATAGCACCTAAATAGATTTCAAAGGCATCATACCAAATTTCCCAACGAATTGGAGGATCGCCTGGAGAGTCCAAAAAATAAGGTGGAGGATTATTAGATAGGGAAGATGACATAGTAGTGAAATGTAATGTAACGAAATGATAATGCAGTTTAAAACATTCCCTATTACTTCTTAACCAAAAACAAATAGTGAGTTAACTAAATGGAAACCATAATGAAATGTTGAAATACAATACACAAAAAATGCATGTGTCACTCAATCAGCATAAGTTGAAAACCAATCGATAATACAGTTATACTTAACATGTGCAGTAAGTAAAAAAAAATAGAGCTCAAAATAAATAGGACAAAAGAAAACAACCAAAGTGTGTGTCACTGAGATGACACGCGTTTAGGAAATAGTGTGCGTGTCATAGAGGAAACACACGTTTAAAATAACGTGTGTGTCACAGAAGTAAATACACAGTGTATATCCTTGAAAGAACAGATCCTCAGAGAACAGCGTTTGTGTGCGTGTCACAGAAATGACACGCGTTTCTTGTAAAAACAGTGTGCGTGCCACAGGAGAAACTGGTGCTTGGAAATCAGGAAAAGTGTCAAGTAAATAAACATACAGTGATCGTGTCACTGAAGCATTTAAATCGGCTTGGAAAATAGTTTGTATTGCTAGAAAGAAACGTGTAGGAAAATGACTGTTCCAAAATGGTCTCTACGTTGACGAGATGACGTATAACACCAGAAAGAGGCTTGGACAAAAATCACAACGAGGCTGTGGAAACGAAGAATCTCAACAAAGAAGAAGGTTCGGACAAACGCACTTGAGGTAAGCGAACGCCAACAGTTGTGAAATCGTTTTTTTTTTTCAAAAGACGCTCCGACTTTTCATTGGAAAAAAACAGGAAAGGAAAAAAAAAATTCTTGAAACTTGTAAAATTCACCATGAACATTGGTAGCTTCTGGCAGAAAAAATACAGCTTCCTCCCAAATTTGTAAACCAATAGATAAAATTAATGTTGCAAACTGTACTGTCTGTACTGTCTTACTCTCCCAAACACGACAAAGGAAAAGTCAAAACTAGGAAAGTTTAACCCCTTCCATGTGGCCACGATTCTGCGCCTGTGCGGCAGAATCGCGAGTGGGCGGGTTTATGGCGGCCCCCAGCCGTCATCAGCACACGAGCACCGTAGTGCATGACGGCTGGGGGCTGTCATCAGCATGCAAGGGGTTAAACGAGCAGGCATACACCTTCCTCTCCGAGTGTCAGCAACATCGTAAAAGCACAAAGTAAATACTTGTTGTCTTGTGACACTCAAAAGAAAGTAAAATTTCCTACTGTGTCCAGTTGAAAATATGAAGAGTCCTAGTTTACCATGTTTAAGATGAAAACAGGGAGGTTGCAAGGTTCAGAGAGTAACGTCTTGAGTGGTTCAAAATAGAAGAGAGGTTTAGAAGCTTGCCAAATGAAGTATCGTTGACATGAGGAGTAATTCTTGATAGTAGAAAAATGCTTCTTATATTGATAGAAGTCACACGCGAGGGAGATGTAGCCTAAAGCTGTTGCCAATAATTTTGTAGTAATACGCTGGATACAGGTGAAGTTTACTGTAGATTTATTAAGGCTACATGAAAAGAGGTAGACACAGCCACTCACATCAACCGCTTTCCTTGAAATAATCATTTACATGTTGCTAGGAGACAGTGAGATTCCATAAATAGAATCACTACAGATCTCCACTAAATAACTAAGCATGAATGGAATATAACACATTCCTGGCTTGTTGCAGTTGTAATGGATGTATGATGTTACAACGCGGACTTTTACTCCGCATACTGTTACAACGCGGTTTTTACAACGCGGGTCATGTAACAACGCATGTATTTACAACGCATTTTTTTACAACGCAGGTACCTTTACAACGCGGACCATTACAACGTAAGTATTGGTAAGTATATATTAATTAGAATAATATAATAGTAACTTAATTTTAAAAGTATAATTTAATGTAATTTTAAATAATTTAATTTCCGTAAATTAATTTAAATTTAAATTAATGTTACTTTATTTTTACCCTGTACCCCTGTACCCCAAAAACTCAAAACTGACCCACAACCCCAAAAATAATGCAAAGTAATTTAATTTAATTTATTTGCTAATAAATAATTTAAATTATAATTAAATTTAATTTATTTTTACCCTGTACCCCAAAAACTTAAAACTGACCCTGAACCCTAAAAATACCCCTTTACCCTAAAACCCAAAACTGACCCTGAACCCTAAAAATACCCCTTTACCCTAAAACCCAAAACTGACCCTGAACCCTAAAAATACCCCTTTACCCTAAAACCCAAAACTGACCCTGAACCCTAAAAATACCCCTTTACCCTAAAACCCAAACTGACCCTGAACCCTAAAAATACCCCTTTACCCAAAAACCCAAAACTGACCCTGAACCCTAACAATACCCCTTTACCCTAAAACCCAAAACTGACCCTGAACCCTAAAAATACCCCTTTACCCTAAAACCCAAAACTGACCCTGAACCCTAAAAATACCCCTTTACCCTAAAACCCAAAACTGACCCTGAACCCTAAAAATACCCCTTTACCCTAAAACCCAAAACTGACCCTGAACCCTAAAAATACCCCTTTACCCTAAAACCCAAAACTGACCCTGAACCCTAAAAATACCCCTTTACCCTAAAACCCAAAACTGACCCTGAACCCTAAAAATACCCCTTTACCCTAAAACCCAAAACTGACCCTGAACCCTAAAAATACCCCTTTACCCTAAAACCCAAAACTGACCCTGAACCCTAAAAATACCCCTTTACCCTAAAACCCAAAACTGACCCTGAACCCTAAAAATACCCCTTTACCCTAAAACCCAAAACTGACCCTGAACCCTAAAAATACCCCTTTACCCTAAAACCCAAAACTGACCCTGAACCCTAAAAATACCCCTTTACCCTAAAACCCAAAACTGACCCTGAACCCTAAAAATACCCCTTTACCCTGAAACCTAAAACTGACCCTGAACCCTAAAAATACCCCTTTACCCTAAAACCCAAAACTGACCCTAACCCCTAAAAATACCCCTTAACCCTAAAACCCAAAACTGACCCTAACCCCTAAAAATACCCCTTAACCCTAAAACCCAAAACTGACCCTAACCCCTAAAAATACCCCTTAACCCCAAACATATAACATTTAAAATATAACCATATACTTACCAATACTTACGTTGTAATGGTATGCGTTGTAAGGGTACCTGCGTTGTAAAAAAATGCGTTTTAAAAACATGAGTTGTAACAGTATCCGCGTTGTAATGGATGCGTTGTAAAAGTAGTGCGTTGTAAAAAATGCGTTGAAACAGGTGCACACCAGTTGTAATGCTACTTGTATTATTTATATGGATGCAGGGCCGGACTGGCCATAGTGGACACCGGGCAATCCCCCAGTGCGCCGCACGGGTGGGGGCCGGTGTTGGGTCCCTGGGGGCTGTTTTTCTTACAGGGCCGTCTTTGCAGCACAACTGAAAAGTCGGCCCTGTACCAAAATCTGCCGAAAACAGGCCCCAGCAAAGAGCTCGGCGGCACCCCCAACCCGGAAGAGGGGGAGGGTCGGCCGAGCACTTTGCCAGGGCAGGTTGTTGTTCCCAGTCCAGCCCTGAATGGATGTAATGAAAAAAGCAGTAAAATACCAGTGGGTGGGGGACGGGGGGGGGGGGGCATTATGCTAAGCACAGATGTTTGTTTCACCTGTTCTTAAGCCACGCCCTTAATCACATCCGCCACGCCCCTCTGAGAGGGCCCCATTCCCCCAGTTTTTTCATCCCACCTAAAGCCCTGAGTACTACCCCGTACTTCACATATACTACTCTGTCCCCAACACAATGCCACAAGCGGCCGTCACCACACCACTACGAATATGGAGGTTAGGTAAACGACGTCAGCCTGGAAGACGAGGACACGTGGACAAGGCTTTCACTCACAAAGATCGGTGGTCGGCGTGGGCCTGGTGTCTGAAACGCTGCTGATTAAAAGCGTCAGAAACAAAAAGAAGGCACAGGGGCCGGCCGTCGGCTGCCGTCCACTGCGCGACATTGTCGTCCTCCACTTGTCCTCAGCGGTGGTCGGTTCGGGTTGTAGATCTCGGGGTTAACCTACTACGCGCGCACGCGGCACGCGCCTTCACGGACGTATAGTTGTTGGACGTACGATTAACGGCACCACGTCCCGCAGCCAAAAGTGCGCACCTTGCCACTCAGCTGAGAGCGTTTGAACTTAAATAATTTTGCGAAATTATATTCGTACCTGTCGGCACACGAAACCGAGTGAAGGCTGAGCGGATATCACCGGGGACCCTGCAAATCTTGCCAACACCTTTACCCGCTGCCGTTTCATACACGGATATGCCTGCCATTTCATCCCACTCCGTGAATCAGGAGGAAGCAATGAATCCAATTTTGATTATCGGGGCACTGCACGCTAGCATAGCTGCTACGTTTTCAGATTGCTATGTGTGACATTTTCATCATTTCGGTGGAATTATGAGTGATATTTAAACGACTATGAAGACACATTCTCACGAGCAAAATCAATCAATGAAGACAAGGGAAATCTACAATTATCAGAAATAACACCCAATTGAGCAACGAGAAACTCTTAAAATCGAAAAACATATATGCAAAGCACCAGGAATGGCAGGGCGCTAACTTATTTTTTTTATTTTACTGTGTTTTATATAGCGCAAACTTAACACGAAGGTATAGGGTATCAGAGCCCTTTACAGTTGCATTACATGAGGACACATTCATTTCTTTTGGGATGGGGAGATGAAGTGATTTGCCCAGGATCACAGGATGTTCAGAGTCATTGCCAAGACTCAAACTAAATTCCACAGATTCGAGGTCGACCGCCGTAGCCATTAGGCCAACTCATCTAACCTATTGCCCCTGTAAACTGATCAGTCAGTGGAAGACACTCTGCATCGAGCATGCCTCAGGAGAGTGAGGCTGAGGCACACATAGGTTACAGCCAGCCAGGGCGCTCATTGCTGCTCTCAGGCCTGTTAATACTGGACGAACGCTAAATCAGCAGTGGAGTCACTAAGAAAGGAGGTAATTAAATTTAGTTGTATGACTTTGGCCATTGCAGAAGAGCACTCTGCTTGTTGTCAGCTGTACGTATATATTATTATATCTAGACCTGGCTTGTTTGTTTGTTGACTCCCCCAATGACCGCCTTCACTACAGATTGCTTCACTACCAACCTTTAACAGTGCCCCTTACGTCTCCATAACCACTCTTTCACTCAGATGCATTTAATTAGGTTTATAGTGCCACTCATACCAGTATAAGGTGTCAGAGCACTTTACATCACACGCACATTACACAGAGACATCAATCAAAATGTGTAAACCAATGTATATGAATGTTACATAAGACAGAGGACTACAAGGTGTAAGAGTCACATGTCATCCATACTGATACACAGTATAGTTTGAGTGCTTGTCTAGAGAAACACAAACTCAGAATTTAAAACATTACACTATGGTTGGGGGTTCTCTTTAATATTAAGAACTGTTTTTTTCTTTACCAAAATGAATCGTTTTGCAACATTTTAATGAAAAACTGGGGAAAAAAATTATAGCGCTTTAATCTATACCTTGCAATTTACAGGCAGCTCTTTTAAGACAGTTATTAGCACACTTCTATATTGTAATTTTAACTTATACACTGCAAGTAAAAAAAGGTTCTTTAGAACAAAGCACTGCCCTATTTACAATATATGCACTCCGTGATCTGCATGGAACACGTACTTAGCAGCAGGCATATTAACACTTTGCTCTACTTTATAATCAGTCAAAACTTCCACTAGACAAAATTATCACATTCTAGGAAGAGTTAGCGTGACATTTTTATTGGTAGACAGTCAAAATATCGAGTTGGAAATATCGACCTACCATAATATCGAGTCTGAAATATCGAAGGAGCATAATATCGAAGGCAAGAATATCGTAGGACAGAATATCGACCCAAGGTAAGTAATATCGAAATACTTAATATCGATGTAAGTAATATCGAAGTTAGTAATATCGATAGCAAATATATCGATGTTAATAATTTCGATGACACTAATATCGATATTTGTATTATTTTATAGTTTTTTATTATGTATGTGTTATATGTTTAATTTAAGTATTTAAAATAATTACTATTATATGTGTATACATTTTCTATAATAATATATAAATTTATAAGGAAATTTGATGTTTTAGTACCGGAGCGGGTTGTGGGTTTATAGGGGAATAGGGTGGGAAGTAATTTAATTATGGTAAGTTAATTAATAATTAGTAGGATTAATTAATTAATTATAATTATTTGCTAATTAATATTGATTAATTGGGAAATAATGAATTGATTAATTGATATATATTTTCTGTAGCGGGATGTGGGTTTATAAGGGAATAGGGTGGGGAGTAATTTAATAATAATTAATTAATTAATATATGTTTTTAAATATTTATAACTAATTAATTGGCAAATAATTAATATTAATTAGTTAATTAATTAATATAATTTTTTACATATTTTAAATTAGTAATTAATTGGTAATTAAATAATATTAATTAGTTAATTACATTAATTAGAGTAATTTATTTATATATAATTTTTAGTTACTGTTAATTAATTAATTGGGGAAATATGATATTAATTATTAAATTATATTAATTACAGCTTATGTGCTAATATATTTACTTTATTGTTATTGGTAATTAATTATTAATTGCTAATTAAATAATATTATTTAACTTTGGGTTAAGGAGTATTTTTAGGGTTCAGGGTCATTTTTGGGGTTTTGGGTAAAGGGGTATTTTTAGTGTACAGGGTCAGTTTTCAGTTTTTGGGTAAAGGGGTATTTTTAGGGTTCAGGGTCAGTTTTCAGTTCATGGGTAAAGGGGTATTTTTAGGGTTCAGGGTCAGTTTTCAGTTCTTGGGTAAAGGAGTATTTTTAGGGTTCAGGGTCAGTTTTCAGTTCATGGGTAAAGGGGTATTTTTAGGGTTCAGGGTCAGTTTTCAGTTCTTGGGTAAAGGGGTATTTTTAGCGTTCAGGGTCAGTTTTCAGTTCTTGGGTAAAGGGGTATTTTTAGGGTTCAGGGTCAGTTTTCAGTTCTTGGGTAAAGGGGTATTTTTAGGGTTCCGGGTCAGTTTTCAGTTCATGGGTAAAGGCGTATTTTTAGGGTTCAGGGTCAGTTTTCAGTTCATGGGTAAAGGCGTATTTTTAGGGTTCAGGGTCAGTTTTCAGTTTTTGGGTAAAGGGGTATTTTTAGGGTTCAGGGTCAGTTTTCAGTTGTTGGGTAAAGGGGTATTTTTAGGGTTCAGGGTCAGTTTTCAGTTTTTGGGTAAAGGGGTATTTTTAGGGTTCAGGGTCAGTTTTCAGTTCGTGGGTAAAGGGGTGTTTTTTGGGTTCAGGGTCAGTTTTCTCGACTGTTGCACTCTCTGGAGTGGGAATAGTAATTTTATCCCTACGCTATCAAACGCTTTCCCTACTGTTCCACTCTCTGGAGTAGGAATAGTAATTTTTACCCTTACGCTATCCAACGTTTTATATAATTAATTGTTAAAATATCACATGTTTATTTTATTTTTTATATCACTTACATTTTATTTATGTTATTGTTTTATGTTTGTAAATGTATTAGTAAATTAGAATATATTTCATTAATTTATAAATTAGTAAATTAATTAATAATACTTATTGTTCAGTACATATATATTATATCTTTACTGTATATATTTAATTAATGTATTATTAATATATATGTATTATTTATTAATTTTAAACATTATTAGATACTTTTAAATATGTATATTTTATTTATTAGTGTTATATACTTACTTTTACATTTATATATATAAAAAAAAACGATATTTTTAACATCGATATTTTTTACATCAATATTATTTTTTCGATATTTTTGTACTTACCATGTTGTAGATAGGATGTCGATATTTTTGCCCACGATATTGTTGACTCGATATTCTTGTAGGTCGATATTTCTGAGGTCGAAATTCTGTCAGTGATCCATTTTTATTGTATGAACATGTACTGATATATGCCTATATAGGAAGTAAGGTTGAGGTGTGTTGAAGACCCGGATTGGATTGGGATCAAAATCTCGCCTGGGCACTCTAAAAAAAAGTGGCCCACATTTGCGGACTACGTCTTTTTTCAAAATGCTGCTCCGGTGTTTTAAGTGTTATAAAAAGAAAGACTTGGGTTTCTATAAAAGAGGTACGTTTTCTTAACTTCACTAAGACATAAAATGCAAAAACTGCAAGGCCCCTGTGCACGGATAACTTCACAATGGTGAACCACACATGAATATAAGTGAGGCAGGTTCTGCTCAGGCTTCCTGCCCTTGCACAATCTGCATACATTAATGGGCTGGCCCAGCGAGAGACTGGGAATGACACCTTTGCCCCACTGTTAAAAGGGTGGTGAAAGAGGCCCATCTGCCTCAAGAAAAGCCGCTCAGGCTCCGAATGCACCAGTGATGGCATCTGAACTGCACAGACACAGCCCAAAATGGCCACCAGGCTGGCCAAAAAAGCAGCCCGCAGTTGTGATACCGGCACAGACACTTGGCCAATGACTGGAAATGTCCGGCGCAAAATCAAAAGTGTACTAAGTGTGGCATTATCGGACACTTCCAGAAAGCATGTCAGAGAAAATCGACCGGTAGAGTTAAGATTGTTGAGCAGAACGTTTAAGTTCATCTGATGAATCCGAATGTAATTTGTGTGTACATAATGTAATAGAAGCACAAGCTGCTGATACTAATGTGAATGAGAAGGGGAACAAGAAGAAACCCATGTGCACGGTAACCATGATGGGGTGAGCATTACTATTGTTGCTGATTCAGGCTCACCCTAAACTATTATCAACAGAGACGTGTGGGCTGAGAAATTCAAACAGGCTCTAGGTCAAGACATGGAATCCCATGATGTCACTTTAAAAACCGTCACAGGGGAACCCATAGACTTGGTTGGGTACAGGGAACTCACATTTGTATTTAAGAACAGGGAACCACCAGCATACTTTATACCTCTGTCATGGGACCCTCTGTATTGGGATGGAAAAACCAAGGCAAATTGGGCATAACTCTTAATCCCAACAGTCCAGAACCTGTGCTATAGACTTAACCCGAAATGTTTTAGGACCTGCCATTTCAAGTAAGTTCCACAAAGTATTCAGTGGCACTATTGGTAAGTTGAAAGGGTTTCAACACAAAATTGAACTTAAAGCCAACGCTGTACCAAGCATACGCAAAGTCAGACATATCCCCTTCTCCCTAAGAGAATAAGTCAAAGCACTACTGGGTATACTACTCAAAGCTGGCATTATAGAACCTACAGAATTGTCTGAGTGGGTCGCGCCCCTAGTCGTAGCCCTCAAGCCAAATGGCAAATTGATGATGCTACAGTCACCGCACCGGAACGAGCCCTTTGCAAGTAGGTGTAACCAATTTGGAGTCCTCTCAGTTAATTTTGGGTAACTGGGACTAATCATATTTTTTATCGTCATACCACGTCGGTATGATATAGAGGGTCGTGAGTTAATGTAATCTTTTAAGGTTTGGTCAGAACTCAGTAGGAACCAGTACTTTTTCAGTATTTGGTAAACCTTAGATGACCAAGGATTATAGTTGGTAATCAATCTCACCTTGTCTTTGTTACTATCGTTGTGATGAGATTTGGCATTCAGAGTTTCTTGTCTATTTCGGTTGAGCACGTCAGGTTGATGTGCGGGGCTATATCTCTCTGGTCACAACATTATACTCACACTTATGAATATTGAAAGTCTGACTATGTGTTGACTTAAATGACACATAGGACAGAGCGCACGGTGGTGGGATTCTTTTCTATTATACTTTTTAGTATATATTTCTTTAATTGGTGATCACCACTCACAAAAACTTTCTCTTCATAGCACCTTGTGTGGTCTCTAGGTGACACTGCACCTGTTCTTTGATGTTGATAACCTTCAACACTTTATTAGGGGACTCTTTAAAATCTGAGTTCGTGAAAAATAAGGATGTTGTAAACAAATATACATATGTATAGATTGTAAAAACTGTAAAATTACATTGTTCTAGCCTTGAAGAAGTCTGTGGATTAACGCCATATCAGACGAAACACGTGTCGGCTAGGAGGTTTTATGAACGATCAACGAATGAAATAAAAGAAAGAAGAGAAGAAAACAAACAGTGATTTGTGATTTGTCTATTGGCTGAAAAGTGAATTTTCGTATTAGCTCAGGACTACTGTTGTGTTGTGTATCAGGGCATTGACTGGTTCATGCCTGTTGTGTTTAGATTGGTGGTCTAAACTTTGTCCTTGGAGCTTTCATATATTTTCTTATCCTGACTATTATCACTGTTACCCGGCGCAAATATAACCCAACCACCAATTTTCCTATTTGCTATTTATTGTGGGTTTGCTGCGGGGTGGTGATTTGGGTAATATACCTGGCTACTATTTGACAATTAGAATGTGTTCTAGGAATGAGAGACACAAGGTGGCAGATGATCTCTTTAAGAGCTTACATGCAGGTGCATCAGTAAATAGAGCAGTCTCATCAGGGACAAGCAAACCAAATGAAGGTTTAAAACAGAAATTTATCCGGTTGGAACGCCTAAAAAAATCTGAAATTAGTAAATGGTGGGATGGAGCAACACTCCGGGAATATCAGAGAATAGACAGAATTCCACGTGGGTTAAGATCTCAACTGTTCCCCACATATGATGACTTAGAGGAAGATCTGATGTTGATATGGGAGAAGGAAGTAACAGGTAACTCCATGAGATTAATGAATCTACTAATAGAAAACTCTGAAAGAAAAGTCCTGAAGATAACTGTAGAAGTAGATGCTCTAGAAAAGGAGATATCAGACTTAAATAAACCGGAGGGAACTAAAAAGAACTATGAGATCTTGAATAATATCTTGGAGAAATTTGAGGAGGACATCAAACAGAGGAAAGCGCGCAAACTAAAGCGCGATGAACAAGACTATACCTCTGGGAGGGTGTTTACATTTGCTAAAAGATTCGATGCCCTGGTTAGCAATAATACTCTTGGTAACAGCAAAAAGACCCCATCCATGAGCAGTATAGATACGGTGTCCTCCAGTAATGTATCAGTGAGTGGAGAGGAGGGGGCAACTAATGCCAATACAGAAGGACTAGGCAACACTTCATCATCTTTTTTAAAAGAGGTCCAAATGATCAGAATGGGGAATTCGAGACAACGAGATCAAAGAGTAGACATGGTGTCAAAACCAAGAGAGGAAAAAGGGGAGGCAAGAAAACCAGACGAAAGGGCACACTACCAAACACGTTACTGGAAGGCCAACCAAGGGAAGTAAATGGCACTAATGATATTCAAGTGATTAATTTATCAGACTTTGATTTAACGGAGGATGTATCGTCTGTTTTATGCAAAGGCCTGAATTTTTGTCCTACCAATAAAATTGATATCAACAATGTAAAGATTGACATTTATAAGTTTGTTCGTCAATTGAAAATAAAGAAATTTTTCTCTGCAAATGTCTCAGCCCCAAGTTGTCAACCACCCCCAATTGTTGGTGATATTACTATTCAAGATGTACATGCTACTAGAATTCTGTTATCAATAACAGAACAAGAGAATGACCCCATAACTTTGCACCAAGTTTTACAAGATTTGGAATGTTGCACTAATTTGAGTGAGGATAGCGGGCTCAAAAAGAAATCCAAATGGACCCCACAGTTGGGGAGTGGCAGTAATATAGATGCATTCTATAAAAGTGTAAACAAGGAACTAGACATTCTTGAGAATAAGATACGGGATATCAAGCCCCCATACCCTCAAGATAATTTGTCCTCTAAAGAAAGAAGTGCCCTCAAATTAATATCTAAAAATACCTCTCTTGTAGTGAAAGAAGCGGATAAAGGGGGGAATGTCGTTCTAATGAATAGGACTAAGTACAATGAGGAGATTATGGGGCAACTTAACAATGAAGCCTGGTATACTAAATTACCACACAACCCGATATATACAGTTGTAGCCAAGATTAACACCTATTTAAAAACCTGGCATCAGGCTACCCTTCTGAATGATACAGAATTTAAATATCTTACTGTATATCGACCTCGCTTTCCTTGCATTTACACACTGCCAAAGGTTCACAAGTGTCTCCTGTCTCCACCAGGGAGGCCGATCATTTCGGGAATAGGCGGGCCAACAGAAAAACTGGCAGAATTTGTAGACCTTTTCCTCCAACCGTATGTTTTAAACTTACCCTCTAACATCCGGGATACTAAGCACATCTTAAATATTTTGAATGACTTTGAGTGGGAACCAGAGATGACATTGGTCACGATGGATGTATGCTCCCTATATACAAATATCAATCATGAGTTGGGTCTCAAGGCCCTCGAGTTCTTCCTACATAGGAGACCGGTTGAACTGTTGGAGCACACGAATATGATTTTAATGATGTCGAGATTGATTCTGGAAGAAAATGTATTTCTCTTTGAAGACCAATGGTATAAACAAACCTGTGGTACCGCTATGGGTTCTAAATTTGCGCCGTCGTTTGCCTGCCTGTTTATGGGGTGGGTGGAGGCGGTACACATTTGGGGCCGGGGCGGTGCGAAATGGCACTCTTACATTAACTATTATGGAAGGTACATAGATGACCTTATACTTATATGGTCTGGGAGTGAGGCTGAACTCTTGGATTTTTTTGCCTACATGAATGACAATGTGTATAATATGACCTTCACTATAGAGCATTCCAAAAAGCGAATCAACTTTTTAGATCTAACCCTATATGTAAAAGACAACAAATTGTGCAGTAAACTCTATAGAAAGTCTACATCCTGCAATGCAGTTCTACACAATGACAGTGCACACCCAAGGTCTACAGTCACCTCAATCCCCTATGGAGAACTATATAGGGCTCGACGCAACTGCAGTGAGGATGACGATTTTCTAGAATGTACAACAGACATTGAAGGGAGATTCCTTAGGAGAGGATATGGACCAGATGTCCTATGTAGAGCAAAAAACAGAGTCTTCAAATTAAATAGACAAGAAACTCTGAATGCCAAATCTCATCACAACGATAGTAACAAAGACAAGGTGAGATTGATTACCAACTATAATCCATGGTCATCTAAGGTTTACCAAATACTGAAAAAGTACTGGTTCCTACTGAGTTCTGACCAAACCTTAAAAGATTACATTAACTCACGACCCTCTATATCATACCGACGTGGTATGACGATAAAAAATATGATTAGTCCCAGTTACCCAAAATTAACTGAGAGGACTCCAAATTGGTTACACCTACTTGCAAAGGGCTCGTTCCGGTGCGGTGACTGTAGCATGTGTAGAATGTCACGACACGGAACACTACACTTTACATACAATGGATCCAAAACCTATCACATAAGATCACACATTGACTGCAACACCACTTATGTGGTATATGCGATAACATGTAAATGCGACAAGGTGTATATTGGTAGCACCATACGCAGACTCAGGGATCGCATGGCGGAACATTTTAGAGCATTAAAAAATAAAGATTTGAGACATCCCCTAACAGCGCATGCTGTGGAGTGCGGATCACAAAGTGAACATTTAGCTATGTCATTCCATGGTATTGAAATAATGCCCCAAGATGTGAGGGGAGGTAACACGGAGCTCAGACTAAGACAACTCGAGGCCAGATGGATAATGCAGGTCCATGCAGTAGAGAGGGGTCTCAACTTTGATGACGAGCTTCAATTCTTTCTGGGAAATTAACTGACGACAAACTCCGGATGGAGTACTCTAAATGCCAACCTGTGTAAATCATTTGAATATGACTCATTTGAAACCTATGATCCAAAGAACAGCTATTGTGTTTATATGCTGAATTTTCAAATGTACACGATTTTGATAAGCATGTTTTTAATCATGTTTTATGATCTCATTATGATCGGGTAAAGTTACTTTTAAGTATATTTATGAGAAAGGATGCTGTCTTTATATTTTTCTGTAAATTTCTATAGCACTAACGTAATTCAAGAATGTTACATGTACCGGCAACAGACTTTGTGAAAAACGTAGTGTCATAATGTTAATAATGAAACTGAAAGAAACGACACCTGGTGATGGAAATTTTCATTGGGTTTCTGTGTCTCTATTTTTTCTTTATATTTTTTCTTTTTTCTTGTTCGGTGTGCACATATATCCGTAAATAACCCAGAGTAGACATTAGATATGGCAGAGACAAGATATCGGCTTATATATTCAAAGATGGCGCGGATTTCCATCTCGGAAACCGCACCATATGCGAATGGTCCCTTTTCTATGTCCGATACCGGACGTGTGTATTTGTAGACACTCCGACATGGCGCAAGTGCTGAACGCCAGGAACCCGACTCTGGAGAAGACGAGATATCGTCACAGGTGAGACCCTACGCATACATAGATCCTTTCATGTGGCGGCGTTAATTTGCCGGGCACGATTTGCGGCGCCTTTTAATGGACATGGGTCGTGTAGTGCGCGCAACTAAAATGATTAGAACTTGCTGCCAGTTAAGTGGGTTAACCTTTACAGCTCACTAAGTCTAAAGTGTGGGTCACCTAAAGATTGACCCTCGTCACTAAATCTAAATGTCTCTGATGACGGAAACGAATATTTCCTAAACTAGGAGAATTCCATTTATTTTAATTTGACTACAGGAGGAAAATACCCGACTAATACTGTTTGGAGAGAGACTGATTTTACCCATTACCTACGGGCCAATACTACCGAAAATAGAGTGAGTACTAAACACTTTGCAATTAAGATTGGTCTATGATGTATATATAGAGAAACGATATACAGGTTCTGAATTGCGGTCTTTTTATTGATAGTTAAGAGGACAACTAAACCCCATTGACGGTGTGGCAGGGGTGCTAAACAGGAGATTAGAGGCCGAATTTATTCATTTTAAGGTACCTATGACTGATTCATAATTTCGGTTGAGCACGTCAGGTTGATGTGCGGGGCTATATCTCTCTGGTCACAACATTATACTCACACTTATGAATATTGAAAGTCTGACTATGTGTTGACTTAAATGACACATAGGACAGAGCGCACGGTGGTGGGATTCTTTTCTATTATACTTTTTAGTATATATTTCTTTAATTGGTGATCACCACTCACAAAAACTTTCTCTTCATAGCACCTTGTGTGGTCTCTAGGTGACACTGCACCTGTTCTTTGATGTTGATAACCTTCAACACTTTATTAGGGGACTCTTTAAAATCTGAGTTCGTGAAAAATAATGATGTTGTAAACAAATATACATATGTATAGATTGTAAAAACTGTAAAATTACATTGTTCTAGCCTTGAAGAAGTCTGTGGATTAACGCCATATCAGACGAAACACGTGTCGGCTAGGAGGTTTTATGAACGATCAACGAATGAAATAAAAGAAAGAAGAGAAGAAAACAAACAGTGATTTGTGATTTGTCTATTGGCTGAAAAGTGAATTTTCGTATTAGCTCAGGACTACTGTTGTGTTGTGTATCAGGGCATTGACTGGTTCATGCCTGTTGTGTTTAGATTGGTGGTCTAAACTTTGTCCTTGGAGCTTTCATATATTTTCTTATCCTGACTATTATCACTGTTACCCAGCGCAAATATAACCCAACCACCAATTTTCCTATTTGATATCTTAGTAATGGTCAAGGACAAGAGTGACCATGACCAGAGGCTATTCCAAGTGCTCAATACTTTACAACATTGTGGTATGACTGCTGAGTACAATAAATGCAGGTTTGCTGAGTAAAAGGTCACGTACCTTGGGCATGAAATCACACCGGAAGGCATCAAGCCCAAGAGGGAGCTACTGAACACCATTCGTGATGCAAGGGTGCCACAGAACAAAGAGAAATTGAGAGTCTTCTTAGGCCTGGTGGAATTTTAGTCCAAGTTTGTGAGGAATTTTTCATCAGACATGTGACATCCTACAATTGTTAAAGTCAAAGAACAAGTTTGAATGGCCACCTTGTTGTGAAAAAACATTCAGAGCACTCAAATAGGAAACGTGTGATGCCCCTCCTCCTCAAGGTTTTGCCCGGAACTTACCAGTGTGGTCACTATAGATGCCAGTGGGAGCAGTATCGGAGCTGTTCTTACGCAAGCTAGTGAGGCAGGTGGGGAGGTAACCATTGTGTTTGCTTCGCACTCACTTACTCTCACCGAAGAGAGGTACTCGTCATTGAGCGCAAGGCACTAGCGTGTGTATGGGACCTGGAACACTACCGTCAGTACATTTGGGGCAAGAGAGTCATTCTATGGAGTGACCACAAACCCCTCACCAGAGTACTTACTGCGAAAGGGTTGAATGCTGCGTCACCCAGACTGGCACGCATGTCGGTAAGATTGTTAGACTTAAATTATGAAGTACCGTACTTGCCTGGAGTAAAGAATGTAGTCGCTGATTTTCTTAGCCGTTTATCCCATCCCCGACTGTGGTGATGATTAATGTAAGGAGACTCATACTTCACGGTTGGCCTAACAAGAAAACCGTCAATAATGAACTGAGGACATACTGGGAACTTAGAAATGAGTGGTCAGTGGAGGGTGGACTCATTTTGAGGCAAGGGAAGATTATACCTACTGAAGCACTAAGGGAAAGTATTATAGACATTTGCCATGAAGGCCACCTTGGTATTAATAAAACCAAAGACAGAGTTAGATATTGGTACTGGTGGCCAGGTTGTGACTTAGAAATTAAGAGGAAGGTCAGGAATTGTGTGCAGTGTGAAAACTCGGACAAGTCTCAGGTCACCCTTAGACCCCCGTTGGAACCCTTGTCCTGTCCTGGCATGCCCTGGGAAAAGGTTGGCATTGACATCATGGGGCCCACAAAGGACCGGGGTGAGCAGGTGTATGTGGTAGTACTTGTTGACCATTTTTCTAAGTGGCCTGAGATAGATATACTCCACAAGACTGAAGCCAGCAACATTGTCAAATTTCTTGCCGGTGTTTTCATGAGAGAAGGCTTACCGAAATCCATTGTAAGTGACAATGGTACACAGTTCACCTCTGAAATTTTGAATAAGTACTTAGAAAGGAATTATATCACCCATAAGACCACATCCGTGTATCATCCAGCAAGAAACTGAGCTGTGGAATGGTTTAACCGGGTGGTAAAAGGCACCATACATTTAGCCAACAATAATGGGTTGTGTTGGAGGAATGAATTGAACAAAATTATATGGGCATATAGTATCACCCCCAGTGTGAATACATCCTTTAGCCCCTTTGAATTGATGAGAGGCAGGACCCCCATGTCCAAAGACAATGTTGGTTGGCTTAAAACAGCTAGGAAAGCAGAGTGGTCTGCAGATGTGGTAAGGAAGATTGTTCAAGATGCACAGAGTAAGGGCAAGAAGCGATTTGACTCCAAGCATAAGTGCCAACCACATAGTCTCAAGGTGGGAGACGGAATGAGAGTGAGAAGGGGTGGATTCATTGAAAAGGGACAGAATCGATATTCACAACCCCTCGTTGTCGGGAAGATCTTCTGCAATTCTGCCCTACTTAGTAACAGCAAAGTGTGGCATGTTTCTGTGGGTGAGAGTGGTGTATTTCAGGACATTGCTATTCGAGCGCAGAGTGCTGCACGTGTCACTGCATGTGGGCTACATAGCCCGAATTGATTGCTAGACGATATGTCAGGATTAGAGGAAGATAGCAACAGAGCCTCTGTGCATTCCCAGTCCACCGGTGCCAGTGTCCGCTCCACTCAGGGGCGCACCGAAATTATAGGTGAACACCTTACCCCAGATAGTAGCAATTCTAGTGATGTACCATGCATGAGTAGTGCCAAGTTTTCGTCAGAAGAAGATGATCCCGCAGGTGATTCTGTAACAGAGGGTGGTACTACGGGCAGGTTTGGACATGTTCTTGTTAAACCTAGCAAGTTTAAAGACTTTGTATATGATTCATGTTTCTACACTTTGCAGGTCGCCTAGATCTCTTTCTTTGTGCACCTTTTCGCATGTACAAAAGCTCCTGCTCCTCTTTTCCCTCCTTGGGAAGGAGATGTGTTGTGTTCACATTTACCTTTGCCTTTCCCATAGCTTTGTCCCACCTAGGTCCCCCACCCCTCTCCCGTCGTGCTAGCACCCTGCTCGCGCCAGCATTGTGATGTAATCAGCTGGCATTCTAGAATGGCAGCTGATTCCGATGTCAGTTGAGTGACCGTTGTGAGTTCCTGGTGTGTTGTCTTCATTGCTCTCTACAAAGAAAGGATTTCAATCTTCACTGTGTCAGAAGTGTCTTTACAAAAGCAGGGTTGGATTGGAATCAAAAACTCACCTTGTCACTATTTTTCATTTTTTCTTAACAAACATACTAATGCACATTATGTAAGTCTGATTTCCATGTTTTGTCTGACTATGGTTAGTGATTTTCTCGTTTTAGTTGGCGATAGTTAAGGTGTGTTCATGTTAAATAAGCCATAATTTATGTAGACCTTGTGGAAGACGTCTTCAGGTACTTCAAGTAAATAAACAGGAATAGTTTATTGAAGAGCACAGGAGCTAGGAACCCAACGCTTGCTGACCAAACTCCCAACTGAATAATATAGAACATGAACATAGTGGTAAACAAGGTTTACCACTAATCTTTCTCCCCACAGGGAATCACAACACGGTCCTTACACCGACCGCGTTGGAATTCCGCATACCATTACTCCGCAATTCGGAACAACGACTTGCGGAGTGGGGGGGAGGTGTTGGATTTAAAATCGAACACCTCCCCTATTGTCCGCACAGACTGGAGTTGGAATAGTAAATTATACTATTCCAACATCCAGCGCCCCCTCCACAAGTTGTTTTTCCGACTCGCGGAGTAATGGTATGCCGAATCACAACGCGGTTGTTGTAACAACCGCGTTCAATCAATCAATCCATACATTTATAGAGCGCGCTACTCACCCGTAAGGGTTTCAAGGCACTGAAGGGAGGGGGGTGCTGCTACTGCTACTGCTCGAAGAGCCAGGTCTTGAGGTGTTTCCTGAAGGTGAGGTGGTCCTGGGTCAGTCGTAGGTGGGTGGGGAGGGAGTTCCACGCCTGGCTGCCAGGTAGGAGAATGATCTTCCTCCGGTGGTGGTTTTGCGGATCCGTGGGACGGTGGCGAAGGCGAGGCTGGCGGAGCTGAGTTTGTGGGTTGGAGTGTGGAACGTGAGGCGGTTGTTGAGGTATTCAGGGCCTATGTGGTGGAGCGCTTTGTGTGCGTGGGTGAGGAGCCTGAACGTGATCCTTTTGCTGACGGGGAGCCAGTGCAGGTCTCTCAGGTGGGCTGATATGTGGCTGTGGCGAGGGATGTAGAGGATGAGTCATGCGGATGCGTTCTGTATGCGCTGGAGTCTTTTCAGAAGTTTGACTGTGGTTCCTGTGTGTAGGGCGTTCCCGTAGTCTAGTCGGCTGGTGACGAGGGCCTGGGTGACCGTCTTTCTAGTTCCGGTAGGGATCCACCGGAAGATCTTACGGAGCATGCGCAGGATGTTGAAACATGAGGATGAGATGGCTTTAACTTGCTTGGTCATCGTGAGAGAGGAGTCCAGGATGAATCCCAGGTTGCCTGCGTGGTCAGTGGGTGTCGGTGCGGTGCCCAGTGCTGTGGGCCACCAGGAGTCATCCCAGGCGAATGGGGATAGTCCGAGGATGAGGACCTCCGTCTTGTCTGAGTTCAGTTTCAGATGGCTAAGTTTCATCCATTCCGTGTCGTTTTTCATTCCTTCCTGGAGGTTGAGTTTGGCGGTGGCTGGGTCTTTGGTGAGAGAGAGTATCAGCTGGGTGTCGTCGATGTATGAGATGATGTTGAGGTTGTGTTTGCGTGCGATGGCATCGAGGGGGCTCATGTAGGTATTGAAGAGGGTTGGGCTGAGCAATGAGCCTTGGGATACGCCACAGAGGATCTCGGTGACTGCGGAGCGTAAGGGATGGAGGCGATCTCTCTGGGTTCTGTCGGAGAGGAATGAGGTGATCCAGTCTATGGCTTTACCTTGGATCCTGGCGTTGTGGAGGCGGGTTATTAGGGTGCAATGGCAGACTGTATCAAAGGCGGCTGAGAGGTCTAGGAGGATGAGGGCGGTTGTTTCTCCGTTGTCAAGCAGGGTCCTGATGTCGTCGGTGGCTGCGATGAGGGCGTTCTTGGTGCTGTGGTTGGCTCGAAATCCGGACTGGGATGGGTCGAGGGAGCCATTGGCCTCGAGGAATGTGGTCAGCTGTTTATTGACGATCTTCTCGATAACTTTTGCAGGGAAGAAGAGAGAGGAGGCGGAAGATCTTGAGGTCTTTAGGGTCCACTGTGGTTTTTTTTAGTAGGGCATTGATCTCTGTGTGCTTCCAGCTCTCTGGGAAGGTGGCAGACACGAGGGAGTTGTTTATGACGTTGCGTAGGTGGGGTGCGGTGATGGTGTCAGCTTTGTTGAAGATGTGGTGAGGGCATGGGTCGGAAGGAGAGCCGGAGTGGATGGTGTTCATAGCGTGGGCAGTGTCTTCAGTGCTGATGGGAGTCCAAGCGCTGATGGTGGTTGTAAGGGGCGTTGGTTCGGTGGCTGGAGGCGGAGTCTGGGCACCAAAGCTGTTGTGTATATCGGCGATCTTGCGGTGAAAGAGTGTGGCGAGGGAGTTGCAAAGGTCTTGCGACGGTGTAATGTCGTTGCTGCTGGCTCTGGGGTTGGAGAGCTCTTTTATGATGCTGAAGAATTCCTTGCTGATGGGGTTGAGCGTGTGGCCGGCCTAGTGGGTTGGGGTTTTCACCAGTAGCTTGAGTCCGAGGTTGTCGAGGTTGTCGAGCAGGGTGGTGGTGTTGTTGTCGTTGTTGTTCTCCAGGTGGAAGTTCAGGTCCCCTAGGAGGATGTAGTCTGATGAGGCGAGGGCATGTGGGCTGATAAAGTCGGCGATGGCTTCACTGAATTGTGTGTGTGGGCCCGGGGGTCTGTAGATGAGGGTTCCTCTGAGGGTGTTCTTGGGGTCGGTGTGGATCTGGAAGTGTAGGTGTTCGGCGGTGGTGAGGGCATCTTCGGAGTTGGTCGTGACACCAATGCTGTTCCTGTGGATGATGGCGATTCCTCCTCCGGTGTGGTTGACGCGGTCCTTTCGAGTGATCTTGTAGCCGTCCGGGATGGCTATGGCAATGTCGGGGGCTGAGGAGGCGTTCATCCAGGTTTCTGTGAGGAAGGCGACGTCTGGTGCTGTTGTGTCAAAGAGGTCCCAGAGTTCGACAGCGTGCTTGTGGACGGAGTGGGTGTTGAGCAGGATGCACTTGAGGTGGTTGTTGTTGTTGCCTGGTCCTGTCGGTGGGGTGCAGGATCGGACGCAGGTGAATTTGCAGACTTGGCAGGAGAAGGGTCCGTGGGTGCGCTTCGGGGTGGCTTGGTAGCAGGCAGATGGTCAGCCGGTGTTCAGTGCATGAAGGGTGGTGGTGTTGTATCTCCGTCGGGTTTCTTGGTTTTGGCGGGGGCCAGGGGTTCTGGCACAGGGCGCGGTCCAGGCGCGGACGGGCGCAGACGAGCTTGCCTTTGGCGGGCCAGCGGCGCAGCTTCCATATGAGGGGTTGTGGGAGGGAGGAGCAGCTAGGAGGCGGGAGTGGGCGTTGAATGGGGCACCCGGGGGGTAGGCCGCAAGGGAGGCAGCGGGGGGAAAGCACGAGGGGGGGAGCGGGTGGGGAGTGATACAGAAGGCAAAAGAGGGCAGGGGGGAGAGGGCACAAAGGGCACCAGTAAGCGAAAAACTGTAAAAAGAAAACAGTCAATGGCAGCACAATTAAAGGTCGGAATCAGGAAATAACAGGCACAGGCTAACCAAGCAGTTCAGGACACAGCGGGTAGCGGCAGCGGGACAGCGGCACAGGAGGACCGTGTGGCGGCTGAGGGGGGGCGACCTACCTGGTGACAGGGTCAAGGGTCGCTCCCTTCACCACCGCGCGGCCTCCATATGAGGGGTTGTGGGAGGGAGGAGCAGCTGGGAGACGGGAGAGGGGCGGCGAATGGGGCACCAGGGGGGCGGGCCGCAAGGGAGGCAGCGTCGCGAAAGTGCAAGGGAGGGGAGCGGGTGGGGGGGTGATACAGAAGGCAAAAGGGGGTGGGGGGGAGAGGGCACAAAGGGCACCAGTAAGCGAAAAACAGTAAAAAGAAAACAGTCAATGGCAGCACAATTAAAGGTCGGAATCAGGAAATAACAGGCACAGGCTAACCAAGCAGTTCAGGACACAGCGGGTAGCGGCAGCGGGACAGCGGCACAGGAGGACAGTGTGGCGGCTGAGGGGGGGCGACCTACCTGGTGACAGGGTCAAGGGTCGCTCCCTTCACCACCGCGCGGCCTCCATATGAGGGGTTGTGCGAGGGAGGAGCAGCTGGGAGACGGGAGAGGGGCGGCGAATGGGGCACCAGGGGGGCGGGCCGCAAGGGAGGCAGCGTCGCGAAAGTGCAAGGGAGGGGAGCGGGTGGGGGGGTGATACAGAAGGCAAAAGGGGGTGGTGGGGAGAGGGCACAAAGGGCACCAGTAAGCTAAAAACAGTAAAAAGAAAACAGTCAATGGCAGCACAATTAAAGGTCGGAATCAGGAAATAACAGGCACAGGCAAACCAAGCAGTTCAGGACACAGCGGGTAGCGGCAGCGGGACAGCGGCATAGGAGGACCGTGTGGCAGCTGAGGGGGGCAACCTACCTGGTGACAGGGTCAAGGGTCGCTCGTTGTGATTCCCTGCGGGGAGAAATACAGTGGAATAATATTATACATTCAAACATATAATGCACGCAGGTATTCTGGAAGATGGGAGGGAAATCATGGAGGATTATATATGAAACTATAGAGAGAATGATGTAATAGGAATAATTTACAAACACAAACACAAATAAGCTAAACAAACTATTCGCAACAATAATCATTCAGGTAAGCTGGTGGTCTACAGTACCTTGCAATTCTGGTATTAGCAGGCAAAGATTCATTCTGAGAATTGGAAGGATTAGTGGTACCATTATTTGAATGACAAGCCCTGCTTGAATCAAAGGCATCACCTCCACCATCACATCTCCTGCCAACCAGAAAAGAAGATAATGTAGAGTCTTCCATGATAGATAACTATTCCCACTGTTACAAGGAGAATGAAGAGGTTCATGTGAAATACTATCCTTGTGAACTGAAGATTTCTTTTGGTATAAGGCAACTCTTCATAAGTTCCATTTTTCATCATTTGTCAAAACAATATAATGAGGAAATACCTCACTGACACAAAAAGGACCTCTGAATTTGGATAAACCTTTAGAACCCCTACCATGTTTACCTTAACATAGCCACCTTTTGAATTGTGAGATCCAGGAATATTTTTTTTACAAGTAACAGGTAGAGTGTCTAATTGACCTCCTTTAGAGACCAATTCTTTGATCCACGAAGGAGGGAGCTTTGTGCCAGGAAGTCTACCACGCATAAGTTCAAAAGGTGACTTATCATTAGAACCATGTATTGTAGTGCGATAAGCACAGACCATATCTTGGACCATGTCATGAGCTGAGACACCTTTCGAGCAAGCCATCTGAAGTATACCTTTAACAAGTCTGTTGACTCTTTCACACAAACCATTACCATGTGGGCTATATAAAGATGTTCGATGGTGCGTTATTCCACAAGTAGATAGAAAAGAACGCATGTCATGGGAAAAAGTTGTGTGCCATTGTCCGTGATAAGAACATTAGGATAGTCTTCTTCTTGAAAAAGTGATTTAAACATGTTTATGATGCTTTCAGTGGTGATATCTTTTACAAAAACAACAGTGAGCCATTTAGAGAAAACATCAATGGAAACAATGGCAAACCGTTGACACAGAGGTAGGTCCTCCATGGGTCCAATGAAATCAAGGCAAATACTGTGCCACTGACTATTTGGAGTAGACACATGACCCATGGAAGAACCAACTGCAATTTGGAGTCTTTTCTCCCCTTCTTTACATGTTAGACATTTTTCAATCCAAGAAGACATCTGTGAGTCCATACCAGGCCACCAAAAATTAGCTTTTAGTCTATGTTGAGTCAAAGTTTGTCCCAGGTGATCTTCATGGGCAATGTTGAGTAATTTTGGTTCTCAACTCAGAAGGGGGAATGAATATGTCACCACGCATGAGGATATTATCACCACACGTAGATAATTCATCAAGCACCTTAAGAAATGGACGAGCAGAGACATGTACGCAACGTTCACATCTGAAACCCATTTTAACCAGGCAAATTACCTCTTGAAGTGTAAGATCATTAACCATAGCTTAACACCACTCATCATGTGTAAAAGTACCTTCACAAACTGCTAAGACATCATTGACCCAAGGAATGGCTTCATCCTTATTTTCTAGATTAAGTGAAGCATCATCGAGTTTTTCTCTTTTGATTGAAAGTCTAGACAGACAATCTGCTTGAAAGTTGCGCCAACCTTGAACATGTGAAATTTCATATTGATACTCTTGAAGTTTGGCTGCTAATCTGGCTAACATTGGGGAACCCTTACCCGCACCAACTGGGGACAGAATGCGAACTAAGGATTTGTGATCAGTTTTAAGAAGAGATTTCGTGCCCCACAAATATGTACGGAAATACTGAATGCCCCAATCAGCTTCCAATGCTTCCTTTTCAATAACCGAATAGTTCTGTTCAGAGGAGGTGAGGGTGCGAGAAGCAAATGCAATTGTCCGCTCCCCATCATTGTATTTCTGGAGAAGAACACCACCTAGTCCAGTGGCACTGGCATCAACCATTATGACAGAGGTACGTTTAGTGTCAAATGGAGCTAGGACATTGGCTTCACAAATTTCTTTCTTGATTATAGTAAAACATGAATTTTGATCATTCCCCCACACAAATTGTACTCCCTTTTTGAATAAAAGCCTCAGTTGTACAGTCTTGTCAGAGATTTTTTTTACGAATTTTGAGTAGTATTCTATCAGACCCATGAATGACCTAAGTTGATCTTTGTCACTAGGACACGGGGCAGAACGAATAGCTCCCAAGAGATTCTTCTTGGGCTTAACTCCTAATGCCGATATTTCATAACCAAGATACTCTATTTGCTGCACAAGAAAAGAACACTTCTCTTTACGCAAAGTAATGCTGGCATCCATAATTCTGTGCAAAACATCTTTGAGCATCAGGTTATGATCAGCCATAGAGTCGCCAAACACAAGTATGTTATCCTGGAAAAATATTACTTTCTGTAAACCTTAAAAAATTTCTGTGACCATACGTTGAAACACGCTGGCTGCTGAAATTAAGCCAAAAGGAAGGATGTGAACTGAAAAAATACCTTCTGTAGTTATAAATGCAGTGAGGTGTTTGGAGTCAGTATGTAGTCTTATTTGGTGGTATGCACTCTTTAGATCTAACTTCGAATAGAACTTGGCGCCCTGTAGAGTGGACACCAATTCTCCAATGTTTGGCAATGGAAAAGTGTTGGCAACTAGACATTTGTTGAGTGATCTTAAATCAACACAGAATCTCAATTTTACGTCCGATTTTTTTGTGATTACAACCGGAGACACCCATGAGGATGCCTCAGCTGGTTCTATTACCCCACTCTGTAACATTTCATTCAATAAAATTTTTACATCATGTCTAATTGAGAGGGGACTCCTTCTTAATTTGTGTTGGAATGGTCTGCTATTGTTTTACCTGAATAGAATGTGAATAACCTCTCAGTTCACCCAATTCATCTTTGAATACAGTGCTAGATTCAAGTGAAATGTCATCTAAGGAGTGATCTTCAATAACCATGAACTGATTGGGTGCCCTTGGATTAATAATAATATGTAAATCATATTGATGAACCCAACCTAATATAGGAGGTCCATCAACTGAAACATATACTTTACCAGAGTAGACCTGTTTTGAAAACAAATAATCGATTCAAAGTAACCCAAAATGTCAATGGTTTCTCCCTGAAAACCCCTTGGAGAAATGTCACTCTTGCACAAGACTTTACTACGCCATTCACCGTCCATGAAGGATTGAGGAATGATGGTATATCTCGAACCTGTGTCAACCATGGGAGACACTTCTCGACTGTCAATTGTGAAAAGAGCTTTAGGTCTATTTTGTCTTTTGTCATCTTCTGCAACCACATAAATGTCATCAATCGCCAGTAGTCTGTCTCTCTCTTGTTTAGTTTCTTCCATATAATCATGAACTACTGCTATTTTTTGTTGAGTTTTAGTTTTGCCCATTATAGAAAAATGACCTAGTTGACCACATGTGAGACACTCTTTGTTAGATGCAAAACAGAATCTTGCTTCTGATGTGTGACCACTGCTACCACAGCGGGAGCAACACTTATTTTGAAGTGAATTCTTTTTGTTAAAAGATCTAGATTTACTCTTTACAACTGTGACTGATTCCTCATGAGATAGTTCACTTTCTCCACTACAAACTTTTTCAGAGACTTCAGATACATCTTGTCGAGAATTGTTTTTCTTTTGTGTCTCTATCACTTTCATACAGCTTTTAGATTACGCTATTACTTTAGCCAGATCAATGGCCACTTTCAAGAAAGGGTTTTTTGCGGCCCACAACCTTTCTTGAATTATTTTGTTATTACATTGTACCATTAGTTGGTCTCTAATGAGTTCATCATTCATAGCTCCAAATTTACATTTGACTGATAGCTCTTTAAGGTGAGCTACAAAATCATCTATAGACTCATCACTCTTTTGGCGGTGAGTATAGAATTTGTAACAATTCATTACTAGATTTTCATCTGTAGAAAATCGCACCTCCAATCTCCAATCTTATATTCATCAGACATTGCCTGCCCATTTGCTTGTAGTGCTTGAGGAAGGAATCTAAATACTTGCTGACCTTCCTTACCTAAAGTGCTAAGTAACGCTTCCCTAAAAATTCTTGTCCGTCCAGAGCCCCCAAATAGTTATAAAAAATAATGAGCCAATCTTCCCATGGTATTGGGGGAGTGCCAGGTTCATTTAGGAATGGTGGGGGAAGAGTGATGGTCACTTGTGTCATGAATATAGATTTACACTTGTACAGTCTTTGAAATTAGCACTATTAAGCTATAAGTTAGATTAAGTACAAATTTGCTATTAAAAACTGTGGTTGTAGAGCACATAATAAAATTAAAGCGCAAAAATTATGAAAAAACAAATGAACATAACCGTTATATTAATGGGAAAGATGTGCGTATCATCGTAGTATAAGCACTAAGAATGAATACGTGTAGTTCCCCTAATTACCTCAAGTCCGATGAAATTGTTCAATTTAATATGCCGTTTGTGCAGATCACTGTTGTTTCACTTTTAAAATTGCCAAATTTATTCCAGAAAAGAGCACATCACCACATTTACACTGTGCGATAGGATGCAAGCAAAGTTGTTCATTAACGCGGGCTTCATTTGACGCTAGCAATGGTTTTTTTTTTTTAAATGGCCACCGGCGTTCACGTATAAGGCTTGGAACACAGCGTTGAAGCCGTGGAGAACAATGGTGCCAAGGAGGATTCTGGGATAGGCAACGTGAGATGACGCTACAGCTTGTAGCTAATGCGCACTGCTTACTGACGCCACAGTAGCCATGGAAACGTGTTACTTAGAGACGGTAACACCTTCGAGATTACGCGCGCTGCAGTTTAACTCACAGTTGCTGACGTCAGGAATCCACCACTGTGAATTTCGGATCGCTAATTCAAATTCCTGAAATCTTGCTCCTCCGCCGATTGCAGGAGGGAGATGGGCCTCGTCATGATGATTTTTTTTTCGATGTGTGGATTCGTTTGTCGAAGGGTTCTGCTCTCTGTGAATTCTTTGGCTGGGAGCGAAGTAGAAAACAATCAGACTTCTTTGAAAGCAGGGCTGTTTTTAGTCTGATCAGCTTGTATCCCAGGATCGTCGCCAAATTGTAGAAGAAGACTTCAGGTACTTCAAGTAAGTAAACAGGAGTAGTTCATTGAAGAGCACAGGATCTAGGAACCCAAAGCTTGCAGACCAAACTTCCAACTGAACATTATAGAACATGAACATAGAACATAGAATACAAGCAGGTAGTCTGGAAGATGGGTGGGAAATCATGGCGGAGGATATGGGTAACCATAGAGAGAATGATGTAATAGGAATCATTTACAACAGACCTCAATTAAATAATTAATGTTAACATTGAAACTGTGCTTTTGGCTACTGTCTCACTCATTTTCATTGGATTCTTTATTCGATGATTAAAAATCACCATAAAAGTACAAACATTCAATATACATTCAATTAATTTCTTTTTAAAAACAAACCATCAAATTAACATGAATCCTAATGTAAGTACAACAACAAAGTCCCAGTGAATTAAATAAATCATTATAATCCATTAAAAACAGTCACGAAAGTCTCACATTTCCCCCCCCCCCTAGTTGCTCCTAATCGAACAGCTACTTTAATAAAATTGATAACACAGCACAATGTGAGGGGGTCTTTCGCCTGTTGCAAAAAACTCAAAGCCTCTTTAGCACGTTTTATATTAGATTTTTTCAGGATGTCTACCAAGAATCTACGCCTGGGTTCAGAATAAAATGAACATAGCAATACAAAATGAAGGGAATCCTGCGGAGACCTATTGTCGCAGCCGCAGGTTCCCTTTTGCTCAATAGTAGATGAATACCCTAATGGTGATCCTAATAAATATGGTAAAAAATTGAGCCTAAAACGGTTCATAAAAAACCTTTCCTGTGCATTGTGTAACAGATATAGGTAAGGTTCCATTCCTTCTGTGGTTTTTACAAGGTTATATGTACACACCGTGGTTTTAGCCCTTTCTTGTTCTGTTCTCTGTGCGACTTTATGTGGAAGAAACGCTTTTTTAACAATTGTCTTATGCTGGGGGAGGATCGCTGTCGGATCGGTAAAGAGATTCCCTAGGCCCAGGGTAACCAATACAGACTTTACGTAACTGAGCCACGGGATTCGCGACCATTTTTCTCTGCCCAAGCAGTCCTTCAATATTTCCCTGCTTAGGCTCGCCTCTGGGTTTATCCAGATTTTAAGCCAGGCTAAGATTGGCCTAACCTTTATCGAATCTTCAAGGTATGGTATCCCTAAGTCCCTGTGTGCTATTGCAGCTGCTAAACTGGAGTAGTTCATTGAAGAGCACAGGATCTAGGAACCCAAAGCTTGCAGACCAAACTCCCAACTGAACATTATAGAACATGAACATAGAACATAGAATACAAGCAGGTAGTCTGGAAGATGGGTGGGAAATCATGGCGGAGTATATGGGTAACCACAGAGAGAATGATGTAATAGGAATCATTTACAGCAGACCTCAATTAAATAATTAATGTTAACATTGAAACTGTGCTTTTGGCTACTGTCTCACTCTTTTCTCTTGTTTCAGGAGCCAGGCTTCAAACTGCTGTAGTTTGAATAATGAACGGTTTCAGTTTTAACCTGTATGAGAACAGCTTTTATTGTTAGATTCACTGTAACTGAGTAATTTGTTTCTCCACTGGGCCTGGGAAGGCCTGACTGTGATGTACCATCCTGCATAAGATATCTTCTGAGTGCCGTTCAGCTGTAAGACCCCTTTGTGAGATACTTGGGAAATAGGGATACAACACCTTGACAGGGAAATATTGAACTTTGATTGGTCCCTACTTCTTGGGACCTGTAGGATGTGTAACTGTTTGTTGAATCTTATGTTTTAATTATAAATTGCTGGGCTAGTTAGATGCAGATGCTCCTATCCACTCTTTCGAGAGCCAGATGACCCATTTCTCTCCCTTGAGACCCTATGCTTACTTTGTTCCGCTCATAGAGTTAACCTATTGATTAAATCTATTTCTTCTGTCCGATATACCCTTCATTTGGTTCTGCCTTTAAGGTAATTTACTTGCTGACACCTGTTGCTTATCTTCCCCCACTTCATCTGAATCTTTAGCTTAGCATTAGGGAATTTCCCTTCAGGGAAACTGAATTTTATTTGATTTGCATATGACAATCGTTAAATAACTTGCCTTTGTATTTGATATTTTGATTCAAGCTTTGGATTATACTGAAAGAATGCCTTCATAAGATGATTACTGATTTATGACTAATTTGCCATGAAATGTTCGGGGAGCCAAATCAAAATACTTGGGGAGAAGGGTTAAATGATGGCTGGACTACAATACACCGAAGGGTAGGGAGATCACATCATGGTGATCGATATAGACACACTGAATGGATGCATCCACATTATGTTCCCTTTACCATCCCCTGTTTTAATCGGTTTAGCGAATTGGAGGCAGTGGATTGACATCCAGAACAAAATGGGTCCCAACAGTCCTTTCCATCCCTATCTACTCCCACCAAGTTACTGGATTGCAGTGGAAATCAACTACCCCTTGACACGAGCACAAGGAAGGAAAGGGATAGAAGGCTACAAATGACTCCAAATGAAAACACAAATGTGACTATTACTTCGTGGAGGGAGAATAAAAGTTATAATGGAATAGACACCAGGACCAATGGAGAGCAAACCGACATAGTCATCAATACCACTAGAAATAGCAAATTTGTAAATCAGGAAAGGGAACTAGATAATGGTGGCATGGATTTAAATAAAGATATATGTACATTGATGTTCTGGAATGTGGCAGGTTTGAAATAAAAAATTACTAATCCTGCATGGGATACCGTTACAAATGGCTTAGACATCATGTCCTTTCAAGAAACCTGGGCCATAGACCCATACATGTTAATGGTTACAAAACATTTTCCACTCCTGCAGTAGGTGGCACATATGGGAGATCTAGGGGTGGCTTAATTACGTACATCTCGAATAATTAAAGGTACGAGAAGGTACGTTTTTATTTGAAATGTGATTTTTACCATAAATTAGTGATAGATACTAAAGTTGGTCTTTGTCTTGTAATTATAAATTTCTACAATAATATCCCAGGTAATATGCCTCTGGATATTTTGAAATTGTTAGCCAACGATTTACAATGTGAATTAGACACCAAGGAGAAGGAAGTAATGATTTTATGGGGGGGGTGATTTCAATTGTCCATTATGTACAAAAGGCCAAAAAGGCATTTGCGGTCTAATGTTAGAGCAGGATATTAACCTCTCACATTTTAAACACACTCAAACTGGGGACTTATTGAATGAACTATTGTTTAATTACGATTTGGGTTTTGTGAATTAAATGACTCAGCAACCAACACCTACATTTGACTTTACCCTCTGCTCAAATGGTTATGGGCAGAAGATAGGTAGTTTTAAAGTTTTGGACACACCAATAAGTGAACACCTACCTCAAATACTTGAGATTGAGAACCTTTTTGTAGCACGACGGAATGATCATACCCCAGCGCAGGTCGCCCCAGATGTGGCACTGGGGAGGCAAAATGGGTATACCCTCAAGTGGAGCAAGGTGGTACCGAAAGAATTCTTAAAAAGTTAGTAAATACTTGTGCCGACAGTTTTAAAATCTGCCTGGGTGAAGACTCTGATAGTGAAAGCATAATAGAGCACTTTAATATTATTGCATCCACCATCAAAGAGAACTTGAAATTAGCGTCAAAGAAGGGGCCCAAGAATAGCATAAGATGGTTTGACAGGACCTGTATTAAGGCCCTAACAGAACTCAAACATGCAATACATAAGGTGCCCCGAGATACTGCCCAGATAAGAAACCTAAGGAAAAGTTACAACCAGGCACTAAAAGACAGGAAGAATGCGATTAAAAGGGTGGCTTGGGAAGAATTATGTGCAGCCTCACAAACTAAAGATATATCAGCCTTCTGGAGGGTGGTAAATGCACCACTGCCCTATGAAAACACCAAAGCTCGCATGGAAATTGCGATTAACGAGGAGGACTGGGTTGCACATTTTTCCACTCTCTATATGTCTATAGATGAGGTACAAGATACAGGTTCAAACTCACTAGATGTGTCAGGAGATGAGGTCCATAAATTGACTGTAACTTTACCCGAGGTTTTAACAAGTTTGGAAGCCACAAAAGGCAGTAAGGCGGCTGGTCCAGATGGGATCCCGGCAGATTTGTTTAAGGAGAACAGCGAAATCTGGGGTCCGATGCTTGTTCAACTTTTAACGCAACGCTAGCAAAGGGACTGAGTCCATCTTGGTTCACATCAGTCATTGTACCTATCTACAAGAAGGGATACAGACAAAACTGTGCCTGCTATAGGCCAATATCCCCCCTTGACTCATCAATAAAGATCCTTGGTAGAGTTATTTTAGCCAAATTACAAAACTGGGCAGAGGAGTTTGGGGTAATAAGCGACCTACAATTTGGATTTCAAAAGGGCATAGGAACGACGGAGCAGGGTTTAAATCTATTTTTGATCCAACAGAAATACATTACGATAAAAAGGGAGCGTTTGTATTTTATATTTGTTGATCTTACATTGGCTTTCGATTGTGTGTCTCACTCTAAATTATGAGACCTGATGTCAAGGCTGGGTGTAGAAAAATCTATAATTCAATTTTTAAGGGAGCTATATTCAGGAGCCACTGCCATTGTACGTTATGGAAAAGGGGGGGAATGTAGTAGGCCCTTTGGGATAGAGCGCGGTGTACGCCAGGGGTGCGTCCTGGCCCCCTTTCTATTCCTCATTTATATAAATGGCCTCGAAAGTTGTCTGCTGCAAGAGTGTGGGGATATGCCTAAGATTGGAAAAAGATTTATCCCTGCACTGTTGTATGCAGATGACGCAGTTTTAATGGTCCCTACCCCCATGGCCCTGCAAAACTGATAACATCTTCTAACCAGTTTATGCTCAGTTTGGACTTAAAAATAAATTGTAGTAAAACCTTTGCTATGAATTGTGGCACACGCGTCAGAAAGCAAATGAAAACGATGTATATAAACAACGCCCCTTTAGAAAGAACACCCACCTTCCTGTATCTTGGAATTTTGTTTCACGAGACAGGCACTTGGTCAAATGCGGTGAAGGCAAGAATGCTCCTATTCTCCAAGACAATAATGGCACTAAAAAGTTTCATAAGAAAACTAGGGAAAAAAACGATCAGGGAAATTTTAACTATTTATAACGCAACGTGTGTATCGGTGGCATTGTATGGAGCAGGGCTCTGGGGCTATTCTAATATAAAATCACTTCAAATGGTTGAAAAGAAATTTTTACGGCACATCCTCTCAATACCAGAAAGTACAGCGACTTTTATTTGTCATGCTGAGCTGGGGGTGCCGTATATCACAGACATTTTTAGAATACAGCCCATTCTTTTGTGGCACAGGGCCTGGACTGTAAATGAATGTGTATTAAATCGCGCCATATTACAGGATATGCTGAAACTTGGAAAAGTAAATGGACTTGAATGGCTAAACTACATCAGAACATTTCTGATGGAAATTGATTGCCCACAATACTATGAAGATCCATCTACTATGGCACATATTTCCAGAAAAACACTGAAAAAATTATGTATGGAGCATCTGAGTGAAAAAAGACTACTTGATGAAAATAAAAAAAAGACTGTCTCTTCGCATCAGTTAACTCTAACCGGAGATAAATTACAGTCATACTTAACCCTGCATATGCCTAATTTTGATAGATTCCTTTTAACACGTTTTAGATTTAATATTGTTTTTAGATTATTCACTTTCCCTAAAATGAATTCTTGGTCTAATGAGCTGCCTGTATGCCCTTGCGATGAATTATCTGCACAATCCAATATACATGTTTTATTTTTTTGTAAATTTTATACCCTGCCACGTAGGAAACTTATTGTCCCTATCCTAAAAGAAATGAATTTGTATAGATGTCGCCCAGCGTTTTTAGAACTGCAAAAAATGGACAATGTTTTTACTGTTGCTTCATTAGCTGAGTTTTTTAAACAAGTTTTTAAATATTGGAAATCAATTTGTTCAGATGAATTTTAGCATTGTATATATTATGAAATTACATGAACTTTGCTTCTCCTTTTACCAACAACTGTACAATTCAACACTGTAAATGTATTTCTTTTTTATCTGTTGCTTTTATGGTTATTTGCTTTTAACCGAATAAAGTACTTTTTGAACTTTGACTAATTTGATTGAATTAAGTTTGCAACTTTGATAATCTGCTGATAAACCGTCATGGTTTGCAAATCCAGTACTCTCCGTCATCCTTGTGAGGCAAAATTTGCTTTACTGTCAATGATATATTGTTGAACTGTTGATGTTAAGCCTCAATTCGAGACAAATGGCCATCCATTCAAGTGCAACTTGTACCTGAATTATCGCCGAAGAATGAAAAATTTCTGAGAAATCATGACGGAAAGTTTCGATTCTATTAAGGATGCAGAGGCGAGCATTATGCTGTAACTTCCTTTATTCCTACAGCCAGCAGTGTAAAACCCAAACAGATAAACAAAAAACTAGCACTCCCAAGGTGCTCTGGGCAGTCCATAATGTCCACCAATCAGCATTCCCCGTCTTCCCCGAATGCGTGTTCTTCCTGGATCACCTCCTCTTTCGGGACTGCGGCCAGAACCAATTTCCAACCCGTCACGCGTTCTTGGCTCCATCTGATCCTGAACGAAAGAACCAGAGGCCCATGAGTCTGTTCTTCAGCCTAAAGATAATCAATAAGCCAATAAACATTAGAAGCAGGATGACACAAGGAAGACGTCTAAAACAACCAATATAAAAGAATACTTATACCATACGAGGCCTCGCTCACTCAAAAGAAGGCAAAGTTATGAAACTCAATCCTGGGCGGGGACAGGAGTTCATTAGAGCCCTGGGTGGGAATAATCCTCGCCTCCGCGTCCTTAATAGAATTGAAGCTTTCCGTCATGGGTACTAGGAAATTTTTCAGCCTATGTCAGGACCGGAGGCGAGGATTATGCTCGTTCAAAGCTTATCCACCACCAGCGAGGCCATATCCACGACTGGTTAAAATAGAATCTCTTAAACATCGAGTCAGATTACCAGTCTGCTATGTTCAGGATATCCTCCAACCTGGCTCCCAGGGAGAAGGTCTTTGACGCCATGGCTCCTCGCATAGAATGGGTGCCAAACTGCGAGACATTTATGCCCGCTTCCTGCATCACCCATCTGATCCAACGTGCTATCGTTGGTGGTGTAACTGCCTTGAAGGGCTTACAAAGTGAAATCAGTAGTTGACGTTCGCCCGGCGGGCGATTCTCCTCAGTCATATTTTCATATTCCTTACGACATCTGACCCCACAGAGCTTAGGGGAATGATGGATAAGAAATGGTCCTAGAATCTCATTTCGCCCTCCTGATGATATGGAAGGTAACTCCTTGAGGAGTATACACTCTAGCTGAAATGTCCAAGGCTCGAACATCTGAGGCCCTGCTACATGAAACCAGGCAAAAAAGCATTGCTAATTTTGCCTACTACTCTTTCCTGGACAGGCAAACTGACACCCTGGTTGGATGCGGGCATCAGCACTGTGGTGGACTTGTTTGGGGGGGAGACACTAATAGATCACGACACGTTTATAACTGAGACTGGTGACCCAGCGCATTTGTACATAATGCATGCAGCTCTGACTAGATATATTAAGTTGCATTGGACCCCACAGAGGAGAGCACCCCCCGAAAATGAATTGGTTAAAATGGTATACTATATCGGTAGTCAATGCCATCTGATTAAGTGGCTGTACGCTGGTATTAGCGCCCATACAAGAGCACCCCTGCAGGCTCTGAAGACCCTCTGGGAGGTCGACATGGGAAAAGACTTGTCAGATAAGGAAAGGTCTATAATATTGGAGCACCCCAGGAAAGTGCCAAGTTCAAATGTATCTAAACAATGGTGTTACATCGAGCATACTTAACTCCGAACAGACTAGATAGGATGTTTCCCCAAACGCGGCATTCATGTCCGAGATACCTTCTAGAAGGAGCGGCTTTCATACATATGGTGTGGGAATGCCCGAGGATAAGGGGATACTGGGATGCAGTCCGAAACATGACTGGGGCAGCCACACACCTTGCTATTACTGACAGACTGGGGGATTGCATTTTGGGTCTACATGCCCGCGCCTCTACCCACAAGGTACAATACCGATTTATAAACCTTGCACTTACATTGGCTATTCGAAACATCACCATGCGATGGAAATCTCGCAAACCCCCTGAAGTGTGAGCTTGGCATGCAGAACTATTGCGCTGGGGCGGTGCAGAGAGTGCAGCGCTGCGTAGAGAAGAAATTAGAGGCCTACGTAAAACCCCTATCTCCCTTGAATGGGAAGTCATGTTAGAGGGGTTGCGATCTCATGATTCGGACTCCGAAGACTAGTATGTGGGGGATTCCATGGAAATGTGACCCATGCCATATGTGCGCTACAGACTTTAGTGCTGTTTTTCTTTTCTTTTCTTTGATATCACACTTCTATATGTATGGACTGTGTACAAATAACGGCGTGACTGGCCACTATATGTCCCTGTATATGTGTAATAGGCAGATAGAGACTGAGACCTTTAGGGGACGGGGGTAGTTGGGGAAATGTTAGGGGTTTAGTTATATGTAATGCCTTGTAATACCGAACTACAAACGCACTATGTAAGAAAATGTACAATAAGTGATGGGAAGCAGACATGTACTGTTTATATACATGTTAAGTATGACTCGAAGATGTACTACCTTGAATAACTTGATAGTTATCAACGGATGGGGCATGACTGTATATGTTCAGAAATGTAAAAAATTAATAAAATGTGTTTAAAAAAAAAACTCTTTCCTGGACAGGTATCTGTTGGCCTGCCAAGACTTAAACAGACAAAGGACCTTGTTAACGTCCCAAAAAGAATACCTGGGTTCCGGAGAGAGTGTCAAACGAACGCCCCTCAGTTACTTGCAAACCATCGGGTGTTCTCCCACGGGAATGCCCTGGACCGGCATATGCACCGCCAAAATCGCTGACCGATAGAGTTAATTGTTCTGTAGGCAAGGCCTTGAGACAGCAGGGACGCCAAGAAATTGATGATGGCTACCACTTTGCACTCCATGGGATCTTGGTTGTTCCGAACACACCAATCGAATCGACCCATCTAGCCCACGCAGATTTATATCGCTTGTTGGTGTTGTCTGCCCATGCCATTCCCAATAGCTTCTGAGCATCTTGCGATAATCTGCCGACTCTCCAGCGATGCCTGAGATCCTCCATGCCATGAGGGGCATCCTTTCTTGCTGGAGAAGGGGGCGAGGGAGACCTTGGGGATCCCTCAGAAGGAAAGGATCATGGGGTAGTAGGATTGGAGAATCCCAAGAAAGTTCCAAAAGACCTGGAAACCACACTTGAGACTTCCAATACGAGGTAATCAAGACCACTCTCGCTAGCTGCCTGCGAACCCGAGTCGTGAGTCGCATGATCATTGCGAATGGGGGAAAACCATAGCCTGAGTCCGCAGACCAATCCTGTAGGAAAGCATTCATGGCTGCTGCTAGAGGGTCCGGTTTCTAACTGTAAACCTCGGCAGTTGATGGTCCAACCTGGAAGCAAACAGATCCACTGAAAATGGACCCCACGTGTTGTTGAGGCGCTGAAAAACCCCTGGTTGAAGCTGCCACAGGCTCATATCCATCCAACTCCTGGAGCACTGGTCCGCCACTACATTGGCGACTCCCGGAAGGTACTCCGCCGACACCGAGATGTTGTGGGACAGGCAAAAGGTCCACAGATCCTTGGCCAGATCTGCTAATGGCTTGGGCTTAGTCCCCCCCAGGTGGTTGATGTAACGCACCGCCGAGACATTGGCCATTTTTAACAGGACGTTGCACGAGACCTTGTCCTTGGTCCAACACCGAATGGCAAAAGAGACGGCCTTCAATTCCAGGCAATTGATGTGCAACTGGCCTTCGGCGGCGGACCACTTTCCTCCTGTAGATGAGTCCCCGCAGCGAGCCCCCCAACCCAGCTTACTGGCGTCGGACTCAATGACCAAATCCGGATCACAACCAAAGACGGCTCTGCCATTCCAGGCTTCCATATGGTCAAGCCACCAACTCATTTCCCTGCTCACCTCCTCCGTGAGTGGGACTTGGTCTGAATACTGGAGTCCTCTGCGGAGGTGCGATACCTTGAGGTGCTGAAAAGCTCTGTAATGGAGATGCCCCTGGAAAATCGCCTGAATGGACGAGGACATGAGACCCACCACTCTCACTATCTGCCACAGCGAAGTGGAGGGGCGGGCCAGAGTACGCCGCAGCTCCCTGCGGATCTTGATGATCTTCCTGGGAGGAAGGCTTAGGGTCCGAGCTACCGAATCAATGGTAAACCCTAGGAAGGTCACCTGCCTTGAAAGAACCAGAAGGGATTTCTTGTTGTTGATGACAAACGCCAGATGCTGCAACAACTCTGTAGTTTCTATGAGATGATTGGCCTACCGCTCTGGGCACTATTCCAACAACAGAATATCATCCAAGTAGACGATGAGGCGCAGGCCTGTCCCTCGTAGCGTTTCCACTACTGGCTTGAGAACCTTCGTGAAGCAACACGGTGCTGACGAAAGGCTGAAGGGAAGGGTCGCACACTCATAGACCTGATCTCTCCACATAAACTGCAGGGAATGCTGGTGGGGGCAAAACCGGGCACCGTCAGATACGAGTCCTTCAGATCCAAACGGACTATCCAATCTCCGGGTTGCAAAAGCTCACGCAGCAGATGGATACCCTCCATCTTGAAGTGGAGGTAAACCAACTACTGGTTGAATTCCTTGAGGTTTATGACGGCGCGTTGACCGCCATCTGCCTTGTTCACCACGAAGATGTTGCTGAGAAAACCATGTGGATCAAAGGGAGCAGGGAGCAGCTCCTTTCCACAAGAGGTCTGCCACCTCTTTGTCTACGAGAGTGGTCTTGTATCGTGCGAAAAACAGCGGTCGGGGTCGAATGTCCTGCACAGGAGTTCCGTAAAACTCTACATGAAAGCCCTTTATGGTCAATCAATCAATCAATCAAGAAATTTGTATAGCGCGCTACTCACCCGGAGAGTCTCAAGGCGCTTGGGGGTCCGCTACTGCTCGAACAACCAGGTCTTGAGTTGCTTCCTGAAGGAGAGGTGGTCTTGGGTAAGACGGAGGTGGATGGGGAGGGAGTTCCAAGTCTTGGCTGCCAGGTAGGAGAAGGATCTTCCTCCCATGGTGGCTCTTCGAATGCGTGGAACGGCGGCGAGGGCGTGGCTGGTCGATCGTAGCTGGCGGGTGGGAGTGTAGAAGGTCAGGCGGGCCCAGGTCGTGGAGGGCCTTGTGTGCGTGGGTGAGGAGACGGAACGTGATTCTCTTGCTAACGGGGAGCCAGTGCAGGTCTCTCAGGTGTCCGGAGATGTGGCTGTGTCGGGGGATGTCAAGGATGAGTCGTGCGGAGGCATTCTGCAACACCCAGACGTCTGAGGTAATGGCTTTCCAATTGCTCTTGAAAAGAGCCAACCTGCCCCCCACCCCGAAGTGTGACAGAGGAAAGGCACTCACCTGAATCGGTCCATTTGCTGGCCTCGGCCTCTGCCACCTCTGCCTCTGGAGCCCCAGCAGGACTGGAATAACTCATGCCGTCCTGGATCTGCGGTTTTCTTTCCGCCTCTCTGCGAGCCTTGCATGTAAAACTTGCCTGCAGAGCGGCCCCTGCCACGGCCGGCACTGACAAAAACACGCGGGCAGAACACCTTCTTTATTGAAGTCTGCGCCTTATCCAGAGATGTAAATGTAGAGACGAATTTCATCAATTCCTTTATAAAAGGGTCCCCGAACAAGCCGCCATTTACAATCGTGCCCGCCTCCGAAGAGGCCAGGTCTCCTAGGTTGGGATCCACTTTGAGCAAGAAGGATCGGCGCCTCTCAGTAGAGAGGGCGCAATTGGCGTTTCCTAAGAAAACGATTGCCCTTTGAACTCAAATAGAGATGCGATCAGGCGACAAGGCAGATCCCGAAGCCTTGGTCTACTCCACTAATTCCAGAATCTTTGTGAGGGGGCCAGTCAAGTCCAGGAGTTTGTCATGGCAGTTCTTCCAGGACCTGTTGATACCCTTTTTGGGGTCTCTAACGTATTTCTGAAGGAAAGTCGCCATCTTCTGGTCAACCTCTGGCGTAGAGGCCACCTTACCCGGCAAGGCTGGTCTGGGGCGCTCAGCCCTAAGGCAGGCCCTAACCTCCTTCTCAAGAGGTTTGCAAAGCTAACTCGCCACAAACGCCGTCACCCTTGGAGAGGGACGACAATGAACGGGGATGCACCAGGTCCTCCGGGACCAACATGTCTGCGGGTCATTCGGGCTGAGCAGAACGCTCTGATGGGGGAACGCTGGGATACCATGAGGTGGACGGGCTTGCCTCATCCAGGGAGTCCCATTCCGAATCCTCATCACCTTCACCAGCAAATTGCGGCTCCTCCGGGATTTCCAGGGTCAAATCCTGCTCCAAATGCTGAGTTTTGGCCAGAAACACTGTCTTCAGAAGTTCAAACGCCCCTTTTTCGGGCTTCTTGGCAAGCTTCCGCTTCTCAGCGTTTCGGAGCTGCTCCGCTTGGACAACATAAGCATAGATCATGATGCAGCGTTCAAAGGGCCCCATTGCCGCCTTTACAGTCCTATGAATGGATGTGTCCAAGGCATCACAAAATTCGTCATCCAAAGGAATGACTTGGAGGGTCTCCTCTTCTTAATACTCAGCCTCCATCGCTTGGTAGGGACTTCTTGTCAAAGGAAATGCTACAATTCCCTTAATACAGGGCCAGGAAAGCAGGGTTTAAAGGCGTGAAGCGCTATATTTTGTGCCGCCCGGCAGCTGATCAGAACAAGGGGTGACTCACCCTGCACTCACCGGGTGTCCAAAGTCTGGGCCTGCCCCTTACCACAGCAAGCGAGCTTCAGGAATGTGCTCTGCTCGCAAATTGTCTCACGACAAAAGGTCTGACCCCAAAGGGTGTCCTGCTGTGGATCTATCGCCAAATCAATCAACCTGCAAGCAGGTGTCAAGGTCCCAGACCCTCGGCTGCCAATTTGCTCTGCGTCTTCACTGAACCACGGGCGTGCTTGAACTTGCTAGTCCCCACCACAGGAAGCGACACGGACCAGCGAGACAACACACGCGCCCCCCAGCGATGTGACGTGCAAATGCGGTGAAGGCAGGGTCCGCGAGCGGAGCTTACAGCAAGCGCTCCCGCAGCCCGTCAAAGCATACTAAGCATCGAAGAATCGCGCATCTGCGCCGCTCAACAGAGGAAGTCGCACCTAAGTGAAAGGGAAGCCACTGCGGGCCGGCAGACAGTACCTCAGCGGGTATCCCCACTACCGTGCCCACCGAATACACTAGGCCACGCGAATAGAAAACACACGCTTGTGTGAGAACCTGAAATAGTATGAAATACAATCAGCAAATGGTATCACTGGCACAAAAGAAAACAAATGTAAGCAATATCACTGTTTCTGAGTAATACAATCATAAATAAAGCATTATAGCCTTATATCAAAGTCCTAACACATGAAATATGAGAGAGACACAAGAAAAACGAACTTAACTGCATGATACAGGAAAGAAAGAGGAGGTGATCCAGGAAGCACAAACCTTCGGGGATAATGGAGCATGTTGATTGGTGGACATTATGGACTGCCCAGAGCACCTTCGGAGTGCTAGTTTTTTGTTTATCTGTTTGAGTTGAACCCTGCTGGCTGTAGGAATAAAGGAAGTTACAGCATAATCCTCGCCCCCGGTCCTGACATAGAATTGCACGGTGCAAACTCCATCCTGCGCTGCTTCAGTAGTAAACTGTTTCTGCATTGGTTTAGTTCCCAGTTTTGCCTGTGTGAGAAATGTAAGAACTGCACTAGTCAACCTTGTGCTGGGCTTCTCATTTACTTCATTAAGAAGTCTCATAATTTCTGCCTTTCGTTCGGAAAACTCCCTATCAGATAACTTAGACTATCACTAACAACTTTGACACTGATTTCACTAACTGTGCTGTGGTGACCACTGATATAGGGCACTAGGACCCTGCGGGTCAGGGCAGTGACCAGGTCACTGGAGAGGACTTCCTGGGGATGGACAGGAAGTGGGCAGTCTAGTGAGGAACAAGGACGAGGGCGGACGTGCCTCGTGCGGCGGAACACACATGCCAATAAAGCTGAGTACCAACATCCACACCGTGTCCAGTGTACTTACTGACGATCGTGGGGCACAGGGATCTGACAACTGGCGACGAGAGGTGGCTGAAGAGTCAACGCGTATTCATCGCGGGAGATAGCATAGCCGAAGAACACCAGGAGCCCACCCTGGATCGGCATCACAGAAAAGTAAGAAGGAGCGGCCCCAAACGGGACACGGCGACGCGGGAGCTCACCCCGACTGGCAGCGAGACCACCGAACTGACCCGGTAAGCGCTGTGCTGAAGAGCGCGAACAGTGAAAATTGGCGCGAGCTCTCGCGAGAGTCTCGGCGGCCATTTTGGGGTCAGGCGGTCTGGGCCAATAAGCGAGCAAGAAAATAGAGCGGCCATATTAAGGTCAGGCGCAGAGACCAATAGAAAGCAAGGAAAAACGAGCGGCCATTTTGAAAACAGGCGAAGACTCGAGTGCAAGCAAAAAATTAATGAAAAAGCACAGAAAAAGGTGAAATAGAGAGAAAGAAGCAAGAAATACAAGGACAATAGACACAAAAGTGGAAATAAAAAGGGCAATAGAAACTAAAGTGCTCCACAAAGGAAAGAATAAGAGGAAGCAAAGAGCAGCCATCAGAGAAGCAAGACAAACAAAGAGATAGGAGCAAGAAAGAAGGAGAATTACTGACAAAGGAGGAATAAAACACAAGTAAAATAACAGAGGATCAGAAACAAAGAAAAACAGAAGCAGAAAAGAAAAAGAGAAAAGGAAAAGAAAGAAAAAGCCCGAAACAAAGCAAAGTGCGCAATATCGCAGACCAATGCCCTTCAGTGTATCAGAACCACAAGTGGGAATAAGATGGGAGAATCGGATTGTAAAGTTTGAGCGATACATGAAGGTGACTGATGTACCAGAAGAAAAGAAACTAGGATTATTCCTAAACCTAGTGGGGGACGAGGTAGATGACCTCCTTATAACACTGCCAACGAGCGAAACGGAGACCTATGAAAAATTGATAAAATGTCTAACAAAAAAGTTCGACCCTCAAAGAAACATTGACTTTGAAAGATACAGATTCAACATGGCATTTCAACAACCGGAGGAGTCAATGGACGATTTTGCAACAAGGCTGAGGAAACTAGTGGCCTATTGCGAATTCGACATATACGACAATGAACAGGCCCTTCGTCTAAGACTAATAGAAGGCTGTCGCGACACAGACTTTCGCACAAGACTACTTAAAGAACCGATCACCTTAGAAAAGATTTTAGATCTAGCGAGAGTGGAAGCGAGAGCAACGATACAAGCAAGGCAGATGGACCGAAGAGGAGAACAAGTACACAGAATGACAGATACAAGCAAGACGAGTAACTGGAAGAGAGGGTCAAAGGAACAAGCGACAAGGAAACAAGGCTCCCAATGCTACAGATGTGGTCTAGAATTTCCACACAGAGGAACATGCCCGGCGTCCGGTCAAACATGCAGGAAATGCAACAGAAGCAACCATTTTGCCACCATGTGCCAAGGAACGCAATTCAAAAATGAACGAGGAAGACCAGGGAGAGCAAGAACAACAACAAATAGACATGTACGGCACATGGAAGCGACTAACAGGAGCTCTTCTCTGGAGTCGGGAGAAGAGGAAGAAGACGAAGAAACAACTGGAAAGGTAGAACGACTATACCTTATGTCCACAGATGAGGAGTATGTAGAAGAGCACATCAGATTGGTGGATAGGAAGTCAATCAAAAAGACGGATTGGGTGACCATAGACGTAGGACCTCACCAAACAGAATTTGTGCTGGACAGTGGGGCCACGTGCAACATCATGTGTGCCACGGAATATGACAAGATGAAGAGGAAACCACCACTACAACCATCCAATGTAAGAGTGTTCACCTGGGGTGCACAAAACCCAGTAACGAATATGGGAAAGTTTACGGACACCATGACACATAAAGGCAAGACTGTCACAGAAGAAATACATGTGCTCCGAGGAGACATTCCCGCACCATGTCTACTGAGTAATGTAACAGCGAAAATAATGGGTCTACTAAAGATGATGTATCACATGTCGGACAAAGAGAACATACTGCAAGAATACCCAAAACTAACGAAAGGACTTGGAAAGCTTAAAGGAAGACAAATAACTCTGCACATAAACGAAGCAGTCAGGACAATAGCACAGCATCACCGTAGGGTACCTATCCATCTGCAACCTCAGGTGGAAGAAGAAATAAAGGCACAACTAGAACAGGACATCATTGAGCCAGCAGAATGGCCAACGCCATGGGTGTCCCCAATAGTGGCTGTACCAAAAAAGGACACTGCACAAATTAGAATATGTGTGGACATGAGGATTCCCAACACAGCCATCGAACGAGAACGACATCCAGGGCCTCATCTAGATGACATGATCAGCTGCCTGACGGGAATGAGAAAGTTCTCCAAGCTTGACCTAGGCAAAGGGTATCATCAACTGGAGCTGGACAAGCAGTCCAGATATATAACTACCTTCTCAACGCACCTGGGATTGTTTCGCTACAAAAGATTGAGCTTTGGAATATCGTCAGCAGCGGAAATATTCCAGGAAACGATCAAGCAGAACATCAGGCCGATAAAAAACAGTTTGAACTACAGTGATGATATCCCGGTTTTTGGAAAATGTGATGAAGAACATGACAAGGCTTTGAGGGAAGTGTGCTCACAGCTAGTAGAGGTGGGCCTAACAGTAAATGAGAAAAAATGTGAACTGGGAAGAGAAGAACTAGTGTTCTTCGGACACATCTTTTCAAAGAAAGGGATGAGACCAGATCGCAGCAAAATAGACACCCTTGAAAGAACAAAGGAACCAAAAGATGTCGCTGACGTGCGCTCATTCCTCGGCCTAGCAAGCTACTGCGCGCGATACATAAAAGACTTTGCGACAGTGAGCACGCCATTGAGGGAATTAACGAAGCAGGGCCAAAAGTTCGAATGGACCACAGAGTGCCAAAGGGCATTTGAAGAAATAAGGGCATCGGTAACAGCAGTAGACCACCTAGCATACTTTGACCCAAAATTATGCACCGAACTGACAGACGCCAGCCCGGTAGGTCTGGGGGCAATACTAGCCCAACACAAGCCAGGAAAAGACTCACCTCGACAGATAGTAGCCTACGGAAGCAAGAGCCTGTCGGACATTGAGAGAGCGTACTCTCAACCAGAAAAGGAGAGCTTGGCAGTAGTATGGGCATGTGAGCACTATCACATGTTCATATATGGAAAACCATTCACGATAGTAACCGACCACCAAGCACTAGTGACCATCTATGGAAATCCAAATGCCAAGATACCACCACGAATTGAAAGATGGGAAATAAGGCTGATGGATTACAACTTCAAGATTGTCCATAAACCGGGAAAAGACCAAAATCCAGCGGACTACATGTCACGACACCCGCTTCCCTATCAAAAAGGTGGCACCACAATGGCAGAAGAATATCTCAATTTCATCGTGAGACAGAACACTCCGGCATCAATAACAAGTGAAGAGCTAGAGCGAGAAACAAAAAGAGACCCGACAATGAAGGCCATTGGAACGGTGGTGCGGCAGCAGAGATGGAAGCACATCCACAGCAACACTGCGACAGAGGAAGGAGTCAATAAAGAAGAACTACTGGCATTTAAAAAGATAAGCGAAGAGCTGTCTGAAACAGAAAGCGGAGTCCTGATGAGAGGCTCAAGAATTGTAATACCATGTCGACTGAGAAAGAGAACAGTTGAGCTAGCTCAGGAATCACATCGAGGAATCGTAGCGACAAAAAAGATGTTGAGGGAAAAGGTGTGGTTCCCAGGATTGGACAATATGGTGGAGGAAGAGATATCACATTGTCAGATCTGTCAAATAACAGGACCGCCTACCAAGCCGACACCACTGAAAATGTCGGAACTACCACCAGCAGTATGGACCGAGCTAGCTGCGGACTTTTATGGACCATTAGAGAGTGGAAAATATCTACTAGTGGTCATCGACGAATTTTCAAGGTTTCCCATCGTGAGAGAAGTATCTTCAACATCAGCGAGTGCCACTCTACCAGTGCTAGATGACGTATTTGCCGCCTGGGGCTCACCACAAACATTGAAAACAAATAATGGACCTCCATTTTCGGGAGAAGACTTCCATAGATTCATGGAATATCTGGGGATCAAGCATCGGAAAATAACTCCGTTGTGGCCACAGGCTAACGGAATGGCAGAACTGACACAAACAAAACTGACACAAATTTCAATTGGACAAGCACTTTGTCAAGTACTAAGGGACTATAGGAATACCCCTCACAGCTCCACTGGTAGATGCCCAGCAGAATTGGTGTTAGGGAGATCAAGCAAAACAAGGCTACCTCAACTTGAAGCAGCAGAAAGTACGAATAGAAAAGAAATTGCAGAGAGATCACCGAGCAAAAAAGAAAATGCTGACAAAAGAAGAAATGCATCTGAACACCAACTAAATGAAGGAGATTTGGTGGTAGTGAGACAAAAGCAGCAAAGGAAGTCAGACAGCCCATTCTCAAAAGACCCTTTGGTTGTGACTGACGTAAAAGGGTCAATGGTGACTGCGGCTTCAGACCATCAAAGAGTGACAAGAAACAGTTCCCATTTCAAGGAGTTCAAAGTGGAAGAAGAGGAACGAGCGACAATTTCACCAAGAAGGGAGTGCAAGAAGACAAAAAGACTATTTGAAGAAATGTAGAGAGTGTGTCTCTCTCTCTCACACACACACACACACACACACACACACACACACACACACACACACACACACACACACACACACACACACACACACACACACACACACACACACACACACACACACACACACACACACACACACACACACACACACACACACACACACACACACACACACACACACACACACACACACACACACACACACACACACACACACACACACACACACACACACACACACACACACACACACACACACACACACACACACACACACGGATCTGACATGTGCAGTCTGTCAGCAGGCTGCTAAGCTTCTCTAATGCCATTCTACTTGTAAATTTAATCAGATACCGTGGTGTACGGTCTCCAGAAGTGAGCATGTCTCTCCTTGTCACCATGAAGACCTAGAGGGAAGCTTTGGCTTGGGAGAGTCAAACCAAAACTGCCACTACTGACAGACTACGATTACTTTTCACCTTGGGAGCTAAATTCTTTGCTGTAGCTAAATTCTGTGCTGACCTTATGTTGTGCTCCAGCACCTTTGGGTGCTTTCTAAGTGAATTTCTGGAGTTCATGGTAGCTGTTCTGTCCCAGATGGGAAACGCATTTAGCGCTGCTAACTGCTTAAGCTACAATATCCTCCTCAGGTGCATGTTTTTTTCCACAAATAGTTGCAAAGGTGCAGTCAGTACAATGGCGGTCTGTGATGTGGAGGCCCTTTCTCCACTACTATTAGAATTATCTCGGTCTTTCTGGCTCCTAATTTGGATTTTGGCTGGGGGATTGTGCATTGAAAATTGCATTTATATGATGAAAACCTGGTGGTGCATTGGGATCATATCAAAAGTATGGGCGCGATATTTCGTCACTTGCTTGTACAAGTACATACCAGCATGTTAAAAGTTTGTGATTCTGTAGGGAAAGGATTAAATGCCTAAACACTCCTTCGCTTTCTGCCCTGATACCCTTAGGAGAACAGATCTCTGATCTTTTTCTGGTTCTGGCCACACGTAACTGGACCTTGAAAAGGAACCAGGTGGGATGAGTAAAACAGGCTCACCCAGGCCCCATTAGGATATTTCAGGCTCATTGTATTCCTTCACACCTTTGTTGATTATGATTGATTTGAGTATTTAGGATGAACTGCTTAAATTGTTATTATCTAGTTGCATTTGTATGGACAGTCTGCAAATTGAACAACTTACTTACCTTTGGATGGACTATGGGAATGCCCTTTTCTCAGCCATCAACCTAACACTACTGAATCGACTGCAGGTCCTCCAAAACACCGCTGCTAGGCTAGTACTAGATCTACCTCCTCGCACCCCCTCAGCAGCCTGCCTCAGGACTCTGCACTGGCTCCCCATACAAACACGCATAAAGTTCAAACTCTGCTGCTTAGTCCATAAAGCAGTTAATGGCCATGGACCTGTCTATCTCGAACAGAAGCTCAAGGCCCACGTCCCAAGCAGGACGTTATGCTCCTCCAGTAAAGCCCTTCTCTCCGTTCCCAGAGTTCGAACAGTGAGAACGGAGATAGAGCCTTCAGTAAAACTGCCCCAGAAGCATGGAACTCCCTCCCCATTCAGTTGAGGGTAGAGCCCGATCACATGAAATTCCGAAAACAACTAAAAACCTGGCTCTTCTAGTCAGCTGAGCCCTCCTACTTCCTGGATCAGTTGGTAATAAGGATCCTTGCTACCTGCCAGCGCTCTGAGACCTTTGGGTGATTTATGCGCGATACAAATGAAATAAAATGGAAATTTGGTAAGGCTCTTTCTGGTGGATACTCTATATAACCGCAGATTCCTTATCTTTAGAATATCCCGGAGACCTGAGGAGAAAGAGGCGGCGACCACCCTGAAGAATCTCACCGCTTGCCCAGTGATGAGTAGGTGGGGGCAGAGGCAGGACAGAAGCCAGAGCCAAGGTGTGCTTGCCAGGCGAAGATGCCCCACCTTCCTGGAGACAAGGTGGCAGGAATACCGGCCGAGGGGCTGCTTGCTGGGTGGGGAAACCTGAAGTGAAGTGAAAGGATTCGCTGAGACCCCCCACCCGGTGGGGAGCACCCGCATGAGCTGCAGCCCTGAACAGGTCTGACTAAGACCCCTGATCTCAATGAAGAATGTTTGACCCCAAGATGGCGCTGGCTGCACGTGGGAAGGACACCGCCTTGGAGGTACTGGAGTGGGAGGGAGAGGCTATCCACTTATACTCTCTTATACCTCTGGGTGCTCTGAGACCCCAGTTCCTGGTGGAGGCAAGGAGGCTTTAACGGGGCCTACCCCTTTCCGGGTAGCGGCATCACTATTTGACCCGGAGGCACCCAGTGTCCCCTACCACTGGGATCCTGCTCAAATGCCCAACACTCACTACTGCTGCTAGGAATGGGGTAAGATCTGCAGAGTTAGGAACTGTCCCTTCCACCTCTCCTCTCACCACTCTAGACCTGGGGGCAAGCTGGAGGATGAGGCGGACAGCGCTTCCCAGCAACCCCTTGACCGGTGTTCTCGATGAAAACATGACGATGTCCCCTGGGCAGAAACCATAACTGTCTGTACCTTCAGCGGTGCCCGAGCAAACTTGGCCGATGCCCGGTGGAGCTGTCCTATGCAGCTATAGAGGAGTTTGGCTCTGGTTCACCCCTCGTCCGTCACTTACCCAGCCGGACATCGGACATTGTTTTTCCTCGCCTCCCGTTGTGTTTCCTACCTGCATTCCTTACCCCTGTTTACCTTCCCTCTCTACCTTTCACTCCCCATAAGACAATAATACACGCTAATAACTCACATTATTGTGTAATCTCATGTTTTTCTCCTATGTATATACTTGGCTATGTAATTATGTAACCTGTAACTCGCTGATCCTCATGTAAAGCGCTCTGATACCTCCGGGTCTAGCCAGCGCTATATGAAACTTTGCAAATGAATAAACAAATAAATAAAGAACACCAGTCTAGATTCAGAATATTTGACTAGCGTGACTCCTGCTCACTGCAGCACCAAGTTGAAGTCATTCTGCCCCAGAAATGATGATGGAGCCACATAAAAGCACTGCACCTGCATCTAAACATCAGTTTCTTTCTTGATTCATCCTGCACCTTTGGATGACAAGTCCAAGAAAAAATAGAGGTAGTAGTTTGCAGATGCCTAAGTTTGGAATATTTTAGAGGGGTAAAAAAATATTTTTCAGAAAGTGTAACAGGGTGGGTGGTGGGGAATCTTCTGTTTAGAGTATCCACCAGAAAGAACATTACTGAAGGTAAGTAACTTGTCCTTCTGACGGATACTTCTAACCCCAGATTTACCACCTTTAAAATAGATACCAAAATAGTCTCTGGAATGGCTTATTCCTGCAGGACCGAACGGGCAAGATGCAGTTCCCATCCAACCTGGCTATCAAGGCAATAGTGCTTCATGAACATGTGAACTGATGCCCACATCGCAGCTAGGACTGGCACTACACGTATCATCACAGTGGAAGCAGCAATGGACCTGGTAAAACGTGCCCTCAGTCCGTCTGGGGGTATTCTTCTTAGCCAGTGCATTCCATATCTTGATGAAGAGGACTATCCACCTTGACATAGTCTTCTCCGCACTAATTTGCCTTTTTTTGTCTCAGAGAACCCTAAAAAGATCTGGGAGTCCTCCCACGGTTCTTTAGTGCGATCAAAGTAAAAGCGTAAAGCTCTCTTGGGGTCCAGCAAATGTAATCTCTCCTCTTTTAGGGATGAGGTAGAGCAAATAACTTTGGAAGAGTGATGGATTGCCCAACGTGAAAAGCAGTAACAACTTTTGGCTAAAAGGCCACCTTGATCCTCAAAACCATTTTGTCCCAGAAAAAGGTGGCATAAGGTGGCTGCACCGGGAAGCTTGGAGTTCACTCACACACAAGCTGAACTTACTGCAACCAGATCAAAACAGTCTTCTACACTCTCCGCATTATCCAAAGATTCTTCAAATGGCTTCCCATAAGCACGAGTAAAACAGTCACGCAAGCCCTAATCACCAGACATATGGGCTACTGCAACGCACTGTATGCAGGTACCACCTCTGAACTCATGAGAAGGCTCAATACAATATAGAATTCAGCAGCCAGACTGATCCTCAGCATGCCCAAACTGACATATATCACCCAGCATCTGGGGGACCTCCACTGGCTTCCTGTCAAAAAGATGCTAATTCAAACTACTGACAGATGCCTACAAATCCCTCCATAATCAAGGACCAGCATACATGAACCACCGCCTAACCTTCCACCAACCATCTAGAAACCTCTGCTCCGCCTCTCTTGCCCTGGCTCAGACATTGCACATCTACCGCAACAACAGCAGTGGCCGCTCTTTCTCCCACCTCGCCGCCAAGTCCTGGAATTCCCTCCTTCTCCAACTCCGGACATCTCCCTCACTGACTGACTTCAGGAAGAGACTCAAGACCTGGCTTTGCAACTGAGCGCAGCAACCCAAGTGCCTTGATACCCTCGCTGGTAATAAGCTGCACTCTAGAAGTACTGATTGATTGATTTATTGATTGACTGTAAGAAGCCTATTCAGAAAGGCATTTTCAAGTATGTTAAACAGCATGCCAGTAGTACTCTATAATGCCTTTGTGAAGTGGTCCCAAAAAATCTAAAATGGAAATATTTAAGGAATAGTCACTTACAATTAGAACAAATAGAAACAATGGTACTCTTTTTGTACACAATGTGCTGTAGTTTTCATGCCTGTTTTGGGCAGCCCCCACCCTAATTAAAATTTGACCAAAAAAATCCTTGCCGTCTATTAGGCTTTATGCCCCCCCTGGGGATAAATTGGGGGCTACTGCCCCATCTGCCCCCCAGGGGGGCAGGAAGGCTTTTATTTTTGCGGAGGAGGTGGTGGGGGCATGGGCATGCCCGTTTTGGGAGCCCCCACCCTAATTCAAATTTGCCCCCCAAAAATCCCTGGCATCTAGTGGGCTTATTGCCCCCCGTGGGTGCAGATTGGGGGCACTAAGTTTTGGACCCTTGCCTGTCACGGTTACTTGCGCCTCCCACACAAGTGAGGCACCATTTTTATCGGGAGACCTGAGGAAACGCTGGGAGGTAGGAAATTTGTGTGAGCCCGGTGATGCCACACTTTCCCACACAAAAATGTGTGAAAAAACTGATTTCTTCAGCTAAAATTGAGGTTTGCAAGGGATTCTGGGTAGGGGGACCTTGGGGGATCCATGCAAGCCATACCTCCTTGGAAGCCCCCGGGTGTCTACTTTTCAGAAATGTGTAGGCTTGGTAGGTTTCCCTAGATGGCCGATGAGCACGGGGCCAAAAACCCAGGTCACCACCCCCCTTGTAAAAGAATGTGGTTTTGAGATAGGCAATCTTGATGTTGCCTTACTATGTTTTGGGTCCTTGCTGTCGCGGGTACTTGCGCCTCCCACAAAAGTGAGGTACCATTTTTATTGGGAGACCTGGGGGAATGCTGGGTGGTAGGAAATGTGTGTGAGCCTGGTGATGCCACACTTTCCCACACGAAAATGTGTGAAAAAATAGATTTTTTCAGCTAAAATTGAGGTTTGCAAGGTATTCTGGGCAAGGAAACATTGGGGGATCAAGGCAAGCCACACCTCCTTGGAAGCCCCCAGGTGTCTACTTTCCAGAAATGTGTGGGTTTGGTAGGTTTCCTTGGTGCTGGCAGAGCTAGGGTTCACAAGCTACAGCTAGGCACTTTGCCAGAAAAGGGTAATTTTTCACTGTGAAATTGAGGTATGACCACGTTGCGTTTTGCACCGTTTCCTCTTACGGGCAGTAGGCCGACCCACACAACTGAGGTATCATTTTTGGGGAACGCGGGGTGGAAGAACATTTGTGGGTACACGCAGATTCCAGAATTTTCCACCACAGAAATGTGGAGAAAATGTGTATTTTTTTTACATTTTTACAATTTGTTATGTTTGCAAGGGTTTCTGGGTAGCAGAACCTGGTGGGAGGCAGTCAAGTCACCCCATCCTGGATTCCCCTGAGTTCCTAGTTTTCAGAAATGTATAGGTTTGCTAGGTTTCTCTAGGTGCCGGCAGATCTAGGGTATAAAAACGACAGCTGGGCACTTTGCCAAAAAAAGGGTAATTTTTCACTGCGAAATTGAGGTGCGACCACGTTGCGTTTTGCGCCGTTTCCTGTTGCAGGCACTAGGCCGACCCACATAAGTGAGGTACCATTTTTCTCATAAGACTTTGGGAAATGCGGGGTGGGTGAACATTTGTGGATCCTCGCAGATTCCAGAACATTCCACCACAGAAATGTGGGGAAAATTTATTTTATTTGTAAATGTTTTAGGTTTGCAAGGGATTCTGGGTAACATAACCTGGTGGGAGGCAGTCAAGTCACCCCATCCTGCATTCCCCTGGGTGTCTAGTTTTCATAAATGTATAGGTTTGCCAGGTTTCCCTAGGTGCCGGCAGAGCTAGGGTTCAAAAACGACAGCTAGACACTTTGCCAAAAAAGGGTCATTTTGCACTGCGAAATTGAGGTGCGACCTTGTTGCTTTTTGCGCCGTTTCCTGTCGCTGGCACTAGGCTGACCCACACAAGTGAGGTACAATTTTTCTCAGAAGACTTTGGGGAACGTGGGGTGGGTGGAAATTTGTGGATCCACGCAGATTTCAGAACTTTCCACCACAGAAATGTGGGCAAAATTTGTTTTTTTGTTAATTTTTTAGGTTTGCAAGGGATTCTGGGTAATAGAACCTGGTGGGAGGCAGTCAAGTCACCCCATCCTGGATTTACCTTGGTGTCTAGTTTTCAAAAATGTATAGGTTTGCTAGGTTTTCCTAGGTGCCGGCAGAGCTACGGTTCAAAAACAACAGCTAGGCACTTTGCCAAAAAAGGGTCATTTTTCACTGTGAAATTGAAGTGTGACCACTTTGCGTTTTGCACCGTTTCCTGTCGCAGGCACTTGGCTGACCCACAAAATTGGGGTACTATTTTTCTCGGAAACTTTTGGGGAATGTGGAGTGAAAGGAAATTTGTGGATACACGCAGATTCCAGAACTTTCCACCACAGAAATGTGGATAAAAATGTTTTTTAAACCATTTTTTAGGTTTGCAAGTGTTTCTGGGTAACAAAACCTAGTGGGAGGCAGTCAAGTCACCCCATCCTGCATTCCCCTGGGTGTCTAGTTTTTGAAAATGTATAGGTTTGCTAGGTTTCTGTAGGTGCCGGCAGAGGTAGGGTTCAAAAACTACAGCTAGGCACTTTGCCAAAAAGGGTCATTTTTCACTGCGAAATTGAGGTGCACCACGTTGCGTTTTGTGCCGTTTCCTGTCGCAGGCACTAGGCCGACCCACACAAGTGAGGTACCATTTTTCTCAAAAGACTTTGGGGAACGCGGGGTGGGTTGAAATTTGTAGAGCCACTCAGATTCCAGAACTTTCCACCACAGAAATGTGGGAAAAATGTGTTTTTTTGGACAATTTTTTAGGTTTGCAATGGATTCTGGGTAACATAACCAGGTGGGAGGCAGTCAAGTCACCCCATCCTGGATTTCCCTGGGTGTCTAGTTTACAAAAATGTATAGGTTTTCTAGGTTTCCCTAGGTGCCAGCAGAGCTAGGGTACAAAAACTACAGCTATGCACTTTGCCAAAAAAGGGTCATTTTTCACTGCGAGATTGAGGTGTGCCCATGTTGCGTTTTGCACCATTTCCTGTCGTGGGCACTAGCCCAACCCACACAAGTGAGGTACCGTTTTTCTCGTAAAAATTTTGGGGAACGCAGGGTAAGTTGAAATGTGTGGATCCAAGCAGATTCCATAACTTTCCACCACAGAAATGTGGGGAAAATGTGGCTTTCTTGACATTTCTTTAGGTTTGCAAGGGATTCTGGGTAACAGAACATGGTGGCAGGCAGTCAAATCCACCCATCCGGGTTTCCCCTGGGTGTCTAGTTTTCAAAAATATATGGGTTTGCTAGGTTTCCCTAGGTGCCAGCAGAGCTAGGGTTAAAAAATGACAGTTACACAGTTCGCAAAAAAAGGGTAATTTTTCACTGCGAAATTGAGGTGCGACCACGTTGCGTTTTGAGCCCTTTCAGGTCATGGACACTATGCTTACCCACACAAGTGAGGTACCATTTTTATCAGGAGACTTAGGTTAATTCAGATTCGTAAAGCAACTGTTATTATCTATTGAGTTTTGATGCATTTCTGCCTTCCAAATGAATCACATTGTGTAAAAATGAAGTCATTTTGTAAAATGACCAATAATTCACATGCTAGTATGAGTATTCCCAATTTTGAAAATGTGCAAATATGTACTGTTTCTAAACTCTATAATTTGTACCCATTTCAGAAATTCATAGGTATCTTTCATACCGATTTTTTCTTGTATACATTTTCGCACAATAATTGCAATATACCCGGTACATAATAAAAAGTCATTGCAAATTGCTACTCAGTTTTTGACTCTGGGTTCGTCTACTTCTTGGTGAACCTACAAGTCCTATATATCCCAACAACAAGGAAAGTCCAGTGGATGTACGAGTATATTGCTTTCAAAGAGCTGTCATAATTACAAGAAGTTACAGTTGAAAACATTGACACAAAAGGCTGTTTTTTTCAACTAATTTTCAATTTTTCCAATATTTAACTGTAAGTTTCTATAAAGAAACCTTGATGGATCTACACAATTATAGCTTTTATACTCATTTTTACCATTAACTGGAAGGAGGTTGAAAGCACTAAAAATAGCAGAAATAGACTATGTCCCAGAAAAATGCCAAAACTGTGTAAAACATGTTGGTTCTCTGACAAAAGACTTTCATTCCCTAAAAGCTGGGATAATCGTGATTTCAGCCCCACAAACCCTTTTTTGATAACATTTGCAGGGAAAAACCCAGAGGCTTTCATTTGTAGCCCGTTTTTCCCATTTTTCTGAAAAAAAACAAAAATGTTACTGTATTTTGGCTAATTTCTGGGACCCCTCCAGGGGAATCCACAAACCCGGGGTAACTTTAGAATCCCCATGATGTTGGAACTGAGGGACGCAAAATTGGCGTGGATACCTTATGTGGTCAAAAAGTTAGATGGGCCTAAGCGCGCACTACCCCAAATAGCCAAAAAACGGCTTAGCACAGGAGGGGAAAAGGCCTAGCAGCGAAGTGGTTAATGAGTATTATTATCATGTTGTTCGTACCCACTGTACAATGCTAGGCATATCGAATTGTAATTGTAATTGTAAAGAGCATTTATATAGGGCATGGCTACCCGGATGCATCCCAGCGCTTACAATCACGAAACGCAGTGGTGCAATGCCCTTCAATATACGTTGTCCTGTTGGAGACAGTTCTAAGGCTCCAGGCAAACCATCACATCAGCTCTGCACCTTTGACAGTGCAATTGGAACAATGCTTTTATTATATAAACGGCCTCTGTGTTTCATTTGGCAGAGGAGCTCTTCTGCTGGGATTGTCCTGGAATGCGGGCACTGTTACTGAGATGCAGCCGTGTGACTCTAACCTTTATCCTGCAAAGGACGATAGCCTACTCTACATCAGATCAGCTGCATGGCACATCATGCCTGGTATGGGGAGTTATGCTATCCCACTGGATCTGGCAGAGGGTACTCCGACTATGCTCTCAATAGTATAGGTAGTGTTAGGTAGGAGTATAATTACATAGTAATATTATTAGGGTTGAACTGTTTATCTTTTTCACCATTCTTGTAATGCTGGTTACAATGCTTTATTTTATCTGCCTAATAACTGCAGCTCACACTTTCTATTCAAGAATACAATTATTTCAATAAATGCTTGAAAATCCAGATGCATATTTTTTGTGTGTTTACCTTGGGCATGCAAAATTAACCACAAAAAGGTAGACCTGTTTACACAATTTCTTAGGGAATAAAGAGTGGTCATGTTCAATATTGCTAATACCGTCTGTTACCTTGGTAAGGTTAGGAGTTCAGATGGGGCACTGTGAGCTAGCTAGGATTTAGACCAACATTTCCTGATGATATGTTTGAACTGAGTTCCCATATTCTGAAGTTTATGTTATCCAAATACACAGTACTATTTAATTCGTAGGAACCGGATAACATGGCACCCAATGTGGCAGCGCAACTGTACAAATATTTGAAATTAAAATGAATAAATAAATCCATCTGTCATTTTAGCATTGAGCTGCACAGCGGCTAATCTTTTCACTCACCCATTTCCAGTTTTTTTGCAGCTGCACAAGAGCAGGTCGTAGCTGGGGAGGGAACGGGGGTGGGTGGGGGTGGGGTGCGGGGGTGGTTGAGGAGAGGGTGGGGGCGGCGTGGGGTCTTGGTGCAGCGGGAGGGCAGTTGCGCGGCGGTGGGGGGCTGAGGGGGGGCATCAGGATGTGCGGAAGGGAGGGGGAGGCGGTTTGGGGGGCAGCTGGGTGGGGGGTTGAGGTGCAGTGGTGGGTGGGTTGGGGGGAGGGGGCGTGGGGGGCACAGGTGGAGGCCAGGGGCGCCTTGCACGGAGAGGGGGTCACTCGGCAGGGTGGGGGCGGGGGGGTCAGTGGGGTTGGGGAGGCAGCGGAGGGTGGGGGGGCACGTGGAGCGTTTTTTCACTGGCATGCTGGACTCCACTTTTTTCCCTTGGCAGGAGCTGATTGCGAGGCGCTAGGGTTGGGGGTGTAGAGGATTCAGAGGAACGAGGGGGAGATCAGGGAGTGGGGGGAACAGTAATGTTGTTGACAGTATTTTACAGGTACGCGCAAGGCACAACGCACCCAGAGTGACGGCCCCCTCAGCTCCACTGGTTAGGTGGCAGGACCCAGCGAGGACGCCGACCTTGACGCCAGGTAAGGTTGGGGACTGAGCGGGGTGTGGTTTGGGCAAGCGGCGCTGCGCGCAAGTGACGGTGGGGATGGATGCTGGGAAGAAGATGGGGGGCGGCTGGTGAAAGGTTGCTACGTTAAAGACACAGGGGTGGGCACGGACGGGGGGGAACCGTCGGGAAGTGCGGTGCCCCTTGGCGTCGGGTCGGGCGCGACTGGGTTGCTGGCGGCCGGTGGCACGAAGGCAGGGGAGTCCGCGGTCGGGGGGAAGGAGAGCTGCATGGTGCCGGTGCGCAAGCTCCCGTACATGGGAGTGACCAAGCCTCTGGAGGCACATCTGTCGCTGGCTACGAAGGAGAAAATATGGAAGGGGGAGTACGTGGACATTTTAATGCTGTTACACAGGGAGCTGACTTCTAAAGAGGGGTCAAAGGAGGAGGAGCAGGAGTTGGCGAGGCGCCCCAAAGTGCCCCTGATGATCAATAATTGGTCGGCGGCATTCCTCATGTACGCAAGCGTATATTGTGAAAAGTTTCCTGACCGGTCCATTGCATTGTTTAAGTATACGCCTGGTCCCACTATGACGAGGAATTCTGGGCCCCAATGGCGGCCGACCAGGAGGCTAAGTGGGGGGAGCTGGATTCTGACTTGTACCAGCAGACTATGGGCGGGGCGAAGTTTGGGCGCACCGTCTACACGGCTAGCGGTTTGCTGCTGGTGCCGACCCCCTTTACGACCCGCCCCACCCACGGAGGGGTGGGGCAAGGAGAGTCTCCCGGGCAGAATTCAGTTGGGACCTGCAGGGATTTTAACAAAGGGGCGTGTGGCTGGCAGGTGTGCCGTTTCCGGCACGAGTGCTCCAGGTGTGGGAGGCGACACCCAGTGGTTCGCTGCTGGGGTGTCGGAGGCCCGCCAGGGCAGCAGGCTGCGGCAACTCAGAGCGGGGGGACACAGAGCGGGTGACGGGGGGATGAGGGGGGACAGGGTCTCTGGTAAAAGGCTTGTACCCCGGTTAGGCTGGAGCGGATGGAACCATGACTGGCAGCAAAACGGCGGGCGGACGATGCGGCCGTGTTGCGACGGGGGTTTCGGTTAGGATTCGAAGGCCCATGGATTGCGCGCTGGGCAGACAATCTGAAGTCGGTGCATGCGCACACGGGAATTGTGCGGGACAAATTGTTCAAGGAGGTGACGGAGGGCCAGATGGTGGGCCCCTTTGCTGATCCACTGTTGCCAGGTTTGATCATCTCCCCTATTGGGGTGGTGCCCAAAAAGGAGCCGGGGCAGTTCCGGCTGATACAGCACTTGTCGCGGCCAAAGGGGGAGTCGGTGAATGATTTCATCTCGGCAGAGCTCGCGTCAGTGTCGTACTCGCCGTGGACGTGGCGCGGAAGCTCGTGGCGGCGGTCGGGCCAGGCGCGCTGATGGCGAAGTGTGACATTAAGTCGGCTTTCCGCCTGCTCCCGGTGCACCCTGCGGATCTCCAGTTGCTGGGGTTCCAGTTTGACGGGGCATTTTTGTTGACAAAGCGCTGCCGATGGGCTGCTCTATCTCCTGTGCATTGTTTGAGCAGTTCAGTTCCTTTTTGCAGTGGGCTTTTTCCAGGCGCACAGGCTCTGAGATGGTGACGCACTACATGGATGACTTCTTTCTGGTGGGGCGGCCCGGTTCGATGGACTGCCAGCGGCAGCTGGACGGTTTTACGGACCTCAAGGGCTATTTCGGTGTTCCTCTGGCACCATAGAAGATGCACGGTCCCCGTACGGTGTTGTCCTTTCTTGGTATAGAGCTCGACTCAGCGGCCATGGAAGCACGCCTACCGGAGGACAAGAGGTTGGCGATGGTGGCATTGGTGAGCGGAATGCTCGACAAACGGAAGGTGACGGTTCGGGAGGTGCAAGTTCTGTTGGGTCATCTGAACTTCGCGTGCCACGTGGTGCGGGCGGGTTGCACGTTCTACAGGTGTTTGGGGTTGGCGTTGTCCGGATTGATCTTGCCACATCACCATTTGCGTCTGTCGGCGGGGACAAAGGAGGACTTGCGGATGTAGCTGGCGTTCCTTGGGCGGTTCAATGGTGTTCCCATGGCGCCGCCGGAGGATTGGGAATGGGACGTCACGCTGTATTCGGATGCGGCGGGTGTTGGTGGCTTCGGTTTGTACTGGGCGGGCCGCTGGGGTACGGAGCAGTGGCCGCCGCAGTGGCAGGCGGGGGGCCGCAGCATTGCATTCCTGGATTTGTTCGCGTTGGTGGTGGCGGTCACGGTGTGGGCGCCTGATTTGGCACACAAGCGGGTCTTGTTCAGGGTTGACAATATGTCGGTGGTGCAGGTGGTGAACAGGCAGTCGGCCAGGGACCCGCAGGTGTTGAAGCTGATGAGGGTGTTTGTGATGTGTTGCTTGGAGAATGACATTCTATTTCAGGCTCGCCACGTCCCAGGGGTGGACAATGACATTGTGGATGCTTTGTCTTGTTCACAGTGGCAGAGGTTCCATGGGCTAGCCAGGGAGGCGGAGACGGTAAAGATGCCGGTCCTGGAGGAGCTTTGGTTGGTGGGAGACGCCGGGTCGTTCAACTGGTGAGGGCGTCGGTGGCGGAGTCCATTTGGAAGGCGTATGTCCAAGGTTGGGAGAAGTTTTGGCGGTCTGGCGCGGTGAGGCACGGGGATCGTTGGCAGCGGGAGGAGCAGGTGGTACGCTTCATGCTGGCCTTGATGGACAGAGGTTTGTCGAGGGTGACGATTGCGGGCAAGTTGTCGGCGGTGGCTTTCATGGGTAAGCTTTGGTGGGGGTATCCGCCGTCGGCGGGGGAGTTGGGGGCTCGATTGTTGGAAGGTTGGGCGAGGGAGAGGGGAACGTGGGTGAGGCAGCGTCGGCCCATTACGGTGTTTTTGCTGGGGGGTGTGTTATCCGTGCTGCCGTCGGTGTGCCGGAATGGGGAGGAGACCGCGTTTTTCGCGACGCTCATGTCTTGGTTGTTTTTTGGAGATTTCCAAGTGGGTGGGTCACAAAGGGGGGCCGGTGATCCTGTGGGAGGATGTGGAGGTGCGGGCCCGGGAGGTGGCGGTGCTCTTGCGCTGCTCTAAGACGGATCAGCGGGGGGAAGGGACTTGGGTGGTGCTGGGCCCAGGGGATGTGGAGGGGGTGTGTCCCGCGACATGGCGGTTGGCGGTCGGCCGGGGAGTGTTGGGGGGAGGAGGTTTTAGGTTGGCGGCAGAGTGACGGCGTCTAAGGTGTTGGGGGTCTTGCGATGTATGGGTGAGGACCCGAAGGTGTTTGGGACGCATTCATTTCGGATTGGGGCTGCGACGGAGGCAGCACGGAGAGGCTGGGGGAAAGAGCAGATTAAGAGGTTGGGGCGGTGGAAGTCGGATTGCTACTGGACGTACGTCAGGATGCGGGAGGTGGAGGGGGCGCTTAGAATTGCTGTTTCACCCTCTTACATGTGTGTCTTTTCAGGTGCTGCTGCGGCGGTGCTGGACATTTACATTGTGGGACACTCCTTATGTCAAGCGGGCAGAAAGAGATGAGTGGGACAAGCATGGATAACTTAACTTGGAGCTGGATGACCGCTTGTTTAGATGTCATTGGCGGGCAAAGGGGGGAATACGTTGGCATGGGTTGATGCCCTTGTTGAACAATGTGGTGCGGGGGTGTGTGCCCGGATGTGGTGTTAATTCATTTGGGGCGAGAATGACCTGGTGTTGTGTAAGGGATTGGCCCTGGTCAAGCAGATGAAGCGGGACTTATTGGAGATAAGGAGGCAATGGTCAGGATGTCACGTGATTTGGTCCGAGTTCATCCCCAGGAGGTGTTGGAGGGGAGCTGAGCTCCCAGCGGCCATAGATAGGACGAGGCCGAAGACCAACAGGGAGATGAGGGATTTCTGTGCCAGAGAGGGCATAGGTAGGAAGGAGCATCCGGAGCTTAGATACGGGGCAGTGTACTTCTTTATGGAGGATGGGGTCCACCTATCGCGGTATGGGATGGAGCTAGACATTGTTCAGGTGAAGGAGGCTCTGGATGTGGCTTTGAGGGTGTGCAGGTATCTGAGGGGGCAAGAGTCCTATGGGGGGTCGAAAGTCGTTAGGCGGCTTTCGAGTGGCGCTTCTCCTAGTTTAAAAGGGGGGGCATTGCAAGAGGCCTGGGCTGTTTGGCAGGTGGTGAGGAACACTGAGGTCAAGTTTATAGTTAGTTAGGCAGGGGGGCTTGTTGCAAGTGGGATGTTGTTTGATGTTGCAATTTTGGGGGAACCATTTTAGGGTGGGGTTGTTAGGCAGTTCAATATTTAGTGAGGTATAGTTTTGTTCGGCACAGGCCAAAGTTTGGGATGTTTAAGGTGCACCTGAATCCAATACACCAATTTTGTGTCTCTGGTCAGTGCGGTCGACCATCGGGAGGCATGCCGCCCCCGGGTTTTTTTGGGGGCGTAGGAGGGAGGGGGACACAGAGGAAACAGCGGGAAGTTGTTTGGGCTGGTTGGGCTGGCGGCGGGGCGTTGGGCTTCTTTTGGGCTGGTTGGGCTGGGGTCCTATATGACCGGGCATTTTCTGTCACTAGCCACCATTTTGGTGTAGTGACACAGCAGCCGGTCCTGGCACGGTTGGGGTGCAAGCTTTTTCCCACCCTCCCTCCCTTTTGGTAAATGTTTTCTCTGGTGTGAGGGGGATTTTGTGGCTCTGAGGGGTTTTCTTGGAAGTTGGTGCATTGGAGGACTGCTGGTAGTGGGTTAAGGTTGTTTTGTGTCGCTGGAACAGGTGCTGGTGTGCTGTGCTAGAGTGGCGCTTCTCCTAGTTTAAAAGGGGGGGCATTGCAAGAGGCCTGGGCTGTTTGGCAGGTGGTGAGGAACACTGAGGTCAAGTTCATAGTTAGTTAGGCAGGGGGGCTTTTTGCAAGTGGGATGTTGTTAGATGTTGCAATTTTGGGGGAACCATTTAGGGTGGGGTTGGGGGGTTGTTAGGCAGTTCAATATTTAGTGAGGTATAGTTTTGTTTGGCACAGGCCTATGTTTGGAATGTTTATGGTGCCCCTGCTTCCAATAAAGTGGCCTTTGTCACACCAATTTTGTGTCGGTGGTCAGTGCTTCCCCCCCTACTGTTGGGCCCCAAAAGATCTATTGCCGAGATTCTGTTCTCCGAGCGCACTGCTGGGAGCCATTCTTCTGCCGAGCTGCAGCGACTATCCAGGTGAGAGTGGCAGGCATACTGACGGCCCGGCTGCTGCCACGGCTCTTGTCGACATGACCTGGGTCTAGAGCACCTTTCTCCCTCCTGTGGATGGCTGCGTGTTTCTGGTTGCGACTGCTTAACAGGCGGTCGACTCTGAGCCCTACTGGTGTGCTTGGGGTGCAATTGCGGCCCAGTGTCTGGGGGTTGCTGATGTGCCACCATGCTGTATCCGGCGCCCCCTCCGAAGTGAGAGCCTTTGGCACTTGCTTTCCTGACCCGGTCGCAAAAGGAGACCCTTGTAATTGAAGCTGCCGGCTGTAACTTGTTGCCCCGCATCACCACTGGCGGTATTCCTGGAGCGAGAGGGGACCATCCATGAAGTTTCCACCGCTATCACTGGAACCAGAGTAGGATGTCAGGTTGTGTCTAATCATAGCAAGTTAGAGAGAGGTGGGATTGGTCTGTCTTTCGAAACACGGCGACCGGAAACACACAGAGGAGGGAATGGGATACCACAACCTTGTTCGCAATCCACAGAGGGATCGAACCTTAACCACTTTCTTGAACTTTAAATTGGATCCCCTCCCGGTACGGCTTGGTACACACACGTATCCAGTATACTTTTGTGTTCATCCACCATACTTGGTTTGGAGAACTTACATACAGATGAAAAACCGTTTGCTCTAAACTCAGAGCGGAGAATCATTACTTATATTCCAACGTTCATTAACATCACATACGGAACTATCCACCCGAAGCTAAAGTGTCCATTATTTCCGACCTACTGACCAGTGGGTCACACCACTAGCCCTAAAGAGTCGTGTTGACTCAACTTTAACACGACGAAACACGTGTCGGCTGAATGTGGACCAATTAAACAACCTTCCTAAAGGATAAAGATACAAAGATCTGCTGTTGCTTATTACCAAACTGTCACTAACTTCATTGAGACACTTTTTTGATTATACTGTAAATTGTGGTTGCGAGAGCTTTGCTTATTTATGCCGGCTGTAACTTGTTGCCCCGCATCACCACTGGCGGTATTCCTGGAGCGAGAGGGGACCATCCATGAAGTTTCCACCGCTATCACTGGAACCAGAGTAGGATGTCTGGTTGTGTCTAATCATAGCAAGTTAGAGAGAGGTGGGATTGGTCCTCTGCTATGGTTGCGCCAGCAAAGTATACAGTACATTGGAAGGGGGAACATGGGAAAAAAAACGCCTCAGAATCGGGCTCGGAGGCTAGCGATTCTCCCTTGACTCAGACTTAAAACAAATATTTGTAGCTATGCAGCACAGTCTGAACAAGATTGATGGGAAAATTGATGCGTTAACTGTCTAGATGGACAGGATGTCTAAAAGGCTAGACAAGCATTCAGAGTGTCTAGACGCTGTAGAAAATGGGTTTCTAACGCAGAGGGCACTTTAAACTCCACATCCCTTTCATACTCCGCCATTGACAAACAACTTCGGTTCAGGCCAGGGCGGAGGACTTGCAGGCCCGCTCAAGACGCAATAACCTTAGCCTGGTGGATATTGCGAAGCCCACTGACATTCCTAACATGGAGCTTTTTGTGGAACAACTACTCACCACAATGCTGGGAAGAGACTGCTTGTCTGCTATATTCGTGGTGGAGAGGGCACACCGTTCGCTTGCCCCCTGACCAGTACCAGGGGCTCCGCAAAGCCCAATCATAGCAAGGCTTCTTAACTAAAGGGACCTAGACAGTGCTCTCCTCAGAGAATTGCAAGAACTTCATTCTGAGCAAATATCAGTTTCTCTTTTTCTGGACTTTACGCAACAAGTGCAGGTCGACTTTTTGCACTAGTCAAGAGGAAGCTCCACGAGCTGCAACTGGACTACAACATTATGTATCCTAGCAAGTTGCAAGTTAAAGCTGATGGAAAGATGCATATCTTCACAGATCCATCACAAGTGATGCAATTTCTTAAACGGAGAGATGCCGGTCGCTCCTGGAGGGGCCCTCAGGCGAACAGCAGGGATGAGATTTCACATGGAGAAGAATAGGGACTCATTGCTTCCTATGTACTACTGGGAACTCTAAGTTACAGAGCTTAATTGAAATGTAATGGGCACACTTCCTGGTTTGTTGAATCCTGCATGAGGTGTGAAAGTAAGCCGCTATGCAGTGACTGGGATATCATTTGGTAGAATGCCACCTGATGGTTTGTTTGTTTTGGAGGGCTAACTCTATACAGAATCTAATATGGTGAACTGTAAGGGGCAGATTTATGAGGCCCTTGCGCCTCTTTGCGCCGCAATTGCGTCGCTTTATTTGACGCAACGGCGGCGTAAACAATGCGCCCTATTTACAACCTGACGCATCTAGGAGATGCGTCACGTTGTAAAGCCCTGCGCCATAAGGAGGCATTCCTGCGTAGGGGGTGGGAGGGGGGCGTTCCTGCGCAGGAACGCCTCCTGAAAGTGGCTGAGTGAAATCTATGAGATTTCACTCAGTCACTTTCAGGCCAATGCTGCGTCAAAACCCTGCGCCTGCCTGAAGCAGGCGTAGGTCTTGACGCAGCATTGTGAAGATGGGGCACCCCCGAGCCTTGCTGTGCCGTTTTTGCCCCATGGTGCGCCTCATTGTAAATGCAGCGCACCATGGGTGGCGGAGCTGTGTCGCACTGTGGCGCACATTAACTGGCGCATCCCTGGGGATGCGCCAGTTAACATAAATGTGCCCCAATGTTTTTAGGTGCTTTACACAAAGCTTCTCTCTTTACATGTCCTTTTCCTCCAAAATTATAGGGACCTCACTGAGAATGATATACGCAAGCTGTTACTCCAAGAGGTCATTTTACTATACCTATGGCATAAGTGTGGTGAGAATTGATCCGGGCATCTGCCCCAGAGTGTGAACCACAAAGGGAGTGCCTCATTAAAAAAATATTTTAGTTAGAATATACTTCTTTCTTGTTATTCACTGTACGAGGGTAACTTAGCGGGTGGGGCAGGGTGGTATCGACTATGTGCAGGTGGGGTTTGCATAGCATGGGTGGGGGGTGGTTGTCTGGTTTGAAAGACAGTAACAGTCTGTGGCATTCATGTAATTCCATGGTTTCCCTGGATTAAGCATGGGCGGAAAATCCGTTTCGCTCGCGGATTTTGCGGATTTTCGGGAAATTCGCAATCCGCGAGATTTGCGAATCTCCCGCAAAATCCGCAAATCCGCGAGCAGCGGATTTTGCTCGCACTGCTCGCACTGTTCGCGTGAGTTCGCGGCTTCCCAGTACAACTTCGCGCCCCGCGAATAAGTGTTAAATTGCAGAAATACGATCTTAGCAAAACTGAAACTACTTACCAGGTTCAAAAGTTCAGGCTCATCATTAGTAGCCATTTCCTGTAGTGCTTCCTGAGGGGCCCCTCCAGAGTTCAGTTGCCAGTTGCAACTATTATGTGACCCTGCTCTGAACCTCAGAATAGTTACACATATGCCACAAAGGTCCTGAATTACAGCTAAGGGAGACAAGCAGGAGCCAGGCTGGAAGTTAAAATCCATTAATCAGCCCCTAATTCATTATTGTCAGTTGGGGCAGGGCAGGTGTTGTAACTAATTTTGCAACAATGAAAGCACTTAGCAAGTGCAAAAGATCACTAATCAGGAAGCACTAAGGAAGCAGGTGCCAGCTAAAAAAATATTCTGTGACACATTAATCAGCCCCAAATTAATTCAGGTCACTTGAGGCAGGGAAGGTGTGCTTTGCTTTGCCGAAAATAATGTACACTGGACAACCAGAGGGTGTGGTGATGAAACAGAGGGTGGCATGGGTGGGCCAGAGGGTGGCATGAGTAGTCAGAGAGTGGCAGTGGTGACAGAGTGGCAGTGATGAAGAAGAGTGTCCCAAACAGGCTGGACACGTAGAAACAACAAGTTCGCAAAACTTGCGACCCGACAGGTAAGTTCGCAAATTGCGAAATTGTAAAAACCCTCGCGAACTGGCAGAAACACGGGCGAACACAAAAAAAAAAAATCCGCAAATTCGCGGGAATTAGCGGATTTTGCGGATTGCGAGTTCGCAAATCCGCAAAATTCGCGAACGCGAGATTCGCAAAATTCGCCCATGCTTACCCTGGATGGGGTCAGTGGCGTGCTTGACATAGCCCGTAGCAACCTCAATAATGGCTAGCACTGTGCATTTGTTTAACATGGAACATTAATGGGCTGAACGATCACAGAAAGGTTAGGAGGGTCGTTGGATACCTCAAGAGGCACCTAGTATTTATAACAGGGGACTCACCAATCTCTTCAGAGTAACATGCTTACGCAAAAGCTTCTCCAGGGTAGGTTCTGTGCAGCAGGATTTACGTCACATTCTAGAGGGGTATTGGTATGGATGAAACTTTGTTCAGTGATCTCATTACAAGAAATAGAGGTGGATCCCAATGGGAGATATGTCACTGTGAGATGCCAAAAAGATGGGTTAATGATTAAACTGGTGAATGTGTATGTCCCAATTATGATGACCCCCAATTCTTTCAAATGCTGGGGGCTAATATGATGCGTGACAGGAACACCCCATTAATGTTAGGTGTGGATTTCAATTGGGACCCTTAGATCTACTTAAAGATCGTTCTAAGGGTCCCAATTGCCGCCGCTCAGCAGCAGCTGGAGCCATCCTAGATCTAATTGAAGAATTGGATCTGTCGGATGTTTGGCGACAGCGTTCTGCCGATGTTGCAGGGTTTACCCACTACTCAGCCCCCCATGACATGCATACTCAAATTGACGATTGGTTCATTTCCAAGATCCTACTCTCCCAGGTTGAAGCATGCGCCCTCCTCCCATGCACCTACTCTGACCACGCACCTGTACAACTTAACATAAAATGTCCCATTAGACAGGAGACTGCATTCTTTTGGAGGTTTCCCACTTATTCTTTAATGGGCCCGGTGTTCATTGCTGAAATTGCAACAGCAGTATATTAGAGGGATAGTACTCTCTAAGCATTTGGGGGTGCTTCGGTAATAAACTACCCAGTTTAATAATTTCGGACAGTTCCACGTCCACTCCCACTGAAGTTATGGACTTGTGTACAGTAGCCCTTTCCAAGCTCATATCTTGCGTGAAATGTAAACCTTTCCAGGAATAGGGTCTGAACTTGCTAGTCAATAGAATCAAATGCCTTTTTTGGCATCAAGAGATAGGATCTCTAATGTTTCATCAGTACCTCTAGTTTCATCTTTCTGCTGATATAACTGCTGTAGATTTATTCTGGTGACCCTTTGCAACATAATGTCTGACTTGTTTATGTGGTTCAGTGTTCGAATCATATTTTGTATTCGTTTTGCCAGTACTTTTACCTTTACCTTAAAGATTGACTTCAGCTGGTAAAAAGAGCAGTCTGTTTTTGATTTCCATTTCTTGTGTATTGTTTTGATTGTATTTGTCAGACAGCCTTCCGTGGGGGGTACGAGGACTACTGGGCTCAGCCATAGGGCCTAGGGTTGTTTGCCTCTAAGGTCTCAGGGTCTATCCTACTATGGCTCTGCGAACAGGGTCAAATACAACCAATTCAGTGGTAGCAATTGTGAGCAGTCCCATGTTCTCTAGGAGGTGGCGTGGGAGTGTGCAAGCTCAGAACTCAAGAATTACACAGCAGCACAATACCAGATTGTTCAGCCCTATGCTTTACCTTAAAGTACTTTAATGCACACTCAAAATGTAATGCTCCAAAGAATAGGCTACAGGTACATTTACTGCACTAGTGCTTAGGCTACTGAGCCTTGGATCAGGATTGAGGCCTCCCACTTCTCGGTATTCCCATTTTTAATAAACACGCAGACACGGAGTGGAGATCCACACTTCTTTTATTCTTTATTTCTGTTTCCCAGTATGGCACTCTCTCGCGCTGCCCCTCCCTTCTCCTTCCCATCATGCCTGACCCGGATGTAGCAACGGAGTCAGGCAAGACGACACAACATCTCCCCCGGTTTGATTTGGCAATGGCCCCAGTTCTATCACTTCTCTTAAAGTTCTTCAATGAGCTGAACTGGTCTCCCAATGATTCTCTGGGTCCGACGGGACAAGCTCTGTGCTCGGGCTTCACCCACATCGGTGGTGCAAGGGTGTTCTTCACACTGATCCATTTCTGGGCTTGATGTGTCCGTGTCATAGTTTGCTTCATTTTCTCGACTGTAGGCCTCTGGGTTACATTTTTTGATGTGCAAAATGTTTCTGGTGGTACTCTCGATTGCAGAGGCAGCTGTGATCATTGTCCCTCTTTTCTTTGTTACCTGGAGCGGGTGAGCATGATAGCGACTGTCAGCTTTGGTTTTCCACTCTTGCTTCACCAATACCCAGTCTCCTTCTCGGATGTCAGACACCTTAGCGTGCCGGCGATCGTCAGCATATTTCTTCATCCTTGCTTTCTTGCCCTTGTCGATGTTCACTAGTGTCTCATGGTCTGATGCCGGGGGCCTAGACCGTGCAACTGCATCCGAGGTCGGTATCCGAGTGTGCAGGTTTCTCCCGGGCATCAGAGTGGCGGGATATCTGTTGGTGGTTCTGTGTAGCGTAGTCCTGTAAGCTTGCAACACTTCATTGAGAGCCGGTTGGACATCTCGTTGAGACAGTTCTGCTTGTTGTATTGTCTTTTTCAGGGTGGCCATGAAGCGTTCGACCATTCCATTGGCTTGGGGCCATAAGGGAGTAATTTTCTGATGCTTGAAATTCAGGTGATTTGCAAATTCTGTGAATTCACGTCCATTGAATGGTGGTCCGTTATCAGTTTTCACAACTTCAGGGATTCCCAGGCTGCAAATACTTTGTCAAGGATGGGTATGACGGTGGACGCCTTTGTGGATGAGAGTAGATTTGCAATGGGGACTCGTGAGTACTCATCCATGATGACGATCACATATTTGCCGAACTTCAGGGAGCCAAAGAAATCGGCAGCTACTTGTTGCCATACGTTGTCTGGGAGGTCTGACATTTGCAGCGGAGCAGGTGGTTCTTCACGCCTGACTAGTTGGCACTGTGGGTAGTCTTGCAGCGTGGATTCCACCATCTGGTCAAGAGACAGGAACCAAGCCCTCTCTCGCAGTGCTTTTTTTGTGGCCACTACGCATTTGTGGCCATCATGTGCTAGATTGATGGTCTCTTGTCTTAGTTGGTGAGGCATAACAAGTCTTCTGTCCCTTAGCAGTAGCCTGTCTGCACTGATCGTGAGATTATCTTTGATGTGTCTGAAAGATGAGAGTTCTTGCTGGTTGGTGGCGGTATTTGTTTGCACATCCTCCAGGTGTTTCCAGTAGCCGGTGCGGACGCGTTGCATGACCTTTTGAAGTGTGGCGTCATTGGTGGTGACCTCTCTAATGATTTCCAGTGTGACAGCAGGTGGGCATGCGTGGTCAATGACAAAGTGGAGGTACTCTTCAGCCACTGAGGCACGTGTTTGTGTTGATCCTTGAGGATGGCGTGATATGTTGCCAGCCGGGTTCTCCGCCTTCCCCGGTTTGTGGATAATGCTGTATGTATAGTCTTGTAGGCGGATCCCCCACCACTTGATCCGTGGAGACATTTTTGCTCTTGGGTTGCTAAAGATGGTGATGAGGGCTTGATGGTTGGTGATGAGAGTGAAGTGTTTACCGTACACGAACAGGTGGAAATGCTCACATGCCCTTACAACTGCCAGACTTTCCTTCTCGGGCTGTGAGTATGCTCTCTCCATGTCGGTGAGGCTGCGGCTGGCGTAGGCCACGATGTGACGTTGACCTCTTTCGTCATCATATTGGGCTAGGATGGCGCCAAGCCCGACAGGGCTGGCATCAACAGTAATTTCTGTCTTTCGTCTCAGGTTAAAGTATGTCAGGTGTGCGGCAGAGCTCACAGCTGTCTTGATCTTGGTAAAAGCAATCGCGCATGCAGTGGACCATTGGAAGACATGCCCTTGTTTCGTGTACTCTTGCAGTGGGTAACTGATGGTCGCATAGTCCTTGATGTATCGGGCGCAATAACTGGCCATGCCCAAGAAAGATCAAATGTCACTAATATCATGAGGTTGTGGCGTGTCAGCCAATGCCGAGACCTTCTCGGGGTCAGGTCTCATGCTGTCTATGGAGAAGATGTGACTGTAGAGCTTGAGGGTGGATTTGTGGAATTCACACTTGTCTTTGTGGAGGGTGAGATTGGCGTTGAGAAGGGCATGACACACTCGATCCAAGGCTGTGTCATGGTCTTCGCGCATGGCGCCGAAGACAAGAATGTCGTGACTGCAGTTAAATGAGTTCGGGATGTGGTGAATTACTCGCCAAACAGCCTCTTGAAAGATCTCTGCTGCTGAGGAGATACCGAAATTGAGGCGCTTCTACCTAAAGAGTCCTTGATGCGTAGTGAATGTGGTGATGTATCTGGATCTTTCATGGAGTTCGAGTTGGTGATATCCTTTGTTGAGGTCTAACTTTGAGAAAACTGTTGCTCCATTCAGGCGAGTGATCATGTCACTGATGTGGGGTCCTGGGTACCTCTCTCGTTCTATAGCCGTGTTTGGGGCTTGCATGTCCACACACAGGCGTACTTTGTTCTCGTGTCCCCGTTTTGGCACGACTGCCACTGGCGACACCCTGTAGGTCCAGTTGATCTCTCAATAATGTCCGCTCTCAGCAAATCTTGGAGTTCGTCATCAACTGCTTGTTGGACGTCTGCCTCAGGAACAGCTCTTAGGCTGTGGTTCCCACCTGGAACGCAGATCACTCTCAATAGTCTTCTCTGGCAGACATACACACAACTGCGGGTCAAACTGCTTTTGACAGTCTCTGGCCAGTCAAAAATCTTGCAGGGTTTGCAGGCTCTTTCCCTATCTTAGCAGGCAGGTTATCTTATAGGCACCTGGGGTCAGGAGAACTGCTTATTCGATCAAGGCAAGGCGTCATGTGTCCCTCACCTCTGGGAAGCTGACTGCCAAGCATACTCCAGGTCTTATTGCACAAATGTCCTCTGAGTCATTCCTTGGTCAAAGAACCTGAAACAATAGATTGTTCAGTGTGTCCTCCTTTTATACAGTGAAAACAGTCAAGAGATTTACTATTGCACTTTCAGAACCAGTTCATAGGTAGGTCATTCCAGGCACAGCCTTAGCTTATGCTGATGCTGCTCACAGCAAGGTAGTCTCCAGACTGGGGCACACACACAGAGGCACAAGGGGGAGTGAGCTTTCTGCACCTGGCTATCAACAACCACACCGAGCAGTGATTAGGGAAGAGAAAAGGCTGGCTTCCCTAATTGGGTCACTTTAACCTTAACAATAGACTGGAGTCCACCCCTTTACTAAACAGTGGTACTACAAGAAGTCTGATCAGCAGCCTCACTTAGCAAAAGCCCTAATTGAATTTCTACAGTAACCTGGTCTCTTTTGTCTACATTTGTGCGTGTAGGTCTCCACACACCAGCTTCAGGAATGCCAGTAATATACTTCCACTGTCTGGTAAAACAATCTGGGCATCATTTTGTGCACGGGAGCATGTCAGGGGCTTCCAAAATGGAACTGACAGGATGGCATCATTCTGGCTCTCTTATACTCACAATGTATGTACACATCACTCAGATTTGAGATGTTAGTGCCAGGATCTGGATTGGCGCATAGAAGATAAACTTTTCACAAGTGGGCCAACCGGCCTCTACTCCAGTGACAGATACAAAAAAAAGTCTGGTCACACTATGGATGCACAAAACACTGCACAGTTCTACATTCTAAACCCTTAACAACTTCAGCGATCCACTGTCAGTAAATGAGGGCACACTTGGTGGCCACTTCAGGTCACAGAAGAGGTTCAGGACCTCACTCATGTGAAGGAACAGGCCTAGGACTCCGCATACACACTAGACTAATTTGAGAGTGGGCCCTAAAATAAAAAAATAAAAATAGGACACCAGATACTGACAGTCAGACACTCAGGCAGGGAACCACAACTGTATTCCATACAGAAAACATTCTCATCCTAACAGCATATTGGAAATCACTAGGCAGTTTCTCTGTTGTTGCTGCCTCCTGAACATGTCAAGCAGGTAGGAACATATTAGAGAAGCCAGGTCTTTAAAAAGTTTTACATTAAGGCTGTTACATCCCACGGCTTAACCACTTTGCATCTGTTGGATGGTGTCAATCACTTCTTCTAATGTCATGTCACTGTAAAGGACAGAATCTGCAATTAGTCCCAGAAAGGGTAAATTAGCCAGGAAGGTACAAGTTTCAGAGCCCACCACAAGCCTCTCTAGCAGTGTCTACATAATAATTCTCAAAGGCCTCTCCTATTTCTTTGTCCCAACTATTTTGCCAACCTATCTCGCCAAATCTTTTTTTGCAGTTACTACGAAAAGCCAGTAGGTGACCCACTTTACAAACCACTAATTTCATGTGTGCTTATGTACCTGGCCCTTGCTCACCTGTCCGCCTCATTGTGGGACTCTGCACAAAATAATGTCAATTTGGATATCTATGTCACAAGGGGAATTGTGTATTTACCTTTTCATCTCTAGCACGATCTCTTCAATAGACAGTATCTTCTCAATTCTAGTCTGTTTCTTGTAATGAACCTTGGTCTCAACCCTTTCTCTAATTACACTTCCTAAATTGGAACAGCCAACTGAACCAATGCCAGGCTGTCGATAACGAAAGTGGTGATGTCTTCCATGATAGCAACTACAATTTCACTGTCCGAAGTTCTCTTACATCAAGGCTCGAGGTAGCACCACATCTTTTCTGTGTGCCACGAGTCACCACAAAAAATAAGTTTTTAGATATTCCTCTTTCCAAGTACTCGATTTCACTTGCCTGAAGAAAAAAACTGTCAATTATTTTGAAAAGACTTCGTAAAATGAGGATTTTGGTGATCAATGTTATTTTGCAGCCTTCAGACCTCGGATAGTTTCAAGGCCTGTCTGTGTAGGGCAAACTGTGAGGCAGGGAACATGGATCTATCCGTGTCCATTATCATTACTTCATTAAAGTATTCTCCTGTAATGTGTATGGACAGTGGTACCTTCAGTAGTAATGGTCTTACCCTGTCCAGTGTAACGGTCTGTAGTCATGGTGGCTTGCTCTTCACAGGTCCCGTGAACAACCCCTTGACACTCCTTTGGGTCTAGGCAGATATGTTTTAGTATAAAGGAAGGAATGTATGATTCTAAAGGGAGGAGGCCTTTTGGCTAATATGGTCACCCCTTGTGAATCAATAGTACATCCAAAGTGTGCCACAGAGATGCATTTCCTCCTCCAAAGAAATGTGCATTCAGAATCCAATAAATAGCTCTTGTGTAAGAGAACCCTATCAGGGTTTTATGGTTTGAGTTCTGGGCACAAGCTTTCTTTTCATCTTGTCTCCAAGACCATTGATATTCCAAACCATTAGCCTAAGTGTCTCCCTACATCTAGCACTTCCTTACCCGCAACGTTCCGTAGATTTTATTGTAATCATATACTCACCGCCCCTCATGAATCCTGAAATCAGTTTGGCCTTGATTGATGTGCTTTCAGTTTATTACCCCCCTGAAATCCCAAAGTCCCACTTTTCCGTACTGCAGATTTTCAACCAGCCACCACTACATGTGCATGTAAATCAACAGCGTAATGTGACTTTGTAGGGAAGCTGTCCCCTACGAAACACAGTAAAGTGTGATATAGGCAATGTGTGTCTGTATTACTCATCCCTGTTGGAAATGGCCCTTTCTGCAGGGTAACTCCCAAACATTTTGCTTCCTCCTCCCCTTTTTTCTCAATTTGTTTTTGTTGGGGTTAGGAGTCTGGACACTTTACCACTGCTAACCAGTGATCGAGTGCAAATGCTTTGAGCTTAAAATATGGTAATATTGGCTTATCCACAATTGGCATACTTATTTTTACTAATGTCTCTAGTAAGGTGCACTACATGCACTCTGGGCCTGCAAATTAAGTGCTACTCGTGGGTCTGCACCACTGATTGAGCTAACCACTTAAATAGCCTTTTAAACACGTCACAGGCTTGCCACTGCAGAGCCTGTGTGCAGTTTTAAACTGCCATGTCGACCAGGCAAGTTAACCCTCTTGCAAATCACTGAAAGTATGTTCTCAAAAAGTTTATTGAAAGACATCATTGGGTCGTGCAAGGGATCCTAGTGTGAGGAGGGAACACTATGATGAAGCATGTCACCCTTGGGTGAGTGAAGGTTTTCGTCCTTAGAAAGGTGTCTCCTCATCAGAGACAGGACATATAACCTCTTGGCCCTCTTATTATATCTTTAATACTCTTAGGAGACCCTGTATTCTATGGTTTCCCCTTTCACAACCTAATGATGCCTTTCAAAAACATTTTGAGAACGTACTTTCAGTGAGTTGCAATTTAGATAGGGAGTAGTACCCTCTCTCCTGGGGGCTTCTCCCTTTGATCTTTCATGTGTATTAATAAGTAAACACTCTTGCCAGGCTCAAACGTTCTTTTTAATACACATAAGTCGCCCCCTAAGGTGACCCTGGACAGCCCAAGGGCAGGAAGCAGTGTATGTAAAAAGTAGGACACACACTTTTATGGTTTACATGTCCCGATAGTTAAAACTCAAATTTGTTTATCTCTACTGCAAGGCCTATTGCTTCCACAGGATAACATTGGGATTACCTTATCTCATTTTATAAGTGTAATTTAAATTGGGCAGAGATTAGACCCCAAAGTTTGGTGTCTTTGGAATCACAATTTAAACAACGTATTGTCGGATTTTATATTGTAATTCTTAAAATGCACTTTTAGAAAGTTGGCATTTTCCTAACTGTAGCCATTTGGTGCCTGCTGCCTTTCTCTGAATACACACGTCTGGGGTGGGAGACAGCTTGGCTTTGTGCATTCCCTCTAGACAGCAATAGACACTGGGAGCTTAGGTGTGACTTGATGGGCCATTAACTGGCTCGATGGGGGGCCGGAGCTAAGGACTGCCTCACTTACACCTGGATAGGCTGTGTCCTGCATATACACAAAGGGCTGCAAACTCCCTGTGGTGAGTTTGGAGCAAATGCAGGGACTCTGCACTTCTTTTTTAAATCTTGTCCCACTTCAAAGGCACAACTGAGATAAGTACTGGACCTCTTACACCAACAACTCAGTATACTTCTGGACCCATGGATACTCTGCGAGGAAGAAGGACTGCTGTGCAGCTGTAGGGACTGCCACTCTGCTGGACTCCTCTGCTGTGCGAACCAGCTGCCCTCTTGCCTGGCAGTGAGGGTTCATCTCCATGCATTGGGCCCTCATCAATGACAAGGTACTTTGCTGCGGGACAAGTTTGGTCCCTGAATCCAACCCACACTCCATGCTGGTCAGCCTGAACTGTTGTTTTTGACCCAGTCTAGTGTGACCAGACAGCCCTGGTTGGTGCTATATGCTTTTAAGCAATACATTTCAGTTTATTCTTTAAAACAATCTGAACTCCAGTTATACTTTTTGAATTTGTCATTTTGGTCTTATTTTGTTCATTAAATTAGGCTATACATGTCTAACCAGGTGTGGTATCTTTTTGTGTGGTGCTGTACAAATACTTTACGTATTGCTTCTTAAGTTACACCTGACTGTTCTGCACCAAGCTACCAGCGGGTGAGCATAGGTTAATTTAGGTGTGTCTGTGACTTGCCCTTACTAGGATTGTAGTTCCTGCTTGAAAAGGGTGCATACCTCAGCAAACCAGAAACCCAATTTCTAACAATCCCTATACACTGATGTTTTTAGGACCCACCCTGTAATATTTTGGAGTGGGCAAATAACAGACAACACGTTAGTCTCAATCTCTTTTCAGAAAGTTATAAAACTCTGTGTGTTGATCAAATCTCACGTGTCAGAATCTATACTGTTGTTTTCTGCTGAGTCAGTGTTCATTCCTCCTATCAAGCCCACCTTGCATGGACAGTGGAAGCCCATGCGAAGACTATAGCTTCATCGAGATGGATCTTGTTCTTCCGACAGCAGGTCTTCCTATCTGTGGATCACTTTCAGTTGGGCTAGGAAGAAGAGCATGCATTCTTCATGCATGGCTGTATTTTCTTTTCTTGACATCCTCAAAGGATTTCCTTTGAACTTGTGCTAACTTCTTATAGTCGGAGAAAAACATGACATGGGATAACTCAAGTTTAAGTGCCAGTTGAGTATACCATTACTAATACAAATCTGTCTCAGTAGCTGAGAAATTTTACAGGGGGGGAGCAGAATCAGCGATTGTTTGGTTAAAGAGCTGTGAGCTCTGTCTATAGCAAAGCTGGAGGAAAGTGTGTAGTAAATGTCCTCTCTAGTGCTCTTTACTAGTTAGACTGTCCTATGTCATCTGTGACATAATAGAATGCCTGGGTGACTCTCTGGCTCACAGTGTCTCTATCTACCTGTCTGTGGCAGTTGGTCATCTCAGGCTGAGCTGCTAACAGCTAGCTCCTGGTGGGGTTCTACTTATCAACTTCTGTACTTTATATCTTGGAAGGAACTTACAATAAAGGAACCTATCTTCTACAGTGGACTCTTCATCCTCCTTTACTACAAAGGTCATAAGTGAAATTAGTGTGCACATCTATTTCTTTAGGACATTTGTGTGGACTCTTCCTTAAGTTCACACTGGAATGCAGATTATTCTCAGGTTGTTCCAGTACGCTCAGCATTCTGAATATTCTATTCTATTCTTCAGTGAAAGCGATGTGCCTATTTTTTCAGACTGCAGTGTGGAGTCTCTGGGTGTTGTTTTCTAGTTCTGAGAAGCAACCCTTTATCTCAGTCATGCAACCCAACACGTTTTGCACGTCTTGTTGTGGGATTGCAATATTTAATGTATACCAACCTCCCCATTTTTTTGTAACCATTGCAGTGTGCTACATAGCTCGGTGGATGACTTGTGAATTCTGAGTCTGTTTAAGGTGTCTAGTTAGCTGGGCCCACTTGCATGACTTATGCTGCTGTGTTGCTCAGGGCTGATGGTATTTTGATGTATTTGTCCAGCCGCTCATGACAGAGGAAACATCCCCCCCCCTTGTCTTACATCACTTTTCAACTCCCCTCAGAATCCCACTTGCACTCCCACAAGACCACCAGCCAGTGTTATCACCACACCTACAATAGTCTTCCAGTGGCTCCTCGCACAAAGTTGACCATTCTGTCAAATGCAGGTATCTGTGAAGGCATCCCACTTGGAAAGTCCAAGTCAGTGTTTGTTATTGAAAGCGATTTTTCCCTCTCACATGCATCCAGGCACCTCAGAGTGTCCACATCAAGAATATGTCAGTGGGTGCTCACCCATTTGTAGGCTCAGATGTTAACATAGTGGGTATTGCTCTAGTCTGTCTCAAATCACACTATATGTTAGAATTCTCGACATTTGTTGTATACGCAGTTTGAAAAAATATGAGATTTGGCACCATGGGGATATTATATAGGGTTAAGCTTAGTTGACTGCTTATACTCGACCAAATAGATCACAGACTTAAGAACAAAGCATAGATAAATGATTTTCCTGTTTATCATATGGTTTTGGTGTAGTGTATTACGACAATGACTTGTTTAATCAATCCTAATCCATAAAATGAGTACACTTAATTGCATGTTTGGCTTTGTAAATGTGCCATAGACGTGGTATAAATATAATTTTTTTAAAAAGCGTGATGCGAAACAACTGTCCTCACTCATGCGATTGCTTCCATAAGCATGCCCGGAAGAAAGAGGGGGGAGGGGTAATTTCACTCTGTCTAAGGATAGCTGACAGACAAGGCCCCAAGTAGCATGTGGTGGTCACGACATACAGGAGATTGTGTTTTTAGCTCCCTGCCACATCCAAGTCACTTTTATGGGCACTTAGTGCCCATGTCAATCAATCAGGATTAATAGTGTACCAATTTGTTCAGTGATATTAGATGCAGGTCTTGATCCTGCACTTGGTGTGAATAGGCATATGCAAGGAGTTGCTATATAGGATGTGCATACAGGTGATGTAGTCCCACAGGGTAGAGGAAAAGGAAATGTTGATCTGAGTCCTAGTGCTTTGAAGGAGGTAATACCTTACCACTTCTGCAGTAAAGTTGGATTTGGAAGTCATACTACAGATTGAATCCTGATGTAGTGCATTTTGATGCTCAAATGCAGAATGTCATGCCACTAGAGAGGGCGATGCAATTAGCTAGCAGCCCCAATTCTGAAGGCTGCTATGCCCAATATGCAGAACGTAAGAAGCACGAGGCAAACTCTGTCCCAAACACCCATGGTGCAACTGCAAATGTAGAATGAAGGGTTACAACTCCTAGTCCCATCCTGTGGAATATGTGTAATATTTTATTTGGCATAAGCAGCAGCCATTGTGGCTGTGATGTCCATTTCCTTTCCTTCGTAAATCTCCCGTCCTCTGCTGCTCGTCTTTTCCTGCCTGTACTATCTATTGCAGTGGACTTCCTGACTCAGCTAAAAGCAATGTACATGCTGTCGGAGCTGAGCAGTACATCTGTTAAACTGTCAAACATTTCTCCTGCCATAAGCCCTCCTGCTCACTTTGCTGACCATGTCATTTGTATCTGCCCTTGTTTGCTAATAACTATTTCTAAAACTGTTCTTTCCATTTCTGTTCACATGCTTACACTGCACAAAACCTGTATAAAGAGGGTACTGGTTTGCAAACCAGTGTGCTACCTCGGGCAGCACTTGAGAGTGCTGTGTGAATGTGGTCTCACTCATGAGTGATTAATAAACTTATTTATTTCCTACTCCAGTGCTGATCACTACTTTATTGGTTTTTGAACCCGTCAACAAAAGGGTGACCCTGCACCAATGTACCCCTGAAAAAGTATATTTCCACAGTTGGCGCCCGTCATGGGCCCCATTTGGAGACGGGGCCATTCAAAGGAGTGGTCTTGATGGAGGATTGGAATTTTGCTGAGGCAGTGCACTGCACGAAGACCTTGGTCTTTGCAGGCTAACGTGAATTTTCTGGTTTTCCTGATTTGACCCTCCAGGTGGTAGCCTGTCTCAACTGGGGTTTTCGTTGGTGCACTTTTGTAGCAACCATTAGGTCGACCGGAGATCAGCAGGTGGGAGTTGGAGGCTTCTGTCTGATAAGGTCGATAAAGCGGCACTCTTGATTTTGTTAAGCCTGGGCTTTTTGTTTGAATCTGTTATCCAATCTTTGCAAATTTTGAAGGCAGGTAATATGGAGATTTTTCTCCTTTTTAGATATTTTGAAGTAGTAATAGTTTATATATATTTTTGAAGCATACCGGTTATCAACACACTCCGTAGGTGGTTTTGCTGTTCAGGTGGTACCAAAACAAAGTTTAGAAAAAAAGTCAGCCAGTCCCCCAAAGGGGACACCCAATAGAGACATGTATGTCAAATATGGTATTTCTTCCATAATATACGGTCCACTGTGGAATAAATACACACAAAAAAGATTCTGATCTACAATGGCCAGTGAATGGGTCATTTGATTTAAAAAAGATTCAATATGTTGAGCAGTGTTTAATTAAAAGAAAAAGTAGACAGGATATGTTTGCTTGTGTTTATGTGGGAGAAAGAAGTACCTGAGCGAGTGAAGAGAGCAGAAAAAGAACATCGAAAAACGATATATCAAAAAGTGCTAGAACTTAAAAAAAAATAAAGAACGAAGATAGTGAATGTCGATTAGATGTAAATGTCCAGTACCCTATTGGACCCCTCCTTATCCCATACTCAATGAACCTCAGGATGACTGCATCCTATTAGGACACCCCCCACCCCTGATAAATTTCCAACGGCCCATGATGAGGTTTCTGACAACAAGCATTTGTCTTCAGAAGAAAAAGAACAAGATAAACAAGATAGGCGACAGACTCGCTCTACTTTGACTAAAGCAGACAAAAATAAATTAAAAACCGCTGCTAGGGAGGAGGCTCACCGGCCTCACGCTGCATCGATCATTGTAACTATGGTTCAACAGTGGAAAAATACAGAGCAATTTTATTTTGTAGAAAAGTCAGTTTGAGAGGTAATATTTGATTATAGACAAATTTCTTAAGAACTAGAGCCAGCTGATATAAATCCGGATTACAAACGATTAACAGAGGGGACTTTTTCAAACCCATCTGATATGTTTAGACGAGTGGTTAAAATACGAGACGCAACATTGTGTTTATGAATGAACAAGAATTAGCCAGAAAACAGAAAGATGTAGAAACAGTTCAATCCCCGGCATAGGAAGTCGATGCCCTGGTGGATGAGGTTGCACCTGTTAGTAGTACAGGTGCTATGAAGCTGCACCCCTGTCTGTTCCTCCAAAGGGGGCAGGAACAAATGAGGACAAAACTTCAGATGAAGGATAGTCTTGCAATCCCAATAAAAAGGGCGGGTAACAGCTGGTCTCTGAAGACGGACTTCATCCATGGGAGGTATTAAGGGCAAATGTGGGGTGTAGTTTCTCCAGGTTTAAATACCTGCAACTTGCCTCTTGGTTTACAGCGGAAAAGGGAGACATAAAAGGAAATTGGGAAACTGAGCAGTTCCTGCAAAGTCAAGTCAAAACCACTTCATTCGATTAATTAAAATCATAAAAGTACACATAGAAAACGCATACCATAATATATATATTGGGTGAGAACGAAAATGTTAAAAAGCAAGAAAATATCTCAGATAAAACAATTTCATAATTTTTTAAGTTTCCAATAAAATTCATATTTCAATCATTCCTGAGGATCTTATTTTCCTAATCCGTGCAGCAGGTACAAGAAAACTTGCAATATTAAAAATATTCCAAGGGTTATCCAATAATTGGAGATACAGTATGGCTAGTTTGACCTGTAGAAAGCCCTTGCCTCTCAGAAGTGGAATTAAAAACTTCTTTCTGATGTCAGTATAAAAATCACAGAATAATATAAAGTGCGTAGTGTCCGGAATTGAGCTACAATCACAATTACAGAGTGCTGAATCCTCTGGTTTGCTCCAACCTTGAAAGTTCCCCAATGAGAAATGAATCAGGTTGAAACTAAATCTAGTCAGTAACCAGCTGTGGAAGGGCTTTGTGACTATTCTTAGGTAGGGCTCTATAAATGGAGATAAAATTAGTAAAAAAAATGGGCCCTAACCAGAGGTTTTTTTATTTCCTCACCCTCCCGTTCCTGCTCCATTAAGCTCAGAAAGTGTGTTTTAACCCACTTTATATCAGCTTTCACAATTCCTTCTGGGACATGATAAATTTCTGGGGGCCCAAGTTTCATAAACATTGCTTTAATATAAGACAGCCACTGTATATCACTAGCTCTTTCTAGAGTGACACAATCTTTTAAAATCCGGAGATTCAACGTAAGTTCCGAGTTCAACCAGGTCTTTATCCAAAAAACCAGGGAAGCCAAGCTCACCAGATCAGACACATTTCCCATTCCCAGCTCCTGGTGGGTGGCAAAAGTTGGAGTCGATTGGGGGATGGACAAAAGTGAGCAAATATTTGTATTTTCAACCTTCTGAACCCCCCACTGCTTGCTTATACCCCCAAATAGCTGCGCCATATGTCGCAATTGCCAAACATTTCGCCTTATAAATGGAAAGAATGGCTTCACAGGGCTTACCTCCTAATCGCCGTGCGAAACAAAGTAGAGCTGATGATCTACCCACAGCATTTTTTTTAGCTATAAGCTGGGGCACCCAGGAACATCTATCATCAAACAGGACCCCCAGGTATGTAAAAACCTTCACCCTTGTAACCTCAGCCCCATTACAATAAAAGGTTCTAACTTTATTCTTACGTTGTCCCATGGTCAATACATGGGATTTGGCAATATTAACAACCAGATCCATGGAGTTCATGAAATCCCCAAAGGAATTCAGTAATCTCTGAAGACCTAAGGGGGTTCAAGCTTGTAGAACCGCGTCGTCCGCGTATAGGAGAACCGGGATAGTACTGTTTCCTACACGCGGAATGTCCAAACTAGTATTGTCCAGGGTTTTATCTATGGCATTTATCTATAACGTGAAAAGTAGAGGGGCCAAAATACATCCTTGACGGACCCCTCTGCCGGATTTAAAATGCCTTCTGCAATTGCCCTCCTGGGTCACCCTAACGGCCGCAAACAGGTCCAGATGCAAATCAGCTAAAAAATATACCAAACATGGATCAATCCCCAAGTCAAGCAAAATGGACCATAGCCTCGATCTGTTCACAAGATCAAAGGCTGTAGATAAATCCATGAAGCCCAAATAAATGGACCCCTTGGATGCTACAGTATACTTGTTTATTAATAAGTGCAGATGAAGGCACTGGTCCATGGTGCTTCTGCCTGATCTAAATCCGTATTGAAGATTGGACAAGATCTCATTTTCTGTGACCCACTCTGAGACCTTGGCCAAGATCACTTTGCCCAAAATTTTAACGGAAGAATCTGTCAGTGAAATGGGACTATAGCACCTAGGCTCCACTCTCTGCCCTTTTTTAAAGACAGGGATGATAATAGAGTGGGACCATGAGACAAGGAACCCCTGGACAGCTGTAGAAATAAAAAAATTAGTTAAGGTTTTGGCCCAGAATTTAACATTGCCCTTGTAAAGGTCGGCAGGGACGCCGTCTGGGCCAGGAGCCTTATTGCTTGCGGATTCAATTATTGCCCTCTCAACATCTTCCTCTTTAAAAACCAATGGAAGGAAAGCATTACTAGTGTTGGGGGCCAAAAAGGGTTCAAACACCTCATTACTCCCATAGATACCTTCAAAATGATTTAACCACTCATCTTCTGGGATATTAATTTCCAATATACCATTTTCCTCCCCTGAAAGTAGCGAGCTATTAACAATAGACCAGAACTTTGAACTATCCTTTAAGACTTCCTCAGACATTAAAGCGTCCCAAGCCTCTGTTTTTATTTCATTTTTATGGGACAGTACCATTAATTTATATTATTTTCTAAGCCTAGCTATCTAGGCCCTATCTCTAGGTTTAACTTTGTGTTTTTACTACATTTTGGTGAGCCCTAGAGCATTTAGAGTCAAACCATATTTTCCCTTGATTTAGTTTTGACTTAGTTATAATAGTTAAGTCTGTGGCAACCTGTCTGCAGATAGCTTCAAAGGCTGTAATTGTTATATCCGCCGGAGTAGAATAGTCCGCACACTATGTGGTGTCGTCTTTAACCTTTGAACAAAGGCTACCAAAAAAGTGATCAGGAACTACTTTTGCGCATTTTAACCTCCTCCCTTGATCTTTGGTTATCACAGAAATAGGCCCCCCAGTGTTGACTGAGACTTCCAAAAGATAGAAGCCCTTCTCCAACTCTAGAATAACCAGATTATGATCACTGAGGGGAGAGCGTGTGGCATTATAAAAAACTACTTGCCCTAGTAGAGAGGAAGATAGAAATATGTAATCAACAACAGTCTCCCTGTCCCTGGCCTTAAACATTGCAACCCTCTCACTGGTGTCATAAAAACCTGGCTCATAGAGATCAGCGCATAGAAGAACTTCCTCAAGAGCCTCCCCTTTAGAAATGTGTTCAAAGTGAGGTGGCGATGAGTGAGATGGGCCATGAACCTCATTGATTGAACAGTTAAAATTACACAAATGAATATTAAAATCACCCATAAGAATGATGTGAACATACGTGGTTTGCTGCGCTTTATATGTTTCTAAAAAACATGTCAGGTAGAAAAGATGCTCATTACTATACTCACTTTCCCCTGAATTATAAAAATTAATTATCAACGTTTTGGATGGTTCTTGGTGTTATGTTCCGCTACTAGGCAATTAGGGGAAGTTGCCTCCAACATCATTAGTGAGCCTTTTAACCTTACAGAGAAGAGAAACATCAGCCCTCCCTTTGCTCTACCTGCCGGCGTTGAGCGGGCAGGCCGAAAATAAGATTTAAAACCATCTACCCAAAAGTTACTCTCCTTGTCCCATGTCTCTTGCAGAGCTATGATATCAAAGTTTCTAATAAGCTTTAGCCAATTCGGGTCATCCCTTTTAGACCGAAGCCCTGCAATATTCCAGCTCAATAACTTAAATTTAACCCCGACCTCGGCATCAAGGCTAAGTAGATTGGGAATGGGGAGCCGGGAGGTAGTGTCCAATGGCTCTAGACAGACAAAGGGGAGAACCTATTGGATAAGGCTAGCATCTCCTTTCTCTGGTTTACCTGAATACTAACTTCTTGGGGTGGTAATGAAACTCTTGGACTGGCCCAATCAAAATGAGATTCTATTTCATTGTAGTTTAAGGCACTATAGGGGGCCCGGGGTAATCTCCTAGGTGTTGGTTCTGAGTGGGTTTAACATCTACGTTTGAACATCTGTGAGGGGGGTAGAAAAAACCCAGTGTTGGTGCCCTAATGCTCCCCTCACCCCTCTTCACATCTGAGGCATCCCACAATAGTCTAGCAACAACATCAGGTTTATTAAAATTAACTATAACACAGTCCCCTTTTACTTCCTTTTCGGAGTATCCTAACCACCCCACCCACCTGGCCATTATGATGCTAGAGGAAATTTCAGTGTCGCCAGAGCAATTAAGATCACACCATTTTTTAGTTTCAGATATCAGGGCTTTTGTCGATTCTTCGTCTCCAACCGCCAGTGGTGGTACCCTTACCAGAATTACAACTAGAGGGGCTGCTTCAGGGGGGAGATTAATATTGGGTTGTGTGACTATTTTACTCCTATCCTGCTTGACTATAGGCTTCCCACTACACCTGAATTGAGCGGGGTCCTTTTGGCCGCAGGATTCTTCACTGTACTACTCCGGTTCTCCCTATCCCCAATGCAATCATAGCAACAGTTTACTCTGGGAGCCCCAGGCTCAGATTTCTCTTCCAATGGGGGGGGTTAAGATCGGGTTCCCTACTTCCTCCCCCATAATTATCCCAGTACCTGTTTTAAGCTTGGGGGGCACAGATATTTTGATCGAACTGGGTACACAATTAGACATAGTAAGAATCGAGTTAATGCGCTCGCATTCTTCTAATATGCCAGCTACACAGATGTCCATTGTGTCAATAATGTATTTGGCAATACTGGTTAAAGCCGTCTCCAACCGAGAGGTAAAGATTTCCTCCACCATGTCCCGTACAGTTACCTCGAGGGAGTTAGTAGGGACAAGCCCTTGGCTTGAAGAAAAACTTTTTGTGACATTGTTCCGCTTACACGATCTCCCCGTTAGTCTCTTTGTCACAGGGCTTGGCTTATTAGACTGCCCTTGGGGAGCCGCTACCTGGCCTAGAGAGGGGGTATTACTTGCAAGAACCAGGTCGACTACCTCTGTGACATCATGATGCGATTTCTGAGCACTAGTTGGAGATGTAAAAGTACAAGAGGCTCCAAGGGGACCGGATTTTTCAGAGTAGTATCAAAAGAGGAGGCCCCAGCTACTTGTGCATCAATAGAGTCCAACCCAAGTTCCCTCTCTGCATTGGCAATTTCTGTGTTCAATGCTCCCACAGCCGAAGTTAAATACGAAATATTTGTGGCTGATTTCCTGGGGGCTTTCGCTTTTACCCCCCCCAACCCCCCCCCCTTCCTGGTCTTGGGAGGAAAGAAGTTTCCGCTTACCCATGGTGTAGGTGAAACAGAAGAGGGGTGGCTCAGCCCGGCCTCTTTCGGTCTCTTAAGGCCACAGACGGCCCGCGCTTTGCACGGGCTTAGTTGGGCACCCACCCGCGCGCGTCCTGGGAGTCAGCAGGCGGTTAAAACCCCCCCGATGATAAGGGGGAGGGGCTGCTAATCCTGTTCGCACTGCTGCTGTGCTTGCCAAAGTGTGACGCATCTCCCGCGAAGCGGTAGTCGCAAGAGGTAAAAGAACCCACAGTAACCTTGCTCCCTTGGTTTAGCAAACTGCTTGAGAGGCACGTAAATAACATCTTGATGAACTATTTGGAGTCAAATAGCCTTCTGCGTGCCTCTCAGACAGGGTTTCGTCCTTTACATGGGACTGAAACCGCCCTCCTAGCGGTAACAGAGGAAGCAAGAGCAGTGTTAGACCGGGGTGGAAAAGTCGCCATCATCTTAATAAACCTCAGCGCCGTGTTCGACACGGTCAACCATGTCACGCTGTTACAACGACTGGCGGACATAGGCGTGTCGGGCGCGGCCCTGGAATGGCTGACATCCTTCCTGGCTGACCGTTTCTTTCAGGTCTTTGAGAGTGAGGCAGTGTCATCTAAACATCCACTCAGGTGTGGGGTTCCTCAGGGCTCCTCCCTGAGCCCCACCCTGTTTAATGCCTACATGGAACCCCTAGACAGGATAGTCCATCCCTTCGGTGTGCGTATTGTCACCTACGCGGACGATACCCAACTGGTGGTCTCCTTAGACCACTCGGAGGGATCGTCCAACACCTTAGGCCCCTGTCTGGAGGCTGTTGCCAGATGGATGCAATCTTCCTGTTTAAAACTTAACGGGGAGAAGACAGATGTCATCTTATTGGGTAATCCTTCTCCCTCTGTCTTTGCATCCATCTGGCCACCATGTCTGGGCCCGCCCCCCGTTCCCAAGTCCCAAATAAAAAGCTTGGGGAATTGGTTTGACACAGCCTTGAACTTCTCGGTCCAAGCCACAAAGACCGCAGCTACCTGTTTTGGGTTGATGAGGATGCTGCGGAAGGTGCTCCCTCTGCTTCCATTTCAGGCAAGGAGGATCCTGGTCCAGGCTCTTATACTATCTCGCCTGGACTACGGGAATGTCCTCTATATGGGAGCCCCCTCCTTTGCCATCCAGAAGCTCCAAGTCACCCAAAACAGTGCGGCCTGTCTACTCTACAATCTTCCTCACTGGCAGTCAGCAAGGAATGCCCTAAGGGAGCTTCACTGGCTCCCTATAGCGGCTAGAGTACAATTCAAAGCCATGTGTATTTTACACAAAGCCTTCCATCGCATTGGCCCTGCAATTTTACAGCCCTTGGTCACTCCCTATGTTCCGTCCCGCTCCCTCCGATCCTGTACCCTCCAGCTGGCTACCTCCATCAGAGTCAGGAAAGCCCGCTGGGGAGGCCGCTCCTTTTCACACACGGCGGCTAAGCTCTGGAACACCCTCCCTTTATCCCTTCGAGGAACTACTAATCATCTTTCCTTCAGGAAAGCCCTGAAAACTCACTTGTATGCTAAATCCTGATGATCTGCCCTGAGCCCGCGCTAAGTAAGTTTTCAGTCATAAGCGCTACGAGGCCTCCGGGTAGATAGCGCTATACAAGTGCAGTTTCAATTCAATTCAATTCAGTAACGAGGGGGAGGGGCTGCTGATCCTGCTACCGGCCCACAGGTTCCTGCGGCTTAGAGTCCTGCCCCCACTGCTGCTGCGCTAGTTAAAGTGCGACGTGCCTCCTGCGAAGCGGGAGTCGCAAGAGGTAAAAGAACCCACAGTAACGAGGGGGAGGGGCTGCTTATCCTGCTACCGGCCCGCAGGTTCCTGGGGCTTAGAGTCCTGCCCCCACTGCTGCTGCGCTGGCCAAAGTTCTTGCAAACAGCACATTGTAAAAAGAAAGAAGTTTCTATTTGGTATAGGAAGCTCATGGAAGCGGACGACGTGGAAACGCCCCCGCAACATGAGGTTTGGAATCAGTCTACTTTTGAGTCTAACATTGCAGTTGTTGTTGTGACTCCCAGCCAGTCTCTCCACCCCGCTCCCGCCTCCCAGCTGCCCCTCCCTCCCACTGGAAGTTAGGAGCTGACCTGTACGCTCCAACGCTGTGACCGTCCTGACTCGCTCAGAAGCGGCCGCTCCCCACGCTCCCTGCTTGACTGGTATCGTAGCGCTTTGCTGCTCACTGCTACCATCTCCATTTGTTGATTTTCAAAGCGCTTTGTTGCCTCTCATTGATTTCCATAGCGCTTTGCTGCCTCGCATTGATTTCCATAGCGCTTTGCTGCCTCGCATTGATTTCCATAGCGCATTGTTGCCTCGCATTAATTTCCACAGCGCTTTGTGGCCCGACTTATTTTTATAGCGCTTTGTTGCATAGCCCACATTGCGCGTGCTGCCTCTTGTGCTTGTGTGACCTCGTGGCGCTGTATTCGAAACCTCGCATTGCTGGTTAATTTATATTGTGCCTGATTGTGCCGGTGCCTCTACCCACATCTTTGCAGTGTTCTGAATTGTGCCCCAATCTCGTCCTGTTTCACTTTTGGCTTACTGCCATTTTGTTGTTGTGACTCCCAGCCCGTCTCTCCACCCCGCTCCCGCCTCCCAGCTGCCCCTCCCTCGCTCCGCCCTCTCCACGATCCATTTATGACAGATGCACATACGCGCAGCGTTCACGCGCTGCGGGCGCACCCCATGCGCGCCGAAGGTGCGCCAAAGGTAAGCCCGTCTACGCCCGTCCGCGCCTGGCCCGCGCCCAGTGCCAGACCCCCTGCCCCCGTAAAACCCACTCCACCCGCATAACGTACGACGCCGCTACCCTCTTAGCTCTCAACCCCGGGCGACTTCCAGACTGCCACCAAGCCGCCTCAGGACACCCCCATGGACCCTTCACCTGCCACTCCTGCAAGTTCGACTGCATCAGGACCCACACCAAATCCACAAACTCCAGAGCTCCGACACTAACCACCTGAAGTGCATCCTGCTCAACACCCGCTTGGTCCACAGACACGCCATTGAACTTTGTAACCTACTCGACACCACATCGCCGGACGCCGCCTTTCTTACAGAAACCTGGATGAACGCCTCATCAACGCCCGACATCGCCATAGCCATCCCAGACGGCTACAAGATCATCCGAAAGGACCGCATCAACCAAACAGGAGGAGGCATCGCCATCGTCCATAAGAACACCATCCGCATCACGACCAGTTCCGACGATAACCTCGCAGCCGCCGAACACCTTCACTTCCAGATCCACACCGACCCCAAGACCACACTCAGAGGCACCCTCATCTACAGGCCACCAGGACCCCGCACACAATTCAGCGAAGACATCTCTGACTTCATCAGCCCACACGCCCTCCCCTCCGAGGACTACATTCTACTGGGAGACCTCAACTTCCACTGGAAAAGAACGACAGCAACACCACCACCCTTCTGGACAACCTCGCCAATCTCGGACTCAAACAACTTGTTGACACCCCAACCCACTATGCCGGGCACACGTTCGACCCAATCTTCACCTCCAGCAAGCACATCTCCTTCAATCACACAACTGCTCTCCATTGGACGACCACAGCTGCGTTCACTTCAACTACATAAAGACTATGACCCACAACCACCCACAACCAATTCCCCGCAGAAACTGGAACAAAATCACCACCGACCAGCTCTTCACATCGCTTCACCAAAACCCTCCTGCCAAATCATCGGACCCAAATCAAGCAGCCACCAACCTCACACAATGGATCACCCACAGCGCTGACGAATTAGCACCCTTGAAAAACCATCAAATCAAGCAAGGTAGCAAAAAAGCCCCCTGGTTCAATGATGACCTTAAGAAATCCAAGAAGACCTGTCGCACCCTCGAGAAAACCTGGCGAAAAAACCCAACCACTGACAACCTGATCACCTTCAAGAACACCACCCGCAAACACCACCAACTGATCAGATCCACCAAGAAATCAGCATTCAAGGATCGACTCGACAACGCCCACAACAGCAAGGAACTATTCAACATCGTCAAAGAGTTCACCAACCCCACCGCTGGCACCAACGATATCACTCCCTCCCAAAACTTCTGCGACTCTCTAGCCTCGTTCTTCCACAACAAAATCGCTTACATACATAACAGCTTTGGCGACCAGTCCACCCCACCCTCCTCTGATCTAAAACCCCCCTCCAACACCCTTTGCGCCTGGAACCCAATCACCACCGAAGACACCATCGGCCTGATGAACTCCATCTACTCAGGATCGCCAACCGACCCATGTCCCCACCACATTTTCAACAAAGCAGACTCCATTATCGCACCCCATCTCCGAGACGTCATCAACTGCTCCCTCAACTCCGCTACCTTCCCGGAAAGCTGGAAACATGCCGAACTCAGCCCCCTCCTGAAGAAACCTACAGCAGACCCCACCTAACTTAAGAACTACAGCCCCATTTCGCTCCTCCCATTCCCTGCCAAAGTCATTGAGAAAACAGTCAACAATCAGCTCACCGCCTTCCTCGAATCCAACAAATCACTCGACCCTTCACAGTTCGGCTTCCGAGCCAAACAGCACCGAGACCGCCCTCATCGCAGCAACAGACGACATTCGAACTCTACTGGACAACGGAGAAACAGCTGCCCTCATCCTACTTGACCTCTCCGCAGCCTTCGACACAGTCTGTCATAACACCCTTACACAACGCCTCAGCAACGTCGGAATACAAGTAAAAGCATTGAGCTGGATCATCTCGTTCCTCGCCAGAAGAACCCAGAGAGTCCGCCTCCCCCCTTTCAAATCAGAAGCCACTGAAGTCATCTGCGGCGTTCCACAAGGATCATCACTCAGTCCAACCCTCTTCAACGTATACATGAGTCCCCTCGCATCCATCGCGCGCCAACACAACCTCAACATCATCTCCTACGCAGACGACACCAAGCTGATCCTCTCCATCACCAAAGACCCAAACACCGCCAAAACCAACCTACACGATGGGATGAAAGAAGTGGCCGAGTGGATGAAGAACAGCCGTTTAAAACTGAACTCGTACAAAACGGAAGTCCTCATCCTAGGTTCATCCCCCTCCGCTTGGGACGACTCATGGTGGCCACCGGCCCTGGGAAACGAACCCAAACCAACGGACCACGCACGTAACCTGGGCTTCATCCTGGACTCCTCCCTCTCGATGACCACACAAGTCAACGCCGTCTCATCATCTTGCTTCAACATCCTACGTATGCTCAAAAAAATCTTCCGCTGGATCCCCACCGAAGCAAGAAAGACGGTCACCCATGCACTGGTCACAAGCCGACTGGACTGCGGAAACACCCTTTACGCCGGAACCACAGCCAAACTACAGAAAAAACTCCAACGCATCCAGAACGCCTCAGCCAGACTCATCCTAGACATCCCCCGCCAAGCTCACATTTCCTGTCACCTGAAAGACCTCCACTGGCTCCCCGTCAACAAGAGAATAACGTTCTGTTTCCTCACCCACGCACACAAAGCCCTCTACGACCTAGGACCCGAATACCTCAACACGCGCCTGTCTTTCTACACCCCCACCAGCCAACTATGATTGTCCAACCAAGCCCTCGCCGCAATTCCATGCATCCAAAGATCCACCATGGGGGGGAAGATCCTTCTCTTACCTAGCGGCCAAGACCTGGAATTCTCTCCCCACCCACCTCCGCCTTACACAGAACCACCTCTCCTTCAGAAAACAACTAAAAACCTGGATATTCGATAAGTAACGTACCCCCCCTCCCTCAAGCGCCTTGAGACCCTCTGGGTGAGTAGTGCGCTATACAAATTCTAAACTTGAACTTGAACTTTATTTATGAACCCTCCTTGAAACCTTTGTATAAACATGTTAACCGGCCAGTTTAAAGAAGAACCACTTCTTTGTGATCAACAGATTTAACTACACACCTGCTAAAATTGCTAAGTTTGCCGCTCTTTCTTCCCCCAAATGTCCAAGACGCAATCTTCTTAACTCGAACGACATACACATTTTTTATGAATGTCCTGAACTTAGAGTTTATTGGTAAGAAGTGGGGGATGTACTATGTGGCATCTTTAAAGCCAATATGAATAATATTTCTCTGGTAATATTTGGGACATCTGGCAGGCTCTAGTGATCTGGGTCCTGGATTTGAGATTGATATAATCCCCTCTGGCACTTCCCGGTCCAATGATTACACCAAGCCAACGTTAAAGGGGCTGGTCTGGTTTGACCTAAGCGAATGCAGTAGTCGTAGGGCGCACTGTTTGGTATGACGGCATTATGTAAGATCTGCAAATGCTTAATGGTGAAATGAGGACACAAAAAAATAAACTTTGGATGATGCAAAGGGATATTTTATATATATTTGGGTTTACACTCCTTGGAGTAGAGCTGACGTGATGGCTCTTAAAGCTGCTTTGCCTGATCACGGACAAATCCCACCGCCATCTATGATAAAGTGGAAGGAGCTATTACCTCTTGCACTATGGCCTCTTGCATATGTTCTTTGGGCTTATTTTGCCCCGTGATATGTGGAAAACAATATGAAATATAGATGATAATGTAGCATATGGTGATACCTGGGAATATTTAGAAGAAATAGATGCAGAACGGGAGCCTGCACAAAAACCTCAGAAAGAGATATTAGATCTTCCTAAAGCTATTGTGACTAAGTTAAAGACTCTCATACTCCCTAAGAAAATAGATTGAAGTACGTTTGCATCCTGTGAACAGAAAACAAATGAGTCAGTTTCGGACTTCTTTTCAAGGTTTGAGGAAACATTCCATGATTTTAGTAGTCAGTCATTGGCCGATGATACGGGTAGGCATTAGTTCATTGATAAATTGGTCGCTAATATGTTACTGAAGATAGCTAGTCGCTTCAAAGCCAGCGAGAGTCTTTGGACCACGTCTTCACCAGTTTCCCATTTGACTTAGGCTCAATATTATGAGCGACATGAAGCGAAAGGCAGGGAGGAAAAGCAGGTTAAAAGAATCAAAAGTTATGTTGGCACAAGTATATGGTTTACCAATTAGGGGAAGTGGAAGAGGTAGACTTGCAATGTGTACACCTGTGGTGCCCCCTCGCCCTTGAGGAAATGTGTCACCTAATCAGTGTGCTTATTGTAAAGAGACTGGGCATTGGCATTCTGAGTGCACTCTTTTGCAAAGTCAGCAGTACCAATGGAGAAACAGTAGTGTGAGAAGACACCCAGGGAATTCAGGAAACAGGGGAGGTACAGCAACTCGCCCCAGATTTGAAGCAGTTGAGCAAGGACCAAATTACTCTAATACTTTTGATAGACGAAATCAAGATCAAATATCTGATTATTCTGATAAGGTCCTTGCAGATTCTGATTACGCATAAGGATGCCTAGGATGGGGGTAAGAAACCGGTTAAGGTGCCAGTAGATCAAATGGGTCCTTCTGTTGAAGCAAACTTCTTAGGATCTAATGATCAGTTTCTGGTTGACACAGGGGCTCCCTGTAGTGCTCTGTCTAAAAACTGTTTCCTAGGGCTCCCCTGTCTGGCACAATGATTACATCAATAGGATTCGATGGGACACCTACACCTAGTCCACTTCCACAGCCACTTGAATTCAGACTTGACAAATTCACTGCATCCCGTCCATTTTTGTTTTTCCCCTAACACGCCGGACAACATTGTGGGTATCGATATCTATACTACTATTATAAAGGAAGAACTTTGAACCTTTGAGGCAGGTAAACTCGGGAACCACAGCGCCAATCCACACACCCGATACATCGTTGAAATTGTCAGGGTGTGCAGATGGACATAGGCTATATAAATAAAAAAAATATACCTTATTTAAAAAATTACGAGAAATAAAAAAGTAGTCCCCTGGAAGTAGCGCCGGCCACAACGTGCGTGCTCACATTAGGAGCGCGGGGAGGAGCGACGTCCAGGAGCACGAGGAGGAGCGGCAGACATGAGCGCGGGGAGGAGCGGCGGACAGGCGGGGAGGATCGGTGAGGAGCGGCGGACAGGCTGGGAGGAGCGGAGAGGAGCGGCGGGGAGGAAAGGGGAGGAGCGGCGAGGAGCAGCAGACCGGTAAACTCAGGAGCGCGGGGAGGTGCGGCGGATGAGGTAAGGCTCCTGGGGACCCACGGACAATGTCCGGGCGGGGGCCCTGAAGCCGAGGTCGGGACGGGCTGCTACTCCGGGGACCCACGGACAATGTCGGGGCGGGCGGGGGCCCTGAAGCCTGTTTGCTCCCGGACAAGGTCGGGACGGGCTGCTAGTGCTTAAATATTTTCCTGCCACAATACATTTTTCTCCAGAAGGTAGGTGTGTGTTATTTTAAATAACAATTATCCAATGGTTGAGAGATCCTATCTATCTTATCAATGAGAATGGCACTCTGGCTTCCTTACCTAGTGTGAAGAAGGACCACAGTTATTGTTATCATTTCTTGCCTCCCATCATCACCAAGTCTCGCAAAAGAAATTACAACTTTGTAGACAGCAGGTTACCTATTTATGTCACCTCCTGTCCAAGGGGGGGAACCTGCACTCATACCAAACCGCATTCAGATCATTATAGATACTCCTGTACCCCGCACTTAGAATGTTTGTACACGGATTGGCCTCACTTCTTTTAAGGCAGTTTTTCGCACATTATTAAACCTTTGCTGGCCTTTTTTCTTTTTGCCCCTCCCATGGACTGCTGAGTGCCAGAACGCCTTCCAATAGTCACGCCAAGCTCTTTGTTCTGCACCAGTAGTAGGAACTCCAGACTACACTCACTAACAAGAGCATGTGAGCTTAGTACAGACTTACTTGTCAGTAATTTTACCCACAGCCAGTACGCTTTCGGGGTGGCACACAATTTTGGCCGCTTATGGATAGAAAGGGGATTTCTCACCTCACATGGGACACAAATAGTGTATGGAGAATTAGTGCATAATCTTCTTATTGCCCTAACCTATCTTAAGAAAGTAGCAATTGTTAAATGTAGTGTACACAAGAAAGTAACTGATAAAATAGGATCAGATAAATGCATTTGCGGATCACACAGCCTGTGAGACCGCAATGCAGCGAAGTACCACCTCCATGTATGTTGTGAAGTCACAAGCTAAACGTTGGCATGATGCCAGGCAGGAAGTGCTGGACATGCAACAATCTGCCTCTGCTGATGAAATATACCAATGGTCTAAGGAGGGAACACTGGATGATGAGGGCTGTTGGAAGAATAAAGATATGACCAAATGGAAGTTACCCACAGCCTACTTATATTCCTCTATTCACATGGCACATGGGCCAGGACATGTTGGTGCATCCTCATTAGTAAAACAACTTCTGCAAGTTTGGGATCATCCGGATATTGCCAGCACTGCTAAAAAAGATAGTCCAGTCCTGCCTGGTCTGTCTCCAGTATAATCCTGGGCAGTAAACCCAAACTTCAACAGGAGGGTTTGCAACACCAACTGCACCTTTCGAGGCATTGTAAATGGACAACGGACCTCATTTTATTGGGCAAGTTGTAGAATATGGCATGAAAGGGTTGGGGATTAAGCAGAAATTTCATGCCGCTTTTCACCCACAGTCAGCAGGCATGGTGGAGCGTTTCACCTCCACCTGAAATTGAAATTGGCTAAAATACAGGCTTCCACGTCAATGAAATGACCTGATGCACTGTCCCTAGCTCTGCTTTTAATCAGATCGATATCACATATACAGTCTGGCCCTACACCGCATGAACTAGTCTTTGGGAGGCCCATGAATATTTGGGAGATCCCTAAGCCTCGCCTTATACATGATGTACACCACGTGCTGATGAAGGACTATTTGTCTCAGTTAACTTACAGCTTGTCTTCTATTTATCAGTAGGTATAGGAAGTTCCTCCAGTCAGGGTGATGGTCACAATCTGCGGCCTGGCGATTCCATGCCGCATGCCCTCGTATGCCCAGCTACGTTGACAGATCACCGGGACAGTCTGATTACCGAGAAAGGGCGAGCTGCGTCACCTGAAGGACCGGAGGAAGTCTTCCCGGATCCCACGATCCCGGATACATCTAGATATCAGCTTCGATCCAGGAAGAAAGCCACTGTCCTGGGTGGTTAAAGACTGACTACAAAGGGGGATAAGCCTATTAGTGACTACTCATCTCAAAGTTTGTGACAAAAACAACGCTTCCCCAGAACCTAAGGGCATCATCTGTTTTGTTGTTTGCCGATGAAAATGAGCTTGCCTAAGAAGGAGGAGATGGCAGCAAGAATGTGCAATGGCTGTACAATCTGCATCCTTGGACTAACTTTGACTGTTGCCGTCATCGCTACTGTAATGTGGGTGGTCCAAGAAGTAATGCCTGGAGCCTCCTTACCCAACATTACGTTACATCACTTGCTGCAAAAGAGCACCATCATTTTGATTTGCCGCAGCATGAACAGGGAACCAGCAAATCTGAGAAACAATTCATTTCTTCAAAGGTTGCATCAGACACATCAGCTAAGCAATGCCACCCTTTCTAACGAACTTTCCAACACGGAGGTGCCGTTATGTAGCACGTAAAAATCTCTACTTTCTTTTCTTTACTGCACAAGTTAGCCCTTTTTCCAATCTGTGGTATTTTACTCACTTTTTGGGGATTTTGAGGTATATCACTTTTTAGTAATGCACCGCTGTGAGTATAGAGGCAAAGTAATTGTAATTTTTTAAAAATCCTTTCGCCACCACCCTTATCGTTAAAAACATTGTTTCATTTTCAGACATCCCACGTCTCTCTATAGAGATTCCATTCATCTTGGTCCTGAGGAAGGTGGTTTCCCCCACAGAAACGTGCATAGACCATAACTGTCTTTGAGAAGAGGTCCCTGGGAGGCTATTCCATCAAGGTGGGTGTTTTGCAACAACTCAACCTGTTCTCCCATAACTAACAAGGGACCCTCCACAGGGTCGAATCGCTTTTCCCTTTTGTGCTGCATGTGTAGTGTGCAGTTGTAAGAATGTGGTTTGAATGAGTGTAAATATTGGTAATGAATGATTAGATACAGCTCCTTTTTGTTTTGGGATGTCTGACTTTACATATAATTATGTGATACTCAAAAGAAATGATTTCCAGAAAATGTAGCAATACAATTTGACACAAATATATGTATTTTTGTATTAACTTTTACTGAAATGTATGTACACAAAACAATTACATAAACATAATCATATGTATAATAAAAGGTTTTTACATTTCTAAAAAAAACAATTCTGACATAATATAACGTTCTGAAGTTTGTCAAGGTTGATAATCATAGTTGGGGTGTTGTGGCATATTAGAACCTAGCAGGTCTTTTGAAAATTAAATAGGTCGGTATAGAGGTTCCCTAAACCTTTTGGTTTTGTTTTTCCCCCCTCCTCTTGGACCTAAAAGTAGCGTAGGGGGGAGGAGGGGTTCCCCCCTACAGTCATGCTGAGAGTCGTAGCTGCCAGAACATCTGTTAAACAATCATTTTTGCTGCCATAAGCACTCATGCTCCCCCTCCCACTTTGCTGACTATGTAGTTTTTATCTGCCCTTGTTTGCTGATAACTATTTCTGCCCTTGTTTGCTGATAACTATTTCTAAAACTGTTCTTTCCATATCTGTTCACGTGCTTACACTGCACAAAACCTGTATGAAGAGGGCACTGGTTTGTGAAGCCAGTGTACTACTTCAGGCAGCACTTGAAAGTGCTGTGTGGATGTGGTCCCACTCATGAGTGATTAATAAACGTATTATTTATTTCCTACTCCAGTGCTGATCTATACTTTGTTGGTTTTTGAACCCGTGGGCAAAAGGGTGACCCTGCACCAGTGTACCCCTAAAAAGGTATATTTCCACAACCCCAGAATTCATTTATGGTTAGAAATAATACTTCTCTGGTCCCTGTGATGTTTGAAAGCCCCCATTGGACTCGATCAGTCACAATGACAGTGCCCGGGGCAGGGAGGAGGATTTCGTGCTTGGCACAATTTTTGATGTGGATCAGAGTGGCCCCTATGTAGAAGGTAAGGTGACTGGCCAACTCATAATTTTTGATTGATACTGCAGCTATCCGCTCAACCGTTAGGGCAGTTGAGGTCCCAAATCTACCCTTCTCTGGGTGATTTTAGTCATTGATGTGTATCGAGCATTCTTTTGCATTCCTCTACATGAGGACAGCCAATACCTTTTGTGTTCAGATTCCAAGACAAAACTCTTGTGTGGAGTTTACTATTCAGGGATATACAGAAGGTCCTTCATTCTTTAAAAAGATACTGAAGTAAAATCTGGAGATCCGGCAGTTCGCGATTGGTAGAATACATTATAAATGTAAATGTGTTTGTATTTATATAGCGCACTTCTACCCTGAGGTCTCGTACCGCTGTTGACCCCTTCCTGGCTTTCCTGTGAAATGTCCACTCCTGGGCACCCCCAAGGTGAAGACAGGCATCTAAGCGCTGCTGGGGCCGTTGTGGAGATTAAGCAAGCTATTGCCCAGAGTCACAGAGTGGGACCCATGATTAGACTAGGCACAGAGGCGAGAATTATTAGGTCCGGGGAGATTGAGTCCAAAAGCCGCCGAGGCGGGGATTCAACCCTGGTCCCGGGCCAGACCTCTGCATCAGGGTCTGCCGCTCTAACCATGGAGCCACGCTTCTCATACATTGATGATCTGCTCATGGCATCTGTGAACAAACACACTTACTGGCAGGACACAATTGTCCTCCTCAACTATCTTGCTGAGAATGTTTCCCACAACAATTTGCAATACTATCAGAAGCAAATCTGTTATCTAGGGCACCAAATTAAAGAAAGGAGCGAGGAGTGTGTCTCACAAGCACATCTCCACTCACCTAAAAATTAAGCACCCTTCCACACAAAGAGATGCAAGATGGTTTTTGGGAATATTGGACTACTGTTGCTAGTGGATTCCCAATTTGTTCCTAGTAACGAAGCCCTTACAGTCTCATGCACAAGGATATTAGGGGCATATGTATGAAAGTCCCCGTTTGCGATTCTCAAATAGCGATTTTTTGAGAATCGCTATTTGAGAACAGCAAACAGTGATGTATGTACAAAAAAAACCGCTCTTTTTTTGCGATTTCTTGGTATTCTATAACTGCGATTAGCAAATTGCAAAATCACAATTAAGGAATACTTTCCCATTCATTTCTATGAGCCAGGAGGCCCATAGGAATGAATGGGATTCGCAATTTGAGAATCGCAAATTGAGAATAATTTCAAGGGTGCAAGGGTGTCATTAGCATACCCTGATGCACCCTGAAATGAACATGTGTGCGCATACGGCGCACATACATACCCTAAGGGAATGTATGTGTGCCACATGGCACCTTCACAAATGCCAAAAAGTGCTTTTGTGAAATAAATCACAAATTACCACCAACTTCAAGTTGGTGGTAATTTGCGATTTCTTAATTTGAAATCGCAAATTTTGCGATTCCTTAATTTTGCAATGCGAGTTCCCTCATACATCCTGTTTAACAAATTTTTAGTCGCATTTGCTGCTTTTTTGCGACTCGCAGCATTTGCAACAAAAAATTCAGTTGATACATATGCCCCTAAGTGACCTCGTATGTTTTAACAAGGAGTGCATGGAAGCCTTTCTAATGACACAAAACTTACTTTGTCATGCACCTGCTCTAGGTAATGCCAGACTACAATAAGGTGTTTACTTTGTACAGTCATGAAGTAAATGGGTGCACGTTGTGTTGGCACGGACCGATGTGGAACAGAAACAACCAGTGGCATATTTTTCAGCTACACTCTATTCCGTGGCCGTCTTGCTCTCTGGTTGTCTAATCAAATCAGTCACCGCTGTCAGTCAGAGCATGCAGCATAGTGAGGACAAAGTGATGGTCCCGTACTTAACTGAAATCATTATGACTTGCACTTAAACTCAACACACGTGACAAGTAGTCACCAAACTGTGGATAAACAGGTGATTTTGCCAGCTGTAAATGCGTCACTGAGGCATTATGCTCAATCTCACCACTCTTTTGCCCATTCCAGATAGTGATTCTGAATAGAATTAGTTTGACCATAGCTGAATCCATATAACCGAGTTATGCACCAGGCTGAGACCAGACACTCTGGATGTACCACTCGAAGAGTCTGATCACACACAATTTTTAGATGGCTCTTGCTGGAAAAATGTGAAATTGAGAGCAGCATATGCAGTTTGCACCATGAATTGTTTGTGGAAGCACCTCACTTGTGCAATATAACCTCCTCTCAGGTAGATGAATTGATCGCAATAGCAAAGGCATGCTGCATGTCTGACAGGCTGAGGGTTAGCATTAATACTCACAGCCAGTATCAATTAGGCATGGTGTACGGTCAGGCAGCTATTGTCGCAGAGAGGTTTCATGATCTCCTCTCGTTCCCCTATTTGAAACAGTTTTGTGTCATGAATTTGTTGATCACAGTCCAGTTGCAGGGCAACAGCAGTCTTGAGTATGCTGTCCACAAGAAGGGTGATGATTTTTTCACCACTGGTAATCATTATGCAAATGATATTGGCCAGTATTGTACTCGATGCGAGTACGTCACTTGGATGAACCATGCAATAATGAAAATGAAATGGGCTCGAACATGTTATTTGTAGTGTCCTGCTGGACACGTTCTAGTCTTTCAGAACTTGTAACATACACTATACACCCACCCACCACCGGCGTCACGAGTCAGGTGACCCGTTCAATAAAGGGGGCCGAGCGCACGTGCTCGTGGCCCATTAACCAGCCCACTATCCTGGTGTCCGGGTCTCCTTGATTAGCATAATGCGGGCCTAGGGCCCAACACTACACTGGCGATGAGGTGGGTCTTTCCCGCGTGTGCAGCTACTGCTTGCCAGTGGAGAAATGGGGGAAAGAGCTGCCCTCGCAGAGGGCACCCCCGTACTGAGGCACAATGTGCCGAGAAGCCTGAGGGCAGGACGGAGCCCCGCAGCGCGACCGGAGGTGCCCGGGAGCCTACCCCGCACCTCTCGGGCCTGCCGTGAGCCACCCCGCCGTGAGAGTACCCCAAGGGTAAAGAGCGGACCGACCAGAGCCCACCCGCGTCGGCCGCGACAGCGTGACCCCCTCCGTGTGAAGGCAGAGCAGAGCCCACGCGCATCGGCCGCAACTGACTGCCCCCACCACGAGGTGACCGGGAGTCTACTCCGCACCTCCCGTGCCCAGCGTGAGCTCCCCCCTGCATGGGGCGAAGAGTGAGAGCCGAAGCAGAGCCCACCAACGTGGAAGGAAAGGCCCGCCGGCCGAAGGTGAGAGGCTGCGAACAGAAGGGGAAGTGAAGTAACCCCGTGCAGGCGTGAATCAGCGGGAGCTCACCCCGCTCTTTTATTCCCGCAACCAAGAGGCAGTAACTCCACTGGCGCCATAAACAGACCACGCAGTGTCAGCGTAAAAGGCCATTTTATTAGACAAGAACTGCGTTATCTGTACATAGCAATAAACATAAACAGGTAATAACATCAAACCCCCACTCACACTCCCCTCTCATTCGTTTCACTCGTTCCACCTCATCACAAAGCCCTAGAAGCTCCATACCATGCTTTATTCCTGCCCCTCAATCACTTGTCATCCAGCCCACTCCTTGCGTCCTTCCAGTCATGCTTCTATCCGCCATTCGAACTCCCCCCAAGGGATGGGTGTGCCCGCTCTTGACCCCCCTGTCCCTTCAAAGTACCGCCTAAAGCAGCTCTGGCCTAAACTGGCAACGCTATAGACCGACCCGAAACACACCTCCAGCTGCCGGGTGGGTGGGTGGCCTTTCTTTCTCCCTCCCGATGGTGCCAGGCGCAGGAAGAGGGAGTTCCCTTCCTCCCCTGCGCCTATATACCCACCCCCTAACTCCTCCCCTTCCCCTGCCTGCCCTATCCTGCACGAATGACCCCGGGGGAAGACTAGTCTGCGACTCTGCTTCCCCCGGGGCCCGGCATCGCGCAATAAACAGACCACGCAGTGTCAGCATAAAAGGCCATTTTATTAGACCAGAACTGCGTAATCTGTACATAACAATAAACATAAACAGGTAATAACATCAAACCCCCACTCACACTCCCCTCTCATTCGTTTCACTCGTTCCACCTCATCACAAAGCCCTAGAAGCTCCATACCATGCTTTATTCCTGCCCCTCAATCACTTGTCATCCAGCCCACTCCTTGTGTCCTTCCAGTCATACTTCTATCCGCCATTCGAACTCCCCCCCAAGGGATGGGTGTGCCCGCTCTTGACCCCCCAGTCCCTTCAAAGTACCGCCAACCAGTGAACCCCCTGTAGGGCGGTTCACTGCCCCACCCCCCCTCCAAGGTCCGCACCACGCACACCCGCATTCATTCCCTGCGACACCAGATAGCCTCATTCCATAACTTGCTCACCACATCTCTCATCTCCATCATGTAATAAGCATTGCCCAGCTGGGACAAGTGCACCCCGTCGTCGCTAAAAACTAAAGGTTCCTCGAGTCGAATCCCTCCATGCGCAATTACTTTATTGTCCTTGTCACCACAGTAAAGTCTCATTGCCCTGTTGAGCTTCCTTCGTGCCTTTTCGATTGCCCCATGCTTCATTGCCCCTCTCCACACTTTCCTGGGGACCAACTCTGTCCAGGCAATGCAGGTCCCTGCAAGCCTAGATTTTAACACGTCCAGGTCCCGTTGCATAAGCTGTAAAAGCGCCAAGCCTGACAGCTGCACCAAGTCATTTTCTCCCAGGTGTATTATCAACAAATCAGGGCATCCCCGTTGCGGGATCATCTTCGCGAGCCAGGGCAGTAGTGCCCCCCATCGCATGCCACCTTTGACCCACCATTGTACCTCGTGCAAATGTCCTTCCAGTCCCAGGTTACGGCCGTAAACCTGTCGCTCCGCATATTTGGACGCCCAATGCACGAAGGAGTGCCCAACAATCCATGTCACCGTCTTACTGCCCAGTCCACCCACGCAACCTACGAAGAAAAAGATGTTAGAAAAAGGAACAACAACATGAATCAACCAACGTCCTGCCTGGGGCCACCTCACTTCCTCACATACCTCTCGCAACAGCGTGACTTCCACCGCCCAATCCTTCTAATCTTATCCCAGGACCACCCCAACCTGGCCGCAGCTGTCGCAGCCCCGATTCTGAAAGAGTGAGCCCCGAAACCAGACGCATCCAGGCCCAATCGTCTCAAAGCCTTGCGCAACACCGCCAATAATTGGCCTGTCGTCACTCTTGCGCCAGATGCGTGACAAAAAATCCCCCCACGCGCCACATTCACCGTCCCCAGGAAAGTTCGCCATTCAACCACAGGGCATACCGCCCCGCCCTCCGTCTCATTCAACCATACCCACTTACCCCTGCCTAACTGATCAGTCTTCGAGCACCGCAACCAAATACCCAGGCGACATCCATCCACCCGAATCTCCTCAAACAACCTGCCAGCCATTCTCCTTGTACCCAACAACTCAGACACCCTGAACGTCCCGAAAAACATCCACACCATACACAAACGGAACAGGCCAACCTCAACCAGGTCTTAACAACACTCCGGCAACACCCCAACCAGCTGGACCAATAACTCAAAAGTAACTGCTTCCCGCAGCCTGCCCCGTCCCCCACCCCCCCCCCCACTCCCGCGTCCCCTGCCTCAACCCTGCAACATCCTGCTCACGATCACATCTTTGGTCAGATCAAAACCCAGAAACAGAACACAGTAAAAGGATATTCCTGCCAATTTACCAGAAATCGTATCCGCAGTCAAACCCCTGTCAATACAATCAAACACAAAACGTCTCAGCCCTTGTTCCACTTCAGACTCAACACCCATGATACCATCCAGATTCCAGCCCATGAAAGCACTAAATTCAGAACATGCCGAACGATACGTCCTCCTCGTGGTCTCTGCAAGTGAACCTTCGCCCAGTCCAATCATCCTCACTCCCCCAAGGCCCAGATGCCGGCCGGCAGCTCGGTCTTGCATGTAATCCGCTCCCGGTGCCAGGTGCCGGAACCGCTGCCACTGCGAACGAGACAAAGCATCCGCAATGTCATTATTCGCTCCAGGGACATGCTTAGCCCGAAACACCACATTCAACCGCAGACAAGCCAACATGAACCTCCGCAACAGCCGCAGCACTCTCAGGTCCCTTGCCCTCTGATGATTCACCAGCTCCACAACTGTCATGTTGTCCACATGGAAGAGCACAGACCTGTTTCGAAAGTCCCCCCCCACATCTCCAGTGCCACCAGTAAAGGGAAGAATTCCAAGAAAGCAATGCTCCTCCCTTGTTTGAGCCATGGACCCGGCCAGCTCTCCGCACACCACCTTCCGTCCCAGAAAACACCAAACCCTGCTGACCCAGCTGCATCAGAGTAAATTTGGCATTGCCAGACCGCCCTCTCCTCATCAAAGTCCAGGGACACACCGTTAAAGTCTTGCAAGAATGTAATCCAGGTCCTCAAGTCTGCCCTCACTCCCATGGAAATCCTGACTCTGATGTGGAAGCACTTCCCCCGACATGGCCATGCCGAGCCACCTACAGAACGTCCGCCCTGCACGCACTACCCTACACGCAAAGTTAATGAAACCCAGGAGTTTCTGAACCACTCGCAAAGGAATCCGCTTCTCCCCAACCGCCCAGTCCAGACATGCCAGTATCTCTGCCACTTTGGCCTCAGGGAGGCGCACCAGCCACTGCACCGAGTCCAGTTAGATCCCCAGGAACGTGAGGCAACAGCTGGGACCAGCCGTCTTCTCCGGTGCCAGAGGCACCCCAAACTGAAGGGCCATCTCCTGGAATCGCGACGGGGCCCTGCCGCAATCCCCGGAATCTGCCCTCCCCAGGAAGAGGAAATCATCCAAGTAGTGAGTGACCTCACGGCACCCACTGACTCGCACCATGACCCACTGCAGGAAAGTGCTGAATAGCTCGAAAAGAGCACAGCAGATGGCGCACCCCATGGGCAAAACCTTGTCCACGTAGATGGCCCCCAAACTGCATGCCTAAGAGCGAAAAATCCGCCGGGTGAATAGGCAGTAAACGGAAGGCTGACTTGATGTCGCATTTCACCAATTCAGCTCCCGTCCCACACACCCTCACCAGACGGATCGCATCGTCCACCGACGCATAGAGCACTCTAGAATCTTCCTCTGCAATAAAGTCGTTCACTGACTGGTCCTCCGGCCATGATAGATGGTGTATCATCCTGAACTCCCCTTCTTCTTTCTTCGGCACCACCCCCAATGGAGAGATGATCAGATCCTCCAAAGGCCAGTCAGTAAACGGGCCAGCCATCCTTCCTTCCTCAACCTCCTTCTTCAACTTAGCAGACACTACACTCGGCAATTCCTTCGCAGATCTCAAATTGTCGGCCCAACGGCGCTCCCTGGGACCTTGGTAGCCCACTCTAAAACCCTCCGTGAAACCCCAGAAGAGCCTGATCCGGGTAGCACGAGAGCCACTGGGCCATCGCCTCCACCCTAACCGGTGTAGGCGCCCTTCTGTCCAGGGTGGCCCAGCCCTCTGGTGTTCCTCCACTGCGCCGAGGGTGTGGTGAGGGTGAGGCACTGAGTAAGGGCATGTTTCCCGCCGCATTTTGAGCACTCGTGTTTGAACTTACAGGGATACCGGGAACAATACCCCTTATTGTAGCTCCAACAGGCCCCCGTGGAATATCCCCCCGGCTTGGACTGTTGCCCCAAGACGATGGTGTTGGGCACCGTGCCTCCACCCGCCCCGCTTTGGGTGGGACGCGGGGGATAGGACCGATACACAACCGGCAGGCCGCTGGCCGTGTGTGTGGACGCAGTGGAGTGCGTAGACACCATCCACTGAACCCAGAGTTCCTGATCAACTTCCCCCCCAACTCTTTTCAGGATTCGCACTGACCCTGGCTCTAAACTCGTCATAGCTCAGCCAGGCAAAACCCCCGAACTGCATCTGGGCCTTGCGAATGATGTCCATTATTTGAATAGCGCAATCGCCCTGTCCAAATACTTCTTGCAGTAAATACTGGCATAAATCAAGAAAGCTGATGTCCAGTTCTCCATCGTCACCCCCACCCTAGGGCGCCTCGTCAGCTCCCACTCCTCCTCTTTGGACCCCTCCTTTGCCTGCACCTCCCTATGTAGTAACTTAAAGACATCCACAAATTCATGCCTCCAAATCCGAGCCCTTAGTTTCTCTGAGAGATGCAAACCCAATGGCATATGACTAGAATGATTGGTTTGTCGCACAGCAAACAAGTGTGAGAAAAGTAGTCAATGTTAGTGAGGTTTGCAGCCCAGGTGGCGTCTCTTGTCAAGGACGACCAGTTAGTTAACAAAAGAAAGTGCCTCCAATATCCATTAGAGGCATCCCTCGGCGCTCCACTCTGAGAAAGTTCAAATCAATTCAAATAAAGCTCCATGTAACGTTTGAATTCTTGTATTGTATTCATCAAATCAAAATTTTCTTTTCATAAACATCCTTTCATTTCAAATGTCAAATTCATTGAGCGATGTTTCAAATAACACATATCACAGTCCAATGCATTTCGGGCTGTCTGCCCTTCATCCGGGACAATAGCTAGAAGCAAGACGAAATAGAATCTATGAGTCTCATGCATTGTATGTTATCACTACGTAAAACACATGAAGTAACACGATCATAGTAACGGCGTAAACAAGTATAGTGCTCTCCCATTAAGTGCGTGCATGCAGGAAAAACAACATTAAATAAGAATCTCACATGTTATTCTTGTTGCTCTCTGTGTTAAACAGAATCCTGTAAAAATAAAATAGAATAGGGAAGCTATTGCCTTGCGCTAATACAGGGAAATGTAACTGAGTGAAATAAGGGAATATAGAAACGGTCAGGCGGAGAATTATTGCTTACTTATCGTACGCAGAACGCGTTCGTGCAATGTTTCTAAACGGGTTCTCCTTCGGATCTGGCGCGAAAAAAGTCTAAAGAGATAGCAACCAATCACAGTGTACTTAATAAGATATGAACTAAACTGGGTAATAAGGCATTGTTTGATACGCTAAAAGTTCCGATCACGTGGTCGGATTCCCACCAATCTACGGTGGGTGGTGTGAATTGTTTACATAGCGAGCGTATCGATGAAATCAGACACAAAGATGCTGTCTTACCTGAAAAAACAAATATAAACGTATCTAAACATAAAAGTTGAACATCGCACAGAGATGCGTGTTTAAACACGTATTGCATGTAAATAATGAATCGAAACAGATCAACCCATACGTACTGTCCAATACAAAAACGTCAAAAGGTAATATCAAGATATGACACTAGAGATAAAACAGAAATTCTATGCGATCATTAAGGCCATAAGGCTTGCTAGAATTAAGTAAATAAATCCAGTGATTTTCTCTTTGCAGGAGAAAACGATTATTGTCTCTGCCTTCGATTTTCTCCACTGTTTCAAGTACCACATATTGAAGTTGAGAGATATTGTGGTTGGCTTCTAAAAAATGCGTGGCTATGGTAGATCTCAAATTTTTTGTCCGTATGTTTGACTTATGTTCATTCAGTCTAGTCTTGAATTTACGTTCTGTCTTTCCGACATATGTCTTGCCGCATGGACATTTGAGCATATATATCAAATTGGAACTGTCGCAAGTTGCATTACCTTTTAGACTGATTTTGTTTCCCTTCATGGGATGGGTTATTTGATTGCCTCTTATTATGCTATTGCAGTTCCCGCACTGTAAACAGGGATGTGTACCTCTGTATTGTTTATGATCCATTGTAGTGCTTTTTAACATTTCACCAAAATTTCTGTTCCTGGTAAATGCAAAAATGGGAGGGTTTTGGAAAGTCTGTTGGAAATCAGGTTCAGCCTTGAGGATGTTCCAATGACTCTTAATGATCCTTTTGAAATTAAAACTCGCAGTGGAGTATTTAGACACAATTGTCATTCTATCTTGTTGAGGTTTCTGTTTGATGGTTAATAGATCTTTTCTTTGCATATTTTCAACTTTTTGTGTAGCTTCCTTGATCAAGGGTTCTGGGTAACCCCTTTTGTGAAATCTCTCTCCCATTTCTCTGATGTTGATTGGGGCTTTTGCAGGGTTTGATGTGTTGCGTTTGGCTCGCATCATTTGAGATGCAGGTAGATGTCTCTTTAGTGATTCTTGATGGAAACTGTGGTAGTGAAGAGTGTTGTTCTTATCTGTACTTTTTCTGTGCATTTCTGTTTCGATTCTTCCTTCATTTAGATTAATTCGAACATCTAAGAAGGTCAATGATCTTGTGGAGATTTCCCAAGTGAATTGGATTCTTTCTTCTTGCCTGTTCAGTTCCATTAAAGCCTGTTCCAATGATTCAGGAGTGTTCTTCCATAAAATAAAGACGTCATCAATATAACGCACAAACATTTTGAGATTGTTCTTCCACTGTGCATTATTCAATATGTGTTGAGTTTTATAAGATTTCATGAACAGGTTCGCCCAACGACGTAGAAATCGTCCGTATACCTCATATACCGATACTTCCTCTTCAGGGAGTGATATGTCAAATAGACCAGCTTCCAACAGAAAGCAAGTCACTAAGAAGCAATCTAACCTTACAAGTGAATTACATAGAGAAGGAGAACCATCAACATCGAATACTCTCAACGTTCCGGAAGTTCCTTTTTTAGAACAAGGTTCCCAAGACCCCGAAGACCCAGGAGGGGAAAAAGAAGGACCACTCACCAGAAGCGTGACTTCCAAAGACAAGGAGAAAGTGATACAAAAGAAAAGGAGAAGAAGAAACAGCCGAACACCAATTAGTCATTAATATTTCAGACTATACACTGAAAGAAGAAGAGTTGAAACTATTACAGAAAGGTACATCTTTTGTTCCAACTACCAGAACCAATGCTCTAGAACTGGAAATTCGTTTTTTTAAACTAATGCGAAAATTAAGACTGAGACATTTTTTCAATCAAGTATCTAACAAACCGTTAACTCAAGATCAAGATCAACTTAAAGGTTTGAGACCAAAAAGTACATTCATGGCACCTACGAGTCATAAAGCACTTGATCTTTTTGAAACGTTGGTGAGACAAGACCTATCTAAGATAAATTGTCAGAAGAAGCATAAGAACAATGTGACGAACAAAGACTTGAGTATCCTTAAAAGACTGTCAGCCAATAAAAATATCATATGCACAAAAGCTGATAAGGGAGGAGGATTAGTTATTATGAGTGTCACCATGTACAAACAAAAAGTGCAGGAACACATCAGCGATATCGATTCCTATGCACCTCTCCAATACAATCCAACCAACGAATATCAGATGATACTCACTAATCTAATCGACAAAGCTCACAGTGAAGGAGTCATCAACGAAAGAACGAGTACGTTTTTGAAAACAACGCATCTCAAGAGTCCATCATGTTATATGATGCCCAAAGTCCATAAAAATGTACTTGACCCTCCTCTACGTCCTATTGTATCAACGAGACACAGCCTCCATGAGCCAACTGGCCAGTTTATCGACAGACTAATGCAACCCACAGTTCAAAACATGGTCACATACATCCGAGACACCACGGATTTTTTGTCTAAATTGGATGCTTTAAATCTGGATGACAAATAATCTCTGATACTTTGCACAGCAGATGTTAAGTCTTTGTATACATCTATCCCGCATGGCTCGGGCATTGAAGCTATGGAAGAAGCTATCCTTTCAACAGACTATGATCCTAAACTTCAAACTTTTCTTATGGAACTAACTATCTTCACTTTATACCACAGCTACTTCAAGTATGACAACGCTTGGTATCAACAACTTATTGGAACGAGCATGGGAAACAGCGCAGCCCCGGTATACGCGAACCTGTTCATGAAATCTTATGAAACTCAACACATATTGAATAATGCACAGTGGAAGAACAATCTCAAAATGTTTGTGCGTTATATTGATAACGTCTTTATTTTATGGAAGAACACTCCTGAATCATTGGAACAGGCTTTAATAGAACTGAACAGGCAAGAAGAAAGAATCCAATTCACTTGGGAAAGCTCCACAAGATCATTGACCTTCTTAGATGTTCGAATTAATCTAAATGAAGGAAGAATCGAAACAGAAATGCACAGAAAAAGTACAGATAAGAACAACACTCTTCACTACCACAGTTTCCATCAAGAATCACTAAAGAGACATCTACCTGTATCTCAAATGATGCGAGCCAAACGCATCACATCAAACCCTGCAAAAGCCCAAATCAACATCAGAGAAATGGGAGAGCGATTTCGCAAAAGGGGTTACCCAGAACCCTTGATCCAGGAAGCTACACAAAAAGTTGAAAATATGCAAAGAAAAGATCTATTAACCATCAAACAGAAACCTCAACAAGATAGAATGACAATTGTGTCTAAATACTCCACTGCGAGTTTTAATTTCAAAAGGATCATTAAGAGTCATTGGAACATCCTCAAGGCTGAACCTGATTTCCAACAGACTTTCCAAAACCCTCCCATTTTTGCATTTACCAGGAACAGAAATTTTGGTGAAATGTTAAAAAGCACTACAATGGATCATAAACAATACCGAGGTACACGTCCCTGTTTACAGTGCGGGAACTGCAATAGCATAATAAGAGGCAATCAAATAACCCATCCCATGAAGGGAAACAAAATCAGTCTAAAAGTCAATGCAACTTGCGACAGTTCCAATTTGATATATATGCTCAAATGTCCATGCGGCAAGACATATGTCGGAAAGACAGAACGTAAAATCAAGACTAGACTGAATGAACATAAGTCAAACATACGGACAAAAAATTTGAGATCTACCATAGCCACACATTTTTTAGAAGCCAACCACAATATCTCTCAACTTCAATATGTGGTACTTGAAACAGTGGAGAAAATCGAAGGCAGAGACAATAATCGTTTTCTCCTGCAACGAGAAAATCACTGGATTTATTTACTTAATTCTAGCAAGCCTTATGGCCTTAATGATCGCATAGAATTTCTGTGTTATCTCTAGTGTCATATCTTGATATTACCTTTTGACGTTTTTGTATTGGACAGTACGTATGGGTTGATCTGTTCCGATTCATTATTTACATGCAATACGTGTTTAAACACGCATCTCTGTGCGATGTTCAACTTTTATGTTTAGATACGTTTATATTTGTTTTTTCAGGTAAGACAGCATCTTTGTGTCTGATTTCATCGATACGCTCGCTATGTAAACAATTCACACCACCCACCGTAGATTGGTGGGAATCCGACCACGTGATCGGAACTTTTAGCGTATCAAACAATGCCTTATTACCCAGTTTAGTTCATATCTTATTAAGTACACTGTGATTGGTTGCTATCTCTTTAGACTTTTTTCGCGCCAGATCCGAAGGAGAACCCGTTTGGAAACATTGCACGAACGCGTTCCGCGTACGATAAGTAAGCAATAATTCTCAGCCTGACCGTTTCTATATTCCCTTATTTCACTCAGTTACATTTCCCTGTATTAGCGCAAGGCAATAGCTTCCCTATTCTATTTTATTTTTACAGGATTCTGTTTAACACAGAGAGCAACAAGAATAACACGTGAGATTCTTATTTAATGTTGTTTTTCCTGCATGCACGCACTTTATGGGAGAGCACTATACTTGTTTACGCCGTTACTATGATCGTGTTACTTCATGTGTTTTACGTAGTGATAACATACAATGCATGAGACTCATAGATTATATTTCGTCTTACTTCTAGCTACTGTCCCGGATGAAGGGCAGACAGCCCGAAATGCATTGGACTGTGATATGTGTTATTTGAAACATCGCTCAAAGAATTTGACATTTGAAATGAAAGGATGTTTATGAAAAGAAAATTTTGATTTGTTGAATACAATACAAGAATTCAAACGTTACATGGATCTTTATTTGAATTGATTTGAACTTTCTCAGAAAGGAGCGCCGAGGGATGCCTCTAATGGATATTGGAGGCACTTTCTTTGGTTAACCCAATGGCATAGCCAGCCCCATGTATGGCTGTTTTTTCGGCACCTTCACTCCCTTCTCCTCTTTACCCTCCCCTTTGTCCGTCTGCACCCCCAAAGTCACTGACTTACCGTCCACCTTCTCACCATCCTCAGGTGGACCGCCCGATGGCTTCTCCACCTCCCGCACTGAACCATCGCTAACTCCCACCGACCTGCAAGTCCTTACTCCCCTCCCCCCCCCCCGGGGACCGTCATCCCAGGCTGCCCACCAGGCTCCCTCACCTGTGAGTGCCGTGTTCCGATCCCTGGGCCGTCCTCTGGGCACTGTCACCTGGACCATCGCCATTCCAGCCTTGGTCTTCGTCGACGCCGGGGCCTGCAAAACACCAAGGTCGCTGTTGTCCGCAGCGCCCCCTAAGCCTTCTAAGTCATCCCGCACCTCCCCGTCCTCCAGCTCATCACTCTCCGTGCCATAATCCAACTCAAGCACTGGTTCCAGATCCACACGCACATTCTCCACCTCCTTCACCGCTCTCTTCACACCTTTCTGCACACCACCCTGCACACGCATGCCAGTCTCCACACGTGCCGCAGGAGCCCGAGCCCTCAGTGGAGGGACAGCCGCCGCAGACTGCCCTGCTGCTTCCGTCCTGCGTTTTGGAGCCGTCTTGCAACCCCCCGGGCTCTGCCGACAGCCGCCGGCTTGGATCCCCTCCCGCCCCTCAGGTCGCTCCAGCCTGAGTGGGCCCCAGCACCATCGGGCCTCAGAGCCGTCCTGGCCATCCCCACTTCCGCCATAACTCTCTGGGGGGGGGGGGCCTCCACAGACTTCCTGGCCCTGACTCTCCTCAGCTCTACCTCCAGCTCCGCCTCCCGTTCCTCCTCAGAGGTCGGGGTGGGGGGGTCCTCAACTTCATGACCCCAAACTGCACCCACTCTGGCCCTGGTCTGTTCTGCCCACCTAACCTCCCGAATCTGTTCCAGGATCCTCTCCCCCCTCGCCCTGTCCTCCCAGGAAACAGCGCCCCAGATCTGCGGGGGCGGGCAGTAGCCGTAAAAATCAGCCCCAGAGGGAAGAAACCCCCCTGTGGCAACCCAGAGGCCCACCCGGGCCCCCCTCCCATGGAAACCAGGGCAGGCGGCCCACCCCGATCCCCCGGGTCCCTAGCCACCTCCTGCCTCGCCAGGGCAGCGGTGCCCGCCCTGGAGCTGGTGGACAGGTCGATGGGGGCTTCCTCCCCCTGCCCCTCATCCACAGTCACTGACTCTCCAGTAATGTCCCTCCCAAGGGGGGGGTCAACGGACTGCCCTACAAACTCTAGGGCCTTGTGCCCACCCGCAGCTCCCTCAGACATCAAAGGGGGCTGCGTAAGGCTGTCCCCCTGCTCCTCCCCTACCACTACGCCGGCCGACGCGTGGACAGGCCCCAGCAGCTGGGGCGGGGGGCCGCACCCCCACAACAGCCCCTGTGGCCCCAGGCAAGATCTCGATCGGAGGGAAGGCCCGCGGGGGCAGGCTCTTACGCTTCCCGCCCCTCGCCCGGTCCCTGGGTGCTCCGCCCCCCCTCTGATCGCTCTCATGCACCTGATCATCTGACTCGTCCTCCTGACAGACGGCAACCGCAGCCTTAACCACGGCCGAGGCCACGCGCGTTCCCGTGGTGGCCCCCACCCACGCTTGCCCCAACACACCTGGCTGCAGCAGGTCCTCGCGACCGGCCCACGCGAGCAGCAGCAAGGCCACCTGGACCTCCTCGGACGTCACGCCCGACATCGCGCCAAATGTCACGCTTCCGGCGTGTGACGAAGAACGGCTGCCGTGTGAAACAGCCCCCGACGATACCAACAATCCCCTAAAACACTAACCGCTCTGGACTAAATCTATGTAGGCCCTGCAATGGACTCCCTTTCTTTCTCCCTCCCGATGGTGCCAGGCGCAGGAAGAGGAAGTTCCCTTCCTCCCCTGCGCCTATATACCCACCCCCTAACTCCTCCCCTTCCCATGCCTGCCCTATCCTGCGCGAATGACCCCGGGGGAAGACTAGTCTGCGACTGTGCTTCCCCCGGGGCCCGGCATTCCCCGCCGCGCAGCGTGTGCATGTCAGGCGAGCTGCGGCAGCGGGGTGAAAGACTGAAGGCCGCCCCGGCCAGCGCTACCACAATGAAATGAGGGGTAAGCAAAGAGCGTGACTACCGATAGCGCACAGCCCCATGAGAAAGTACACAAAGCGGAGCCCACCCGCACTCACCACAGCGGCAACATATTGAGATAAGTGAACTTACCGGGAGACTCAAGTAAGCAGGGCCCGCCCCCCCCCTCCCCCCCCTCCCCCCCCCCACAGCAGCACTAACTCACCCAACCCCCGCACAGCGTGTGAGCAAAGAGGCTGCTGCGGGCGGGGATAGGCGAGAGGAGTCCGCATCTAGCGGCTGAACGGACTCAGCACCCCCACCCCTGCACAGCCCAGCAAGTGAAAAGGCCTCCCGCGAAGTGCGGCAAAAGTTCTAAAAGCAAGCGATCCTACCTTTGAAGGAGTGAAAAGCAGGACTGCTACGAAGGGGGTGTCGAAGGGTCGAACCTGTAGCTTCAGGGAGCTGTGCTGCACGGCGTGTGCATCCTGAAGTGGAAAAGGGCAAACCTGGGAAGGACGGGTGTAAATAGGAGTTACTCGCTAAAGAAATTCGCCGAGAGAAACTGCACCAAGGCACTAAGATACCGTAGGTTTCTTTGAAAAAGCAACACTACCACCAAGTGGTCAGAATGCGACATCGCACCCAGCAGCCTGAGTAAGCAGTGCAATAGTTGCAACCACGTGAAAGACACTAAGACACAGAAGTTCAAGCACCAATGGAAACACGTAGCAGCTAGAAGCAGGCTGCCCCACAGTGACTGACAGCAGCGCAGGACTAGCACTGAGGCAACTGTGGCTGCGGAAAGCAAAGCAGACTCCCAGCAGAGGACAACAGGCTGAAAAGTGCCCATAGAACAAGGCAAGTGCACAGCAGCACAGTCACTGTACAGCCTGCCACATCCAACAAGACACTGCCAGGACACCTGTGAAGATAGCGAAGTCTTCAGGTGAATGCCACACTGGAGCCCTGAGGTGCCCCAAGCTGCGCCAGCACAAAACAGCATCACAGAGGCAAGAGCACCGCCTGCCACCTCTGCAAAGTACGGGGAGTGACTGACAAACCCCCGCAAGGAACTGCAAGAAACACAAGCAGCAACATCGAAGACAACCCTACTAGCAAGAGTGGACAACCAGCCAAGACAGCAATATCTCAAGGGAAATACCCCAACGACAGCGCAAGGAAAGACTGGTGCAGAACAGCACCGCCCGTGGCCTCTCAACGCAACCACCAGCAGCTCTGACATCGTGTCATCTGCTCCTCCCGGAACACAGGCATCCCACATGCCAGGAAAGCATCCAAGAAGAAAACAGAGTGCGCAAAGAGCACGCAAAGCGAGAAGAGCGCAGGAAGCCGCGCCAGTGCACCTGATTGCACAGACCGCATCCAAGAAGGAGACCTCTCCACACAGAAACACTGCTGATCGCAGGTAGGAGGGCAGCCACATCTCCACTGCCACAGTGAAGCCCTGACCACCCACGGTCTCCTCCTTCACACTGCCTCAAGATGGCGTCGACCGCGACCCAAGATCGGCAAGAGAGGAGTCGCACACCCCACGTGGCAGGCCACCACAGCACCAGGCGCCCCAACAACAGCAACACAAGGCCAGATGTCACGTCGCCCAGCAAGTCACAGGAGCGGTGGCGTAACCCTCCGGACACAGAGAAGCACCCAAAGAGCACAAAAAGCAAAAGCATTGCAACAGAAAAGAACAGTGATCACGCAGATCACCGGAAGCATGAAAACTCACCAGGAGGACGTCAACCACCCAGTCTGGTCGCCAGAGAAGAGAACGCCGACCACAAAGTCTGGTATCAAGAGAAGAAGACACCGACCACCCGGTCTGGGTGCCAGGGAGAAGAATCCGACCACCCAGCCTGGTCGCAAGGGTAAAGAAGCCGACCGCAGTCTGGTCGCAAGGAAGGCAACGCCGACCACCCGGTCTGGTCACATAGAAGAAAAAGCACACCACCCAGTCTGGTAGCAAAGAAGAGAATTAACACCACCCAGTCTGGTCACAAGGAAGGTACAGCCGACCACCCGGTCCGGTCGCAAAGAGAAAAAAATCCAACCACCCAGTCTGGTCGCAAAGAAGAGAAAGCACACCACCCAGTCTGGTCGCAAGGAAGATAAAGCCAGATGATCGCCCGTGAAGAAAAGAAGGATCCGACCAGCAAGATGGTCTGATCAGAGGGAAGTAGAAGTCCGTGGAGCGGATCTCCGGAAAAGGACCCCAAGGGATCCATGAGGAGGACCAGAAGAAAATGGACGCAACACCCATCAAGAACCAGAAGCAAAACAGTCAAAGGAAGAAGGTTGCGGTGACCGGTCCAGTCACAGAGTGGAAAGAAGACCGTGCCCTAGAGCCAGGACAAGACCAGAGGGAAAACGGGCGGAGTGCACACCACTCGAAAAAGCCTGGTCAGGAGGACAAGAGCAGCAAGATGACCAGACTGCATCGTGAGGAAGAAAAGAAGATAGGAGTCGAGTGGCATGACGCCACCAGAAACAACAACATCCAGGAAGATGGGGAACATCGGTGGCACGACGCCACAAAGAAAAGAAAAGAGGAAAGGAATCGAAGGGCATGGTGCCACCAGAAACAGCAACGTCCAGGAAGATGAGAAGAGGTGTGGCAGGTCAACCCACACACCAGAAGAGAAGGTGCCACGGGCCACAACATGGAGCACATTGACATACATGTCCAGGAGATCATTGGTGGTACAAGGAGAACAGGCATCTACTTACAAGTCCTCTGATAACTTGTCGACTGCAGGAATGAACAGGCTGGACCATTAGCAACACCCACCTTTGGGATTGAGCGGAAGCCTTGATGGGGAGAGCGCTCAGATGCCCGGCAGAGGGAGAACTGACCACTCCACACCAGCCCGTGGACATCCAAGGGGCAAAGGCCTCAGGGACACCGGTGGCTGAGGGTCCCTACAAGAGAGATGGATCCATCGCCGTCTACCCTGCACGTCCCGGGAAGAAGAGGAACTTGTGCGCAAAGGCAGGAGTCAACAACCACCCTCCAGGTGGAGCTACGGACTTTGTGGTGACACATCGTCTCCTCCATTCACACGCAGACTGTGGAGTTGGAGCAAAGCTGCAGAAACCACCCGGCCCAGTGGAAACCTGATGAAGAGGGCCTCCGGGATATCTTGTGGCAGGAGGACACCCGCGAGAGTGGCGTCCTAGTGAGAAGGATGTCTTTCAACTACTCTCTCCTTTGCAAAGAGAAGCCACGCTGCCTACACTAAAGAAACCAGGACTGAATGGTAGAAAACAACATCCATCAAATATATAATTTTGTCATCTGTTTGTCACCACCACAAGAGCGAGGCTGAGAGTCCAGAAGAGCACATCCACAGAGCACCAGGACGTCGTGCTTACGTGAACTAGTAGTTCGAGCTGCAAGTTTCCACCGTCGTCATACATCAAGCAGCTAAAGAGACTTTTATAAAATTGTGACAACAGTAAATTGTGTGTTTATTTCCTCGTGCAGTTTCGGACTTTGTTCCTTTAATTTTTATTAAAGTTTGGGAGGAATGTAGTGTCCTGCTGGACACGTTCTAGTCTTTCAGAACTTGTAACCTATACTATACACCCATCCACCACCGGCGTCACGAGTCAGGTGACCCGGTCAATAAAGGGGGCCAAGCGCACGTGGTCGTGGCTCATTAACCAGCCCACTATCCTGGTGTCTGTGTCTCCTTGATTAGCATAATGCGGGCCTAGGGCCCAACACTACATTATTAACCACTGTGCAGACCCTTAGTGAACCTAAAACGAGGTGCCTGAGATTGAGAAAGAAAAACAGTAAAGGGCAGGTTGTGTGAAAGATACCAGCGAGGTCTGGGTGTCTAAAGATGGAAAAAACAGTTCTGCCAGATTCCATGGAGCAAGCTATGGTTCCACACCTATATGACCCGCCCCACATTGACAGATGGAATGGTGAAGACCTTTCGAACAGTATTGTTACAACCACACTTCCATGCAACGGCTGAGAACTTACGTTAAAAATGTAGTGTGTTTCAATAATAATGAAAGAACAGGTCCTTTGTGAAAAGCCACAGCCAGCACGTTTCGATCAAACAATTGAACTTCGTCAGGGCACAGCTATAGATGGGCAAATTGTGGTCTATGGATAGAAAGGTGGGGAAATGGTCGAATCTCCAAGTCAGGTACAGGATTGGTGTTGATGAAGGTGAAGTCACGTAACAGTCAGTGACTCCACGTGCAACCTGAGCCTCCTTGATAAGGGCCCAATGTGTAACCTGGAGTAGTGAAAGCACAGAGGCTTTTTTCACCATTTATTGGAATGCGAAATAAACAATTAACTTTTCACAAAGGACCTGTTATTTCATTATTATTGAAACTGAGGAACCTGGGAGTGCCCCTCTCCACCTTTTCTCAAAGTCTTGTACATCTGCCCAGGAGCTTGCATCTCCCAATGGCAGGTGCAGGAGCTGATTGTGCACACCAACTTCTATTACACTGTGACAACATAATAAGGTAACATAGATAAGAAGTGCGGCTACTGGATTCCGCTGTTGGTTTTTTGCTACTACCAAAAATGTAGTGTGTGCCTGAAAGTAAATGCACTGAGAAAGATTATTGTGACCATGAGTCATAGGGAAATGCCCGCTGTAACGAGCTGCTACATAGTGTCGTAGTAGCGTGCTTGTTTTCACGCTTGGTATAGGTTTTCAGAGTAGGAGGTGCGATAGTCTGACCCTGGCCAAACTACTCTTCAGGGAGTCGATCCAGAGGTTTGATAGGCCTGATTATCTTGAATCGGATGAAGGGAGTAATTTTAAAAAGTGAGGTGCTGCAGCTGTTCTGTGCAGCCCTTGACATCGGCCAGAAGTTTCACTGTAGTTATAGACAAAGCATCAGGAGTTGTAGCAAGGGTCAACTGGACGATTAAAGCTAAACTAGCAAAAGCATATTCCTCCACATCTCTTAAATAGCCAGATGCATTCCTGCCGGTACTTACAAAAATCCAGAGTATCCCCTGCAAAAGAACAGGAAAATCCTCCAATTAAATGTTGAGGGGGAATGGCCATGAGAATTCCTTCCTTTCATTCAGTTGTTCTTTTGAGTATTAGAGATGACAACTATTGCAAAGCAAGGGTAGATGTGGTGTATTGTCTCTCCTCAGGTTGACTTAGTGACTACAGCAGCAATACCAGAACCTTACCACGATCTGAACCCATGTAATTGGGTTCTTGTGAAGAAGCATGTGTGCAAGTCATGTCTGGAAGCCCTTTGGTGAGGACCTCAGCAAGTAATCCTTGTGACCAACACTGCTGTGAAATGTGCAGGATCACCTGGATACGTACCTTGCACATGAAGAGAATGAGGCGAGTAGAAGTAGTGGGGGATGACATTAATTGGAGAACAGAGATCAGTCAGTCAGAAACCTCTGCACTGCCAGTTGAAGACAATGCAGGAATAGTAGCAGGGGTGAATCCAGACCTCGAAGACAATGTGCTCCATGAATCAAAAGTGATGAGTACTTCAATGGAGAGAATGCATCACGAGTGGCCAAAAAATTAAGTGACGAAAAAAGAGTGCTGATCAGCTCAAGAGGGCCAAAGACTATTAGAGAAGAAAGAGATAGAATAGCAAGAGGACAGAGAACAGGTGGAGTTTAGTGATAGCAACAGCAAGAAGTCAAAAGACCAGAAAGATTCACAAAACCGAACAAGGAGTACTTGGGCCCAGAATGGATTTGCTTTGTGAGAGAGGACGCCGACAAGTGATTTTGAAGAGCCTACATTCAATGCAGCCAAGGTGAGGTATCCAGCTGAAGACTGTCACTTTCGAGTCTAGATGGAATAAGGACTGCAGGAAAGCTAGGCTTGATATTTTTGCATTGAGCTGTAATGAGATTAACATGGCATTTAAGGCATAAGTGTGCTGCTAAATTGTCCTAGTAGTCTTGGCATTTGCCTTAGTAACCTCAGTAGTTGGCTTGCTGGTGGCCCTCAATTGTCTGGATGGATATGCCTCACCTATGAATACATTAAATCAGACGCTAGTAAAGAGAAGGAAGATTAACACACAAGGAAAATTCTAAAAGCATCTCGAGTTACAATGTGATTAGTCCCATACAGGAGGAGCAAGATAGCGGATTGACGCCGTTTTAGGAGAGTTGGGTCACGGAGCTCAGGAGGCTTAAGCTACACTAATGAAAATATTGTAATGGGAAGCGTGAAAGCATGAATAGTTGGATGGTTGGACTCAGTGCTTCTTGTACCCTCGTGGAAAAACGCAGAAACGCAGAGATCTTGCAAGAAAAACCGGAAAAATAAAAAAAAACGGCAAAGTGGCAAATGGAAAAGCCCGAAGTGAATGTTGTTTATCGTGCTGGAATTGCTGACGAAATTTGATGTCAATCTCTGACAGATCTCTGATGGATATAGGTTTGCTGGTGCTCTGACGACAGGGAGGCTTGGCTTGGCTTACTTGCTGGTGCTTGCTGTTGCTCTGGCGGTCTGTGCAGCTGGTGGAGGCTGCGCTGATGAAATAACATCGCAGCTTTAGTACTTTTGTTTTGTTTCCATGGAGGCAGACACAGAAAACGTCGTATTGGTGCTTTTGTTTTCCTCTGGTGCAGGGAAGCAGAAAACTCAGAAAATCGGCAAGAAGACCAGCAAAAAAAAAAAAAAAAGCAAAACGGCAGACGGGCTAGTGGAAATCCCGAAATGGATGGCTGTTAGAAGTCTTTGATGGATCTCTGGTGCTTTCTGGCTCTGGCAACCTGTGCAGCTGGTGGCGGCTATGGATTACAGATGCAACAAATTACAGATGAGCTTGGGGAGTTGAATGCAGCTGAATGCAGACAGTAAGGCTTGGCTTTCGCCGCTTGCCATATACTAGGGTAGCTGAGTGTTTGGCTGCCCAACGACGCGCACAGAGCTCACAAAAGAGCTAGCAAGCTAGTAGTCACGGATGCTCAGTGGCTAAATCGTATTTACTCCAATGGGATAATACCCCACCGAAAAGACGGTCAGGAGTACCCGTGCCACTAACAGGGCATTGGTGAGTACAGTGACTCAGGGTAGTAATATGGATGTTGAAGGTGTGGACATACAGAGGGTGGACTCTCCTAGCTCAGCTTTTGGACTGGGGAAGGTGGGAAAACCTGTGTTGCAGTTCTTGCAATCAAGGAAATCAATGGAAGTCTTTTCTTCTGATATTGTGGCGGAAGCAGATACTTTCAACAATGGCAAGATATTAGCAGCTATTGTGAGTCAGGCAATTGGGGCGCAACACAGTGGTACCTTTTCAGGACACATTGTTTCAAATAACCCGCAGACATCGCTTCAGAAATCGCTTCAGGGACTTCCTCAGCCTCAACCTCAGAGTAAGGAAGGCCTAGATAATGGGAGGGCCCCGGATTGGATAGGTGCTTGATCGAAGTGGGTACGGAGCATGGGAACCTCTTCACCAACCCTGCTGAACCAGTGACTGTTCGTGACTCACCTGGGAAGTTCAAGGCGGTCAACAGAAGAAAATTTCAGGGTCCGTAATTGTTAAAAAGAAACAGCAAAATCAACATCTAAAATTGAAAGCAGTGAAGGAGCTCAAAAATGCTTTTGGGGGTTAGGATCAGGCAGTAGGAGATGAGAGGGCAAAACAACGGAAAAAGGGAGCTACAGCTGATAACTCAATATGGCGATGGGTACAAGTAAAAGATGGGGTGAATAATACAGCATCAAGGTTATCAGAGACTGACACGACTGATGAAGCTGGCGGGGGTATGGATATGGTGGCAGAAGGCTCAGGTGACCTAGGATTTGGCCCTGGGTCAGCTTTAATGATGTCATCGGAAGAAAAGAGCCTGCAGCAACTATCTGGGGATCTGGAAAGTAAAGAGGAACAGGGAATCAAAACAAAGATGCTCTAGCTGATTCTCCAGAATCTTAACGATCAAAGAGAAGAGACTAGAGAGCTCTTTGCCCAGGTGCGATCAGATACCCAGGGCATTCAAGCAGTCAGTAAAAGAAGTCACTACCAAAGTAGGATCGTTGGCGGGTGAGATGGCTGTACTTCAACAGCGAGTGGCGGATACGGACGAAACAGCTTTGAAAACTTTAAGCAAAATCGAGAAGCATGACCAAGCTTTGGCCATGATGCAACTTAAGCTGGGAGATCTGGAGAATAGGCAGCAGAGACAGAATTTGAAGATGTTTGGCATTCCAGAAGGACAAGAGGGTACAGACCCTAGAACATTTATAGTGCAAATACTGCAGAAATTGTGTCCTGACCTTAGGGATTGGGATTGCCAGATTCAAAGGGCTCATAGGGTGCCAATGGTCCAAAAGAGACAAGATGGCAGATATCCTAGACCTTTTTTGATTTATTTTGGCAGTTTTTTATTGAGGCAGGATGTCTATTTAAAAGCTGGCCCAAGGTCGCCTAGGTCTGTTGACGGTAACTCAATTTTTTTTTGCTCTGATTACTGTAGAGTAACAATAGACAGAAGATGGCAGCTCAGACAATTGATTGATCCAATGAAAGCTGCTGGTGTGCAGGCATATCTGCAAGAGCCAGGCCGACTAAAGGTAATTTGTGGGGGTCAATCGTATATGTTCTTTTCAGAAACTGAGGCAAAGAAGGCTCTATGCAGATGGCAGAAAGAGGGGACAGGCTAAAAGGGGGAAAAATGTATCTCTCTCTCTAAAGTAATTTTTTGATTCATTATCTAAGTGAGAGTAGAATCTATGAGAGGTATACAGTAGAAGTTACTACATTAACGCTTTTCCTTTTTTTTTTATCTCTGTAAGGAAGGGATCTATTGTGTATCATTCATGCTTCCCTCTGTTTTATGACTTGCTTTTTCTTGTGTTGAGCAACGAAAACTAGAAGCCTCTGGAACCTTTGAGATCGGGACTCCTAGTGGGTTTCCAAAGTCAACGGCAGCTTCGAGAAAGGGGATGATTCCTCCTTCTAGATGCTGGAGGAGGGCCAATCTCCGATAGAGATTGGGGGAGAGGGAGGGAAGGGTTGGGGGTTTGAAGGAGAAAAGGTCAATGATTCGGTAAAAAGCAATGATAAAAGTATTCAGATAAGTAAGGCGGTTACTAAAAAGAGTAGGTATCTTATTTTATATGGAGGGGTTAAATGCTTTGCATGGAACGTTGCAGGGCTAAATAGCAGAGTAAAGAGACGACTGGTGGCAGAAGAGCTAAAATTGTATAATCCTAGTGTGGTTATGTTAACAGAGACACATCTTTCGTATAAAGACCGGGGATGGTTAAAACATCTAGGATTTGAGGTTATAGTATGCTCTACCCAAAGTACTTCTATAGGTGGAGTTGCAATATTAAAGAATAAACGGCTTAGGGCAACAGTATGTAAGACGTGAAAAAGGAGCTGCGAGCCAAAGACCTAAACTACTCTATGATGTACTTGGACAAGGCACCTTTGTTACGCTGAGCGCTTTAGGCATCTCGCGCTTTCAGCTCCTGATAATTCGTGAAAGCTATTGTATTTTATTACTATTCCCTTTTCTGCTGTATTATGTTAAAATGTATTTCTTATCCCCGGTTTTTAAATTCGATATTTGCGCATACTTGCACTCTAATTTGTCACGCTCACCGCTGCTTTAGCGGGTCCTCAGTTAGGTGCACACGATATTTTGCGCCATCTTGGGGGTAGGAAGGGACGTCTGGCGGGCGCCATCTTGGGGAGTGTTCTAGTGCTCTGGCGGACACGCTAGACCTCTACTTAAGGCGGTCATTGTAGGTGGGTCAGCCTTGGACAAGGCACCTTTGTTACGCTGAGCGCTTTAGGCATCTCGCGCTTTCATCTCCTGTTAATTCGTGAACGCTATTGTATTTTATTACTATTCCCTTTTCTGCTGTATTATGTTAAAAATGTATTTCTTATCCCCTGTTTTTAAATTAGATATTTGCGTATACTTGCACTCTAATTTGTCACGCTCACCGCTGCTTTAGCGGGTCCTCAGTTTGGTGCACATGATATTTTGCGCCCTCTTGGGGTTAGGAAAGGATGTCTGGCTGGCTTGGGGAGCGTTCTAGTGCTCTGGCGGACACGCTAGACCTCTACTTAAACCAGTCATGCATGCGCGCAGCGTTTGCGCGCAGAGGGTGCACCATAATCACGCCGGAGTCATGCCAGAGTCCTGCCCGTCTGCGCCTGTCAGCGCCGAGGAGGCGCAAGGGGCCAGGCATAATGTCCCCCTAAACAGAGGCCCAGGCCTGTCCAGGGCATGGCTACTTTCTTTTAATAACTTCTCTACTCATTGCCATGATGTCTTGAAACCGGATACATGGGATGACCCGGTTTGCTGTCATCATTGTAAGGTGACATTTACCCCTGAGCTAGCTCCCAAAGGGAAGTCACGACCCATTGTTTTACGAGGGGGGCTCATAAACGCAAGGTCAATGTGCAAGAATGCACAACACATCTATGACCTGATTACGGAGGGGGACTTAGACTGGCTCCTCATCACGGAAACCTGGCTGAAGGCCTGGTGCAATCCGGATATAGTAGTGGCCCTCCCGCAAGGCTTTCTAATCCAGCGATTGGATATGCAGGAGCATCGGGGAGGGGGGCTGGCTATTATTTACTGCGACACTATGAAATGTACCACGTATGAGCTGCCAGATCTCAAGGGGGCAGAGGCCATGGCCTTTTGTTTAAATATCCATGACTCCTTCACGTTTTCTGGCGCCCTGGTATATCGCCCTCCGGGTCAACCCAAAGAAATCCTGGAGAGCATTGGGGATGTACTGAGCGATCTCACGCTCAGAATTGTCCATTTTACGGTGCTAGGGGATCTTAATCTCCACTTAGATTCCCCTAGAGAACCAGGGGTAACCTGTTTTATGGATACAATTAGCGTCCTTGGCCTAACCCTGTTGACGCAGGAATCCACACATATAGGAGGTCATATATTAGACTGTATTTGTTCTAATTCAGATATCCTGACAATCAAACCCCCCTGTGTCCATACCTGGTCAGATCACAAATTTATCCCCTTTGACCTTTCATTAAAACATAATGTCCCAATGAAAGCCACAAAAAGAAGAGTTGGCAGCTGTAAACCAGACTGGCAAAAATTACTTACCCGGACAGATCTCTTTGAGAAAGTAAGAGAGAGTTACCCAACACTAACTGGTCCCACCTCGACAGACAATCAGCGGTTTTATGAGTGGATTACGATACTAAGTAAGCCTTCAGACCTAACGAGTGTAAAAAAACTCAGGTGGTATCAAAAATAAAAAGAGTGCCCCATGTTTCTCACTAGCCCTGAAAGTGGAGTTAGGTGAATGAGATCACTGGAACGGAGGTGGCATAGGAATTACGAGGCCAATGCCCGTAATATTTATAAAGCAGCCCGAAGGCAGTACCATGCCTCAATTGAGCTGGCGAAAAAAAGCTTACTTTCTAGAGGCAATAGCCTCCTCTGAAAACGGACAGAAAGGTATTTTTAAGATTGTAAATAGTTTCACTAACCCTAGAGCATTTTCACCGGAAACTCCACCTTCCCTGCCCCTCTGCAACTCTATTGCTAATTACTTCGAAAAAAAAATCCTAGACATTGCTAAGGATTTTCCCAACTGATATAGACTCAGATAGGGAAAGGGTGGGGCTAGGCAGGGAGAATAATACTAGCATGACCTGCTTAAACGCATTTGCCCCTATCTCCTTAGAGGAGTCACATCAGGCCATCTTATCAAGCAAATCCGGATCTCCCTTTGACCCTTGTCCTCCTTCGTTCTTAAAAGCTTTGGTCAAGGTGGTAAACCCTATTATTAATGGCATTATCAACTCGTCACTTGCCACCGCTGAGATCCCCTGTGAATGGAAAGTAGCAGCCGTTAAGCCCCTTCAGAAAAAATCTCTACCTGATCCGACCACTCTCGCTAACCTGCGTCCCATTTCGTTGCTCCCACTGGTGTTTAAACTGACTGAATCCTTCGTCAACAAACAACTTACGAAATCTTTAGAAGATAATAACATCCTGCACACCAATCAGGAGATAGGTCCAAACACTCAACAGAATCCGCCCTCCTGTTTACGGCAGAGACCCTACGAACCGCTATGGACCAAGGGAAGAAGGCAGTCTTGATATTACTCGACCTATTGGCGGCCTTCGATACGGTCTCACACACAATCTTGGTTGACCATCTATTTAACTCAGGGATAGGAGGAGCAGTGTTGACATGGTTCAAAAATGTTCTCAGCTAAAGACGACAAGTCACGGTATTGGGAGAATTTAATTCTGAAGAAAAACTCATCAGCACAGGGGTCCCTCAGGGCTCTAGTTTAAGCCCTGTACTTTTCAATTTATATATGGTCCCCCTGATTGAGCTTATCTCCTCCTACCAGATCAGCACAATATCCTATGCTGATGATACGCAGCTCATGCTGGACAGGGAGCTGCCTGAAGCAGAAGAAAATCTTAAAAACTGCCTCACTGCCACATTTGAGTGGATGAAGAGAAACCATCTCAAATGCAATTCGGGGAAAACTGAAATTTTGCCGTTGGGTCCTCAAAATTTGTTTTCTCCCAAACAGTGGTGGCCCGAAGATGCTGAAGCCCCTCCGCATACCATCTCCTCTGCCCGTAATCCGGGCATCAAGTTTGATGACTCACTGTCATTTAAGCAACAAGCAATGGGCATGGCTGGCACTTGCTTCCATATCATCAGAACTCTTAGGACATTTTTTGATCTTCTCCCACTGTCAGCAAGGAAAACGGTAGCGGTTGCGCTTATAACATCAAGACTGGACTACTGCAATAGCCTGTATGCGGGAGCGAATAAATCTGTGCTCCACAGGCTGCAGATGGTCCAGCATACTTTCTGGGCCCGCCTGGTCCTTGGCTGGCCCAGAAAGTCATCTGCCTCGGCTGCACTCAATGCCCTTCATTGGCTACCAATACACAAGCGTATTCTATTTAAAATTCTTATCATCACCTTTAGAGCCTTTCACTTACAAGGGCCCAGGTATCTGTCAAATGGCTTTATATGCTATTTACCTGCTCGGAGCCTGAGGTCCTCTAACCAGAATTTATTAGTAACCCCAAAATTCAGGCTTGTCACTAAAGGTGGGAAATCTCTTGTTGTCTTGGGTTCCAGGGCATGGAACAAATTGCCACCACAGCTTCGGCAAATCTCAACAGAATGCCACTTCAGGAAAGCCCTGAAGACCTGGGTTTTCTCTCTCTCTGATGCCGCTTGTAAAGCTCTGGTATAAAAGGTGTAGTGTCCACCGAGCTGCTTTCAGCTAACCAACCTGTTCCATCTAGGCTGGTATCAAGCGCCAAGATGCTCCTTGGAGTGGTAGTAGCGCTATATAAATGTATCTTACATTACATTACAATATCCGATAAGGGAGGTAGCTGGGCTCTCTCACAGCTTATATTAAAAGAGAGGAAATGTGTTCAGTGCAGTGTATGGCCCTAATAATGACGATCCTACTGCGGTGGATAACAAATATGGAACTTTTGAACTGCGAGGGGGATCTGGTGGTGATGGGTGATTTGAATTGTATTATGGATTATGGGATTTATACTATAAGGAGGGTGTCGTGTTCTATCTAGGACCTCGATCAATATTGTGACCTTATGCCCCTATACGGCTAAAATCAATCCATACCCCTATAATGGCATAAACGATCAGAGCCATATTTCAGAAACTCGCCTCTGCAGCTCATTACAGTATATGACACAGAAGAAGCCACTATCTTAGATTCCTAGATTACACACCAAGTTCTTTCAACAGATAAAACCCCCAGCAACCTGAGAAAGCCCCGCTTGCTATGTTTTGATTAGTAATAGAACTCTAAGGAGCACTGTAAGAACGACCGGTTCTTAGTGACATCTTTATTGACGTCTTATGTCCAAAAACGTACGTCAAACAAGGCACCTTCCAGGTATAAATATTACCAACGTTGCCTTAAGCAAACACAGCGGTGGTGATAGAGAATACAGGAGCAGAACAGCTGTCCCTTGCTGGGCCCAGCAGATGCGAGAAGCCCACAGACGCTGCCCCTCCTCCTCCTTGACGCGCTGAGAAAGATGCTGTCTTTTCTCCTGCCGAGAAAATCCAGCTCCGGCGTTTCCAGCCTACCCTTGCGGGTAACTGGGATATCGAGTCCTGAGGGGAGATACCAGACCTCCAACATTCTATTCCAGAGGTACAGTGTTGACTAAACCCTTAGAGAGAATTCTTGAAGCAAACCCTTGGCAAAACGAACTTAACTTAAACTGCTACTTACTTACTCCCTACCAAGTATTAGGCTTAGGTCAGGTACACTGGGGTAGGCGTAGTTAGAAGCATCAGTTGAGTACGTTAGCTAAATGTATATATGAATATATATATTTTATTCATTATAACCATTGTATGGCTAAGAAACCATATCAATGCTTTTACAGTATTATTTCTCAATGCTCCTTTTACTGTATGCACTTTTTATAGTAACAAGTCTTGCAATTGTGGCAATTCATTTCTCTTGCATGAGAAGAAAGACTGTTCAATAAATAATACCTTTTTATTGAAAACGCCAGTCTCTCTATTCTCTGCATCTTGGTGAAAGTAATCTGCACAACTGACTGAGTGAAATAGCTGTTTATTGTTTCACACGACTCTAGAGATTGACTCTTATCCGAAAGGAGCAAAGTTGTCATGTTTATGCAGTTGTTGGAAAACTGAATCCCTTCTTGTCTGAGCCAGGGGAGCTGATCACTTCCTATTCAGTCAAGAAAGTTTCCAGTGACCTCTGAGCTAGTTGGTACAAACCCAATTAAGTTTAGCATAGTCAGTAGAGACCTGGAAGACCGCACTTCTACGTCTACACTGCTGTTTATGTTATTCCAATGCGCAGGGCCTATCGGGAAAATAGGAACTACACTACATGGCGCCCAACATTTGGTAAGGCGATAGAACTAACGCAAGACGTTAGAGTAACTCAGTCGTGCTTTTTCACACAGACCCTTTCTACCGTAAATACTCCAATAGACGTCTGGAGTGGGTGAAAGTTTAAAATCCGCCCGAACTTAGTAGGAAGAGATTCCTATGTAAAGCTCTGGTTTATTCAACGTTGAAGGATACAGTGTTCCATAATATTGTGCACCTAATCTTTGTTTCCTTGAAACCTGATCTGCAACAAAAGACCTTCCTGACAGTAAAATGCCAGGAGAAGGCGGGAACAACGGAACCACTGATGCCACAGTAAATGCGACTCAGCAGGGTCCCGATGAAATTAATGAACGGGGTGCAATAATCATCCCGATCAACATAAGAAAAACTATAACGTTAAAACTTATAGAAAAAGGACTGACCACACAAGGTGGCACAGTCGTCTTCGTGATAGAGGCACACGAACATCGGCAGACAGAGGTATTCTATTCTTGGATAAAATTTCCAGCGGCAAGCGCTGCAACACACGAGTTCCACTATTACAAAATAGAGGATCCATCGGAAGAGTACGCTCCTTTCGAGGAGATTGAAATCCCATTAAAATACCAAGAGCATCTGCTCTGGTTTAAAGGCGCCCTAAAACACAATGATCATATTACCAGGCTCAGTCCACTAGGTAGACCAGGAGCAACGTGGCCGGTTCTAGCCAGCTACACACCACATCCGGACATTGCAAAAATGTCGAAAGAAGAACTTTTAGCACAGCTAAAAACATTAATTAAAATACATAGACAGTTAGTCCAATATGTAATGCGGACTGCAACAGTCCAAACAGCTGTTAATGTCCCACAGCTGACCCCTCATCAGGGGGAACACAAATAAAATTACACCACAGAACATACAATCATGTCTTGTTAAAACACCCATAAAACGGGAACAAATTCCTTTCTGGTTAGCGCAGAAAATTACTCAAATAGAGGCAGTATTTCCGAATACTACCCCTATTGAGAAACACAGAATTCTGACCATCTGCCTTCCAATGGGGGTCGCACCACACGTGGAGGACTGTGACACTTGGGGTACAGTCTTTGCTTCAATTTACACAAAAACACATGGTGTTCCGTCAATGGCGGTAATACCAGATGTTCTAAAACAGATTCAGAATGAATACGGTCCAGACCTGCTGTTTGTAACGCGCTGGCTGCTGCTACTTTTAAAATCTTTAATTGCCATTTAAACATATAATTTGCGCCGCATTCTATTATTGCGCCGTGTACCTTGTACTTTTAGCTTAGAGCGCTAGCAAGATTCTTACCTGCACTTTAAATGTGATTTCCTCACCCTGCACTTGCAGGAATCAGGGCAGCTAGGGACCGAGACCGGGGGGCTTTTGCGGCCGCCATCTTTGAGAGGGCTTCGTGGCAGCCGATCTACGGGCGCCATCTTTGTTGGGGACTAGTTCCTCCCCTCACACTCCTCCCACGTGTAGGGCTATAAATTATGGGTAGACGGTCGGAGCGCAGCGATGATGCGCAGCGGGTGCGCGCCGGAGGTGCGCCAGAGGTAAGCCTGTTTGCGCCCGTTCGCGTCCCAGGCGCTCTCGGTGCGTCTAGCTCGCACACTTACCGGACGTCGGACCCTCCCGCAGTTTCTCAAAATCACCAACCGGACACAAATAGGGGTAAGGACTGCTCTCCTATCTTGGTCCTTTCTTGTGGTCTTCTGAACGTGCGATCTCTGGTAAAACACCATGCGGAAATTGCTCTTCTGATAGACTCTTTACATCTAGATGTCCTTTTCGTTACCGAAACTTGGACTAAGTCTGACTGTGCGGTGGAACTTGGGTCGGCCTGCCCTCCGGGTTATCTTATAAAACACTCCCCTCGAACAACTGGCAGGGGGGTGGTATAGGATACATATTTAGAGATTCTATCTCCTTCACTCAATTGGAGGTGAAGGACGTACCGGGATTTGAGACCATGGGCTTTTCCATCACGGCCCGAGTGGTACACTGGTATCAGGACTATTATGCTATAGGCCTCCCGTATCTACCGCCACGGCCATTCAGCCACTGATTGATCTTATCTACGACCTCTCAAACTCCCATACTAGATTACTAGTGTTAGGTGATTTTAACCTCTGGCCTTCTGGCCCTCAAGATCTGGCATATAGAGAACTTTGCCAAGCATGTAGCAATATACAACTTGCACAGTTGGTCTCAGCACCTACCCACGTTAAAGGGCATACTTTAGACCTTGTATTTGCCGACAAAGATCTAGTCGCAGTGGGAGAGGTCACGGAGCAATGCTGGACTGATCATGCACTGGTTCCGCTGTCTATCTCTCTGCCTGGCCCTCTAAGGATAGGCGATCCAGGTGCCACTAAGATTAGTAGGCAATGGTCTCGTCTTCTGAAGCTTCCAACTAGACCCATCCTGCTGCCCAGCCCATTCACGGTGAAGGACGGGGTGGATGAAAGCTATCAGGTCCTCTGCCAGCAGATTGTGACATCGCTGGACCAATTGGCTCCTTTAAGGAAAGTGAGGGACAGACCTAGAAGAACTAATGCCTGGTTCACTGAGGATCTTGGACAGCACAAACTTCGCTGTAAACAGGCGGAACGACTTTGGAGGAGAGACTATAGGGAGACAGATAAGGTAGCGTATAAAGCGACCTTGCAGGAATACAAGATCCAGCTGAAGAAGGCTAAGGCTCAATTTTTGGCAGACACGTTGGCCAAGGCCCCTAACAAATCGCAGGCATTGTTTAAAGTGGTCAACAACCTAGCCAAACCATCTTGTACTGCTCCGGCCATCCCCGTCTCCCAGAAATTGTGTGACGCTGTGGCCACTGCGTTTGAGGAGAAGATTAAGAAAATCCTGAGTGGACTTCAGATCTCTGGTCAGCCTACATCTTTTCTGCCTCTCCTCGCAGAACCTCCTCCCGCGGAGACCCAGTTGTCCTGTTTTCCTAGTCCTTCCCTGGAGGAATTCTGCCTCCTGGCGAACAGTGTGTCTTCAGGATCACCACTTGATCCTATGCCCCACAAGATCTGGAAGGCTTTCCAAACTGAGCTGTTTCCACCACTCCACACCATTTGCTGCCAGTCACTGAGCACAGCAGTAGTTCCTAAGAGCTGGAAGAGGGCAATTGTTACTCCATTACTGAAGAAGACCTCCTTGGACCCTTCAAGCCCGGCCAATTATAGGCCTATTTCGCTTCTGCCTTTTATAATAAAGGTTGTGGAGAAGTGGGTCACGAAAACACTAACCAGCTTTCTGGATAAAAACTCCTGCCTGGATAATTCACAGTTTGGCTTTAGGCCAGCCCACAGCACAGAGGCTGCTTTGGTCACCGTGTTGGACGATCTACGAGCGCGAGTCGACATGGGCAAGTCAGCATTTTTAGTGCTGCTTGACATGTCGGCCGCGTTCGACACGGTGGACCATGCAGTACTACTGGACTGTCTCCAGAGCACAGGAGTAACTGGCTTGGCCTTGAGATGGATAACATCTTATCTCAGTGACAGACAGCAGGCAGTGGCATTACCACCTTTTCGTTCTGCCATGCAGCAAGTGGGTCAGGGTGTCCCCCAGGGGTTGGCGATCAGCCCGATCCTGTTCAATCTGTACTTGCGACCTCTGGTTGCCCTGATAATGACGGATATGCCGAATGACTTTAACTATGCCGATGACACTCAATTGATTTTTTCATTTGAGGGTACCAGGGCAATATCGAGAGACTCCTTCCATCGCTGCATGGCAGCTACAGCAGAGTGGCTGCGAGCCAACTCGCTTCAATTTAATGGATCCAAAACGGAGGTTCTCCATTGCTCCTTAGACCGTACCCCTCGTCCCCTTCCTGAAAATTTTTGGCCTACATCTATTCCAGGTACGGTAGAGGCTGCTGAGTCGGCCCGCAACTTGGGAGTTTTGTTTGAATCTAATCTGCAGCTCGAGACCTCTGAACAGAACCGTAGCGGGCTGTATGGGCGTACTCTGTGCCCTACGCAAGATCCTACCGCTTCTTCCCAAGGAGGCAAGGGCAGAGGTAGTGCGCAGTTCTATTCTTAGTCGATTAGATTACTGCAACGCACTACTTCTGGGAGCACCAAAAACCTTGATTTTAAAACTTCAGAGGATCCAAAATATAGCGGCGAAATTGGCCCTATCCCGTCCTCGATCTGCCTCTTCCTCGGGCGCATTAGCAGACCTTCATTGGTTACCCATCCAAGAGAGAATTTCCTTCAAGGCGCTCTGTCTGGTCTTCAAGGCCTTGCACGGACAGGGGCCGATACCGCTCCAAAACCTTTTCTCCTGGTATCGCGCTGCCAGACCCCTAAGATCCTCCTCCGCGTTTCTGGTGACGGTCCCCAGGATCAATAGAGTGAGGATGGGTGGACGTGCTTTTAGCTTCACGGCCGCCACTCTCTGGAACACCCTCCCGTTGACACTGAGGGGTAGACAAGATTTTATCCCTTTTAAAAAGGATCTTAAGACCTTTTTGTTCCCTAGAGCAATGTAATTGGTAGCTTGCCCGCAGGATAGACGCAGTCTCAGCGCCAGGATACCCTTTGGGTGGCAGCCGTGCTTAACAAGTAATTAAATAAATAAATAAACCTGCTTTAACTCTTGGTATGAAATTACTGAAAGACTTCAAGCAGGTCTCGGCTATATTACTAGCCAATATAAAAGGAGAAGCAGCATCTGTGGCGATCCGCCAGAAATTGAAGGAAACCGATATAACAGATCAACCAATTGAGCTTGCCAGAATTATATAAAAATGTTATGAAGAATTAGGTAGAGACAGCTTGGGTGGGAAACCAGTAAAACCCCAACTACTCGAAAATCCTGAAAAATTATTTATTAAAAATAATTCAAACACTCCTAAAAAGAGCTGGGATGGAAATAAACAATCCACTCCCAAGGAAACAAAATTCCAGTCCAGAGGAAGGTCTCCTCGACGGAGGGAAAGAACTCCGACTTGAGAACACCAGTCTCCCCAGAGGGAGCCCTCTGAGAAAAGATATAACCTTAGAAATAGGGATAACTTGAAGAAGCCTGATAGATATCAAAGTATTGATACACGTCCCTCTCGATCTTTTTCGCAGAAATCGGAAAAAAGAGGACGGTCAGACCCAGGAGAGCACACCAAGTCCAAAGACAAGGAACCTGCTCAAAGTAAAAAATCACAATTTCCAAGAAAGAAGGTAGCCAGTATTAGAGTAATCGAACATGCCGAGAATACTGAGGACACAGCTGAAAAACGAGGAGTGGGCACAGACAATGCTAGACAGTGCAGCAGAAATCACCATAGCTCGCAAGATCCTGATGAGTCATCTGGAAACAGTGGACACGAATGAATACATTCAAGTAGAAACTGCCGACACCAGAGTTAGCGAACCTCATAAGATATACGAAATAACACTGCGTATAGAGGGAGATAAGACTAGGAAAATAAGGGGTCTATTCTGGGATAAACTCTCAAAAGGCTATGACATGCTGTTAGCTGAAAAAGATTGGCCACCGGAGTTTGTCAGGGAGTGCCCTCGTGGCGAAGAAATAATTATGCCTGCCTTCTCGAATCACATTCCGATTCACACTAAATATATATATGCAAGAAAATGGGCAGTAGCCCAGGCACCAGCATTATATAAAAACCATGTAGGATGGGCTGAGGACTCTCCTCACAAAATCCAGTTAAAAAGTCAACTGACTGCACAAAGGCAGTATCCAATTTAGCAAGAAGCTAAAAAACAAGTCAGGAAGATTTTAGATCAACTTAAATACCAGGGGGTGATTAAAACATGCACCTCTCAAATGAACAATCCTTTGTTTCCTGTTTCCAAACCAGACGATTCATATAGTCTAGTCTTGGACTACAGACACCTAAACTCATGTTGCAAAACATTTGCGGTACAACATTCGCATAGTGCTGCACTAATGAATAACATAGTTCGCAAAAAATATAAAACAACATTAGACATATCTAATGGTTTCTTTTGTCAAAATATTGCACCGGAAAGCAGGTACTTGACCGCTTTCTCAGTAATGGGGTCTCAGAAAAATTTCTGTAGGCTCCCACAGGGATTCAAGAACAGCCCAGGACTATTTTCAGCCAGAGTAACAGTTACTACAAATATATGATGATGAGGCAGTATCTTATGTCGATGACCTCTATCTCACAGACGACGACTTGGAGACTCACTTGAAAAGGTTGAACACCATAATACTTGGGTTCGCTGCAGAGGGTTACAGATTCAACTTTAAAAAGTCTCGAATTGCCCATCTGACAGTCTTATTTTTAGGATACAAATTATCAAGTGAAGGAAAAAGCCTGGCGGACAATTTCTTAGAGAAGTGCGCTGTACTCCAAGCACCAAAAACGCTGAAGAACTTACAATCGATTCTAGGCTTCCTGAATTTCCGAAGAACTTACATTCTAAATTATGTGGAGAGGGTTAAACCTCTCTACGAACTAATTAAACATGATTTTAAACCAATCAACTGGACTCAAAAACACACAGAAATTTTGAGATCATTGCAAACAGACATGTTAGCAAAAACAAAATTAGATACACGTGACAATACACGAATTCTTGTAATCCGAGTCATCCCAGGAAGAAGCGGATTCACGTACCTGAACTGTAATGCGGGAGAAAAGGTACCAATTGCATAAAAATCTCACTTGTACACACAAGCAGAAAAAACATTCAGTCTCACAGAAAGTACTGTGAAAGCAGTGCAAACTGCTATAGCTAAAGAATGAGAACTAGCACATGGCAAAAAGATCAATGTCCTCACAGCGGAATCCGCCTTCGAGGCGCTATTCAGCCCAGTAAACCTGCCTACAGTGTCACTGGATCCGAAATGGATACAGTGTGTAGATTCTCTTGCTGCGTACGACGTGAAATACTATTTCGCCCCACACATGAAAAAACTGAATGATTTAACTTATGAACAAGAATATCCTCTGCCAATCGAAATTCTTCCTCTACAACAATACTCATGTATAATCTACACAGACAGATTTGTACAGCACTACAATGTAGAAAATAAATCCTACGATGCAGCCTGTGCGATTGTTAAAGGTCGCTGGCTCTGCGGTAAATTCAGACCAAAAATAACAAAAACGGAATCACTGAGAAACTGTTCGGCTCAGTGAGCTGAAATCAGATCTTTAAAGATGGCGGTTGAAAATGCAGAACGTGAATTCCCGACACTAATCGTGTGCGATTCGCATTTTTGCGTCAACTCTTACAATAATAAGTTGCAAAGCTGGATTCAAAATAATTACAAAGATGACACAGGTGCCACAATCAAGCATAAAATGCTTTGGAAACGGGTAGTTCTTTTACAGAAAGAACTACAAAAGACTCACGTGATACACACTCTGAGTCATCAACGTGATGGCGTTCACGTTGCAGGGAATTCATTGGCTATTACAGCCACAGCAGAAGCAACTAAACCGGCTTCCGTAGCCACAAAAAAGCGTTCAGAAAAATACATAGATGGGGAAACCATGCTGGCAGTAAAAACGTCCTTAAAAAGTGACTGTGCAGCACTACCCGTGAACTATCCACTCAATTATGCATACGTAATTGATGCAAACTCCGTTTCTTTTGCTCGAATCCCTGGAGTGGGGGATAGGGTAATTCCAAACATGAACCGGAGAAAGTTATTAATAGCAGACGCACACATGGGTGAAGGTCCAAGGCACAAACAGATGAAGGAATCTCTGACTGAATTACAATCAGAGTACTGGTGGCCGGGGATGAGCAAGCAACATCAAATATATGTAAAGAACTGTCCCGAATGTGACAGGGATCACAGTAATGAACCGGTCCAGCCTGTTGCCCAGTTACCGTTTATAGACAGGGTAATGCTGTCTATATGCAATCCAGCGTCCTATTAATTATTTAAGACTACATTCACTTAGAAAATGTGGCCCCAGCGCTCGGCTGACGCCAAAACTGTTATAAAAGATCTGCAAGTCTTTATCGGCACATACGCAATTGCCATGCTCCATTCTGACCAGGGTCCTGCTTTCAGCTCTCGAGCTTATAAGGAGGCCATGGCCAGTATGGGAGTTGGGTTGCGATACTCTTGTCCATCACACCCTGAGGGGAACAGTGTAGTGTAAAGAAAAAAACGAGACATAAAGCAATCTATAACGGCGAAGGTATTAGGTTCGGGTGATGGGTGGGTCAAACATTTAATAAGTGTCCAACTTAGTCTAAATAATTTGCCAAGAAATTCTCTAAAAGGTTTCAGCCCGTACGAACTATTGTTCGGAACTAGAATGCATGTTCAAGACCTCGATAGTCAGGCTTCAGTGGTAAAAGATAAGAATAAAGAATTTGACATCAAAGATAGTTTGGCTGTTTTACAGGACTTGAATGAAACAAGAAAATCCTTAAGCAACATAAAGTTAAAGCAACAGCCAACTACCACTGAAGACACACCATCTGTCCCAGCAAGACGTGTCTGGATTCCAAAGATTGGGGATCTAGTCAGAGAGAAAATAGCAGTGAAGAAGGAATTTGGGCCTTCTTACAGAAAAGCTGTACCTATCTTGGCAATCAACGGAACAAGATCAGTAGTACTACCACCTCTTGCTGGTAAAAAGGAGAACCGAGTTGTATCAATCGACCTGGTAAAACCACAAGCATGTGGCCTATAATCAACAGTAGGCCAAGTGGACTCCCAAGAAATAACAGAATACCCAAATTTGCACCAATCCAAGAGGTTCAAACTGAAAGACTAATCACATCTGATAAACCTGCAGTGCACAGAGAGGGACTATGCAATAATGCCATGGAACTCGTACCTCTTGAAACACAGATTGAAACAGTTTGTCATGAAACACCAGTCTACAATGATGTGGCATCAGAATGTGCTACCGAAAGACAAATTGAGAAAACAATTCCAACAAATGACAGAACTGCCTCTGGCTACTTCATCAACTTCGATACCTTTTCTGAAGATCAAAACGACCCTGAAGTGAGACCAGAAACAGAGACTTTGAAGAAAAAGCAACAGAACTCTTTCATCAAATCAAAGAAGTATATCTGGATGCACCATTGATTGAGCATTGGATTATATCAGGGGTACTTATACTCCTACTAGGCCTAATATTGGTTTTAATTTTAGGAAAAGTTATCACAATTCAATGGACACAGCAAGTCAGAACATCAACTTAGTTCTAAAACCACACAAAACATCTCATGTGAAGAAAAGAGGACTATCTCATCAGTAAATGTCACAGCCATTCCAATACCCGGGGGGGTAGTATGGGACAAGACTGACTATGAAGTATATGGCCCGGTGGAAATCCTGAAATATCCTCACCAGTTCAAGGTTTCATTAAGTGACTTTATAAAACCGAGTACATTTTCTGATGATTGGGATTTTGAAAGTATAAATATTATGATGTCTGATTTAGTGTTGTCAGCAAGATTCACAGAACATGATTATTTACAAGGTTCGTCTAATTATGAACAGATGGTCTCCGTAATGTGAGAAGCAGTACATTACTTACATAAATCTGCACAACCTAGAAATGTTTTTAAATATAACCAATGGGAACATTGTGCTACTCCACCTAAAAGCAGTTCTAAAACATTCTATGAGAAATTCCAGTACTTCTCAGGGTTTAATACAAGTGATGCAGAAACATTTTATTATAAACTGCTGGATAAAACAGGGTTGAAAACAATGCTGACAAATACTAAATTGATATATTCAGAAGCATTTTATGAAAAAATGATGACATTTGGTTTTGATTTCTGGAAGAATAACATTGAAACAAAAACCATCTGGGGTACAAAAGATTGGCAGGTACAAGGCCTAGAAGCATTATTTCGAGCCTGCATGATCCCAGAACAAATAATGTTCTTAAATGACACAATTCACCAAACAACCTGTCTTGGCCTAGCTAAGATTAAAGACCTTAACAAACCATCTATTCCAAAGCCAATTCCTGATAATGCAACAACAGAAGTTGAAATAGACGTATCTAAAATTTTACATCTAAACAGAACACATCCTGATTGGAAAAAGTGGTTAATCTGGCCTACTGACACGAATAACTGTCAACATAGATTCCTGAACAAAACACAGGGGTTACAAATGACCAGACCAGACCCTAGATACTCCCAGAGACAACATCCAGGGATAGTAACAACATACAGTGTAGGGAAACTCTGCCTCGAATGGCTAGAAACATCCACACTGGCAGAAATTAAGCAACACTTATCTTTACTTAAAGATGGTGCTGATTTGCGCGATTTCATTATGGGACCACGCAAACCGCGTCAGAAACATTTCATAGCGGCAAGTATATATGCGGCATACAACGAGGCTTGGAAAGTAACACAAATTGAAACAGCTGAAAAAATACGAGAAATTGATCGTTTTAATTTGGAAAAATCACTTTCTGTTGTGGACAATGGGTTAATGACTCTGTCCTCCAGAATATATTCACTGGACAGTATTGTATCATCTGCCATCGATATAATAGATAAAGACTTGCTAATGTTTACAGCATGGCCAGTCGCAATTGCGTTCTATTGTACAGCTAGGCTGGACGCTGCAAAAGCTTCGTTCAGGCTTTGTGCCATGGCGTGTAATCAACACAACGTCATTGTTTTCCATCTTTAACCTTACTGATAAACAAATCAGCTTGGCACAGAAAGGAGCAGACTATACAATCCTGAGCATCGAAAAACTTGAGAGATTACCATTGACAATGTCAGAAAGACCTGTCATTGAATGGATAATACACAGGATTATCACAATTCCGATAACAACTTTCCAATTTAAAAATTGCCTTGAATATATACCGACTGGCCAGTATGAACGATTGGGTAAAGGATATATTAAGTCTGCATGGAAATTACCATATACACACACATGTTATAGTGACAACAAAAATGTATTTTAGTGGTGAAAACTGCAAACATTCACTAAGCGGTATACTTTTGTGCCAGGGTATTTATTTACACGGGCCTGTGAAGGAACTTCAAACAACCTTTCATGCCACAACATGTCACACCTGCAACGCAGATAGAGCCTTTCTTTAAGCAACTCTCTAACGGGAGTTACATTCTAATAACGGATCACAGCACAGCTGTTGTGGCTTGATGCCAGGGAAAGCATATCTCGGAAGCGTAACTTCCATGGTCACTTGCTGCATGCAAGCATTGTTTCCAAACGGCCCTGAAGATTCCGAGATGCCGATTTGGCCTCCTTTGAATGTCTCTTCTATACGAATTGATATTTTAAGCAGAATGAAGTCTGTGCTTTTACAGACAACAGTGCCCATAATGTCATCAAAAGAGATGTATGATCTCCAAGTTGCAAGGACAACATCAGAGATACATGACCTTTTATCAACAAATTGCCCCGTGCATTTCACAGAAATGCTTAGCCAAATTCGAAATATGTCAGATGCCATAGGTATCTCAGGCGTATTTAAGACCATTTTTTCGTGGACTGTTAAAACCATTCAAAGCAATCCTAGGAATTATTCCTAATTTTGTCCATTCAGTCTTTGGCGGCATACCCCTGACTTTGGGACTTGTAGCACGCATTTTATTTTTGACCCTCCTGCTCCGATATGGCAAGCCAAAACACAGACATGACTCCGGCAAGGATGGAAGAAACGATCCTAGCAGCACGCTACCAGGACCGCATAACTAGAGTCATTGGATTGGCCAGGCTGAGAGATCTGAACATGACCTGGTTTCTTTCATTCAGACCTATATGGCAGACCAGCATCTTACCTGTGCTTCGATGTATGCTATGCGAAGAAGAATGCGTGTTAGACACCTGTCTTGCACTACCATCAGCAGTACCAATGGATATCGATACTTTGCTAAGTCCTTAACGGCTCATGCATCGTGCTGTCCCCAGCGGCTACCAATCCTGATGAGGGCATTCGTTGAGACTCCTGTGCTACGACTAGGTGGCGGCAGTGAAGCGATACAAGAAAGCAACATCACCCAGGTACGGCCTTCCGTGAGCATTGCTGATCCAAACATCGATGATAGCAATCATTCTCACACCTGCCAAGTTACAGCATTATCGAACTTGGTCGAACTGTCACCTGAATATGTAGACATATTCTTTAAGAGCCTGTCTGATAGGATGTTCTCCCCTGAACAAAAATGAATTTTTGGAAAAACATTCCAGCGCAAATGGCGTTCCCATGAACTCTGAATTTGGCCTTCAGTTTTGATCAACAAAAACTACTAAAAAGCGTTTGGAACTTTATTCCCCCGTTCACCATGAAATGTTTATTTTTTTTAATTGAACACTTTTTCAAAATATTTCCCTTTTTCTGGCATGAAAACCTTTGCTTAAAGTAGAACTATTCATAAAGAACAGAACTTCTATTTTTAGTAAATCTAGAGACAAAATAACTTTACCTCAGGCTCTAGCAACATTTTACAGCAAATGCATTTATATGTGTTGAAATAATCTCGCCCTTTCCTGTATAAAGAGATATTTCATGTGTAATGTTTTCACAAAAACATTCAACTGTTTACATATGCTATAATTTTTGAATGATTTCTATGCTTAAAGACGTACAGTACCTATATTTTCATATATTTCAAATACGCCATTTCAAATGCAATATGTATTTTGGGGTGGGAAGTATTACACACGCAACTTATTGCTTTCGTTTTTAGTAATTTGATGGACATAAATTCGTGGAGTGGGTGTCGTGTTCTATCTATGACCCCGATCAATATTGTGACCTTATGCCCCTATACGGCTAAAATCAATCCATACCCCTATAATGGCATAAACGATCAGAGCCATATTTCAGAAACTTGTCTCAGCAGCTCATTACAGTATATGACACAGCAGAAGCCACTATCTAAGATTCCTAGATTACACACCAAGTTCTTTCAACAGATAAAACCCCCAGCAACCTGGGAAAGCCCCGCTTGCTATGTTTTGATTAGTAATAGAACTCTAATGAGCACTGTAAGAACGACCGGTTCTTAGTGACATCTTTGACGTCTTATGTCCAAAAACCTACGTCAAACAAGGCACCTTCCAGGTATAAATATTACCAATGTTGCCTTAAGCAAACACAGTGGTGGTGATAGAGAATACAGGAGCATTACAGCTGTACCTTGCAGAGCCCGGCAGATGCGAGAAGCCCACTGACGCTGCCCCTCCTCCTCCTTGACGCGCTGAGAAAGACGCTGTCTTTTCTCCTGCCGAGAAAATCCAGCTCCGGCGTTTCCAGCCTACCCTTGCGGGTAACTGGGATATCGAGTCCTGAGGGGAGATACCAGACCTCCAACATTCTATTCCAGAGGTACAGTGTTGATTAAACCCTTAGAGAGAATTCTTGAAGCAAACCCTTGGCAAAACCAACTTAACTAAACTGCTACTTACTTACTCCCTCCCAAGTATTAGGCTTAGTTCAGGTACACTGGGGTAGGCGTAGTTAGAAGCATCAGTTGAGTATGTTAGCTAATTGTATATATGAATGTATATATTTTATTCATTATAACCATTGTATGGCTAAGAAACCATATCAATGCTTTTACAGTATTATTTATTCGCAATCCTCCTTTTACTATACGCACTTATTATAGTAACAAGTCTTGCAATTGTGGCAATTCATTTCTCTTGCATGAGAAGAAAGACTGTTCAATAAATAATACCTTTTTATTGAAAACGCCCGTCTCTCTATTCTCTGCATCTTGGTGAAAGTAATCTGCACAACTGACTGAGTGAAATAGCGGTCTATTGTTTCACACGACTCTAGAGATTGACTCTTATTCTAAAGGAGCAAAGTTGTCATGTTTATGCGGTTGTTGGAAAACTGAATCCCTTCTTGTCTAAGCCAGGGGAGCTGATCACTTCCTATTCAGTCAAGAAAGTTACCAGTGACCTCTGAGCTAGTTGGCACAAACCCAATTAAGTTTAGCATAGTCAGTAGAGACCTGGAAGACCGCACTTCTACGTCTACACTGCTGTTTATGTTATTCCAATGCGCAGGGCCTATAGAGAAAATAGGAACTACACTACAAGGGGGGTAAATCAGAGGATGCGAAAACACATAGGGCAATCCGGGAACTGGGTCGAATACAGGCTATTAGCGATGCCTCGAGAGCACTGCACCGAAGCATACCAGGGTATACCTATTTCTCTACCCACATAAATCTTACCCAAGAATAAATATGGCCTGGGTGTCTGCACAAATATTATGGTCTGCAGAAATAAATATATGCCCGAAAGTTACATCAGACCATAATCCTATTGTCTTACTTTTAAAGTCAATACAGAAAAAAGGCCACCAAGATCTTTTTCATTCCCTAGGTATCTTTTATCAGATGCGGATTATGTCACTAGTACCAGAGAACAAATCAAAAGTTTTTTTAAAGAGAATACGGGGACTGCTACTCCCATTGTGGTGTGGGATACATTTAAAGCCATTATTAGGGGGCACACCCAACATCATATCTGGCACCAAAATAAAATGAATAGGGGGATATTGAAGGAGACAAACTCTGCAATCCGTATGGCTGAAGATTTACATGCGGATGCAGTTCTGAAGGGGGCGGGTTAAATCAGAACAATTGTGTTATGAGGTAATTAATCTTAGATTGGGTCTCAAGAAAACACTTAAAGAGAATGGTCAAATCTAATAAATATCGGCAGATACAGTGAGTATGGAGAAACAATCTGGAACATTCTGACCTATAAGTTAGCTGATGAGAGCCAACACCCATATTACAACTATTAGGGGGCCTGCAGGTAGAATGTATGAACATCCACAGCAGATTTTATAGCAATTTGTGAGGTATTATCAAGCACTGTATACTTCAACAATAAAGCCAAGGCAGGCAGATATTCATGAGTATATTTAGGGATGTTTATTGCTAAGTGTAGGGGAGGAGATCGCGGAGTCCCTGGATGTAGAGATCCTGTGGGAGGAGATTGAAATGGCAATTGGGGCTTTACCTTTGGGTAAGGCTGCGGGGGAAGATTCTGTTCCCTTAGAATTTTATAAAATCTTTAAGGATGACCTGAGGCTGCCTTTTAGCCAGACGACAAGGTTTATCAGTGTTAATGGGCAAGTGCCAGATTCCTGGAATATGACAAAAATAGTCTTCTTAAAAAAAGATAAACCAGCAGAGGAATGCGGGTCATATAGACCAAATTCATATTTGCAAAAATACTGTCAAACCGGCTTGCTCCGGTGGTGCCTAGTCTGGTTTCTCCCCAACAACATGGGTTTATGCAAAATAGAGATACAACTACTCATGTAAATACAGCAGTGACAGTGTTCGATGTGGCAAATATTACATCTACCCCACTCGGTATGATTCTATTAGATGCTGAGAAAGCGTTCGACCGAGTGGGGTGAGAGTTTCTCTCGGCTGTAAACGATGCCTTCAGGATCGGAAATTGGTACAAGCCCTATATGAGAAGCCCAGTGCTAAATTAGCATATTTAGGTTTAATTATCATCTGTTTGCCCGGTGTCCTGTAGCACGTGCCAGGGGTGCCCTCTCTCCCCCCTATTATTTGCTCTATATATAGAGCCATTCATCTGTGCTTTACAAAACAATCGAATAAGTGCTTTTAGTAATGGAACAACTTCTTTAAAGGTCACTGCTAATGCGGATGATTTGGCAGTATTCTCCACAGACCCAGGGTGAGCATTAGGGGAAATAACAGGGGCGGCTGTCGGGTCAGGTCAGATATCAGGGTACAAACTAAATATTAATAAGACCCAAATATTAATCACAAACCGCTAGATGTTATACAGGGGGTATGTCCAGTCACTTATCTAGGGGTGCGGATATCAGCATAAATAGAGAAAATTATCTCTCTGAATTATGAGGAGCTGCTGAAGGATACAATCAAATCATTTAAAAATTGGCACAAGCTACAGATAGGCATTATAGGTCGCATTAATATAATAAAAATGAAAACCCTGCCCAAGTTTTTATACCTTTTTCGCTCCATTCCACTACGAGTCCCCAACTCCTTTAAATGATTAGAAGGGGCAATTGGTAGCTTTATATGGGGATACAAGAAATCTAGGCGAGCGATCGAAAGCTTAAAATTACCATTTGGTCAAAGAGGCTTGGAGTTACCGGATTTTAAGATTTATTTCTGGTCATGTTTTTTAGTCGCCTCCGTAGTTTGATTAATCCTGCGAGTATTCTATTTTTTCATACATTTACACTGGGGGAAGAAAGCAAGATGTTTTTGTATAGAATAACGGACCCTAATTATTTTAAAAGGGTTAAATTCAAGACCGCTCGGGACAGCATATATATCAGGCGGGCGATTTTGAATAAAGGCAATATATCTTCATATAATTATAAATTCCCTCTGTATTCTAACCCTGCCTGACCTAGCATATTTCACGATGGGGGTGGGGAAAAATTGGGACAGATTGGAAGTGGGATGTTTGGGTGATCTCTATGATTATAATGGTATTATTGCTTTTGAAATACTACAACTCATATATAAATTACCAAATTATATGCTGCTAAAATATTATCAGACCTGAGATTATCTTCTAAAGCACCTGAAGTTGACAAATATAACTGGGTCTGAGGTTTGGGATTTTATATATAAAAAAGTAAGGAAATCTATTATTAGCAAGGTTTATAAATGGCTGAGCAGCAACAGAGCAGATGATTGTGAAAGATTGGCTAATCAATGGAGTGAAATATTGGAGAGTCATGTAGGGATTAGCACTATAGTACAAGCATTGTACACTATAAAAGAGGTAGTGCATTCTACTAATTTGAGATTGCATCAACATCGGACGATCTGTCTTCTCTATTACACACCCGAGAGGATAGCCAAGTGGGCGGTGAAAATATAATTACAGATAAGATGAAGTGCCCAAGGTGTGATATGTATAAGGCAGATATCAAACATATGTTTGTAACGTGTTTAGAGCTAAAAACATTTTTGTAGAATGTTCAGAATATCATCCACCAGTAATTGGGGATAGAAATGCCTTTGACAGTAGGGAAAATTTTGCTGGGCCGTAGTGATGTTGGACTTAAAAGCAGTGGCCTATTAACTATTTTGTTAGTCTCGGCAAGGCTGATTATTGCTCGAGAATGGTTATCGCCAAAGCCTCCAAATGTGATGGATTGGTGGCTTTTAGTCCAACAGATATATGATCTGGAACAGGCTTTAGCCAAGTCAAGAGGCGCTCAGTTGCTAAATGTAAAAAATATGGGGGTCTTGGCTTTAGATAATCTTCTGGAAATTCGAGGATGCCTAACGTGGTGTAAATAAGTGGGTTCTAGTATGTATTTTGGTATTTATTTTTTATGTACTCCTTGTTTCATTGCTTTATCTGTGATAGCATGTTTTGATATTGGCTATATGCAGTATTGATACTGCTTTGATGTATTTGATTGTACTATACATTACCCAATCATTGACAAATAAAAAATGATATTAAAAAAAAGTTACAATGTTTATTATAAAATGTTAGCAGAACCCGCAAGGTTAATGAAAGTAAAAGTAAAAACATGTATTCTCATTTAACTGCCTCACACGACATCATGACCTCCAGACTAGTTGATATCGGTCTGGGAGGCAAGGCGCTGGCCTGGCTAAGGAGTTTTTTCACCAAACGTACTCAAAGAGTCATACTGGGTCCTTACCAGTCAGAGGAGGTGGAGATCTCTAAGGGGGTGCCACAGGGCTATTTTCTGAGCCCAACATTATTTAACATCTACGTGGCACCCCTAGCTAACATCATGAGATCCCACGGGTTCATCCCTGTATCGTATGCAGACGATACTCAACTCCTCTTTCCGTTTAAAACCATGACTCCTGAAGTACGTAACTCCTTTGCCCGGGGGATGAAAGAAGTGGCACATTGGATGGCAGCAAACTTCCTGCAGTGTAACGTCTCTAAGACTGAGGTGATGCTCTTTGGGGAAGCCAAACGCCTGGTGACTCCTGACTGGTGGCCTCAAGATCTAGGCCCAGTCCCTGAGCCCAAAGCGGTAGTGAAAGATCTAGGAGTTAAACTGGATCAGGAGCTCGCCCTTAAACAACATTCCAATCAAGTGGCCAGCTCCTGTTACCATGTCATTGGGCTTCTCCGGAAGGTATTCCTCCTGTTACCTGGTACCACCAGAAAAACACTAGTACAGTCGCTCGTGCTGAGTAGGCTGGATTACTGTAATGGTTTGCTGCTAGCCGCCAATGAGGGGATTATTGCTAGATTACAAGTTGTGCAGAATACTGCTGCACGCCTTGTTCTCAATGTCCCGGCCCGTACTCCCTCAAAACCTTTATTAGTTAAACTTCACTGGCTCTCAGTGAAACAGAGGGTGATGTTTAAAACTTGTTGCATCATCCATAAGTGCCTTATTGGTAAAGGTCCTGATTACCTAACCAAAAAATTCATTCCATACGTCCCCTCTAGATCCCTGAGATCTGGTGATCGAGAACTGTTATGTGTCCCCAGGTTCTGGAAGACAAGACAAGGGGGAAGGGCTCTATCAGTAGCAGGCCCGAAGTTATGGAATGAACTTCCTAATGAAATTAGACTATGTAAGGAACATTTTCCCTTTAGGAAAAAATTAAAAACTTTCCTTTTTAATTACTAGTTTCTGGTTGGGCAATTAAAATATATGAGAGGGCCTTTTTTGTTCTTAGATGCTCCCAAAGGCGCGGAGATACTCCTCAGGGAGTCGATTCCTAGCGCGGTACAAGTTTGCAAATAAATAAATAAAATAAATCTGCAGAGGAGGGTGCTACGAATTTACATCATCGTTTGTCATATTTATTCGCCTGAAGTGTGTTTTTGAATTTGTTTGATCACCAGAACACCATCAATCTGTTTTATTCTGATAATTAATCACCTTTAGAGAAAGCACCCATCATTAGGTCTTCAAACATGTATACATGGATGACTAAACCGATTTCTCGCATCTCAAAAGCATATGGAAAGGTGAAAAAAAGGGAATACCTGATTAAGTATTTCCAACCTTATTTTCAAACTAATAAGACTAACACAAGTGCAAGCAGCTTTCATGTAAAATGTAACCATGCCGAAATATTTTTTTTATAGATTAACTTAACAAAAGAAGAAGGAAGGAGAGGGAAAACTCAAATGACGGGTGGAAGTGTAAGTCAGAACAGGAGAAAGCAAAGATTGAAAAGGCAGAAATACATCCAAGGTTAAACTTCGGATTTGGCAAAGAAAGGAAACACGTCATTCATTAAAGAGAAGAGTACAAGAATGCAGAAATGGTGGGCTGGAGCAATTATGACCAGATTTATTTGGTGAGGGATCAATCACTCATAGGGCAGGTAGCTTATATAAAAGGAATATTAAGTTTGTCATAAAACTTAATATTTTTAGATACCATGTCATTCGGTGGGAAGTTACTATGTGGCTTTAGCCCTTCCAAGAATATACCATACAGATGATTTGAGTTGAGGGAATGCTACTAATTTAAGGAGGAGCAGGAGTAGCTTTAAACAGGTGCTGGGAGATTTGTTTGGCGCTTTAATACCTTCTGTTGGAGTAGCCATGAACGATGTGACGACAAGAACATTATCTTAGTTGACTAGGCTTGCTACTAACAGAGTAGGGGCACTAACAGCCATTAACAAAGAATTAGTTGGTATGAGATGCAGGATAATGCAAAATCACCCGGTATTAGGGGTGAACAGGTTGTGATTAGCATATCATCATCATCTTTATTTCGACAATATTATAAAATACATTTGATTAAACAGTTTAAAAGGAAGTTCAGACATTACATCCGAATACACTACAAAAATACAATCTAAGATCTTTGTGGTCAGATAACCAGGAAGCTATTTCATTAGAACCAATAAAAAGCGGATCAACATAAATGAATACATAGTCAACCAAATAATCCCTGCCCGTCTAAAATCAGAGATCAATCCCCCTAGCAACAGTACCATTATTTCTACTGGATCCTACTTCAAACAGAGTTCACATATTTCCTTCCAACTGTCCACATGGATGTTAAATATTTTGTTACAGCGAAAACAGTTAGAGGAGAAAGATCCGTTTTAAGTATTCTGTATGCATGCAGGCAGTGCATGATGCCCAGATTTTTGCACAGTGGAATAATCCAATTCTTTCTAACTTTTTGGTAGATAGGGCAAAAGAACATGACATGCAATTCACTTTCAAGCTCCGCAGTGCATCCAGGGCAATTTTTAAGTGACGATGGACACCACTTGCTCGTAAAATCTCTGATTGGCAGAGAGCCGTGTCTCCATTGGAAAAACAACTTGGGTAATATCGTCGAAAACAGACTCAAATTTATAACAGTCTTTAATCATTAAAAACGTGGCAGACAGAGTACAAATGTGGGCGTTCACTAGACAAGCAGTTAAATTAGTTTCATGGTACAGATTGGCCAGATACTTGCGCGATACATTACTGCAAGCGTGCTCCGGATCGGACCACATGGGCGCAAGACCTAGTCTCTCAAATTTTTCTCTTATGTACTTTAACCATGGAAATTTCCGAGCATTCAGAAGTCTTAAAACATCCGAAAGATCTTGCCTGTAGATCTTTACCTCAGGGGTAACCCAGAGTCTCCTCCAGAAAGTTAGAGGTTTGAGGCCTAGTTCTTCATTTAAGGGTCTAAGGCCCAGGTGCAGCCTGAGCGGCAGCAGTGGGGTACTCTGAGGCAGTGCTACCAACTGTCTTAAAAATCTGTTCTCCACGGCGGCAATCGCAGGAGCACACTTGTGACCCCACAGTTCGCCACCATGAATTACAGCCCCTCGTGCCTGTAGTTTATAAATTTCCTGGGGTGGACCAATTGGTTTAACAGTAGATTTATTTCGGATCTTGGTAATGGCCCCCGCTTAAGTTGCAGTTTTATTTGATGTTGCCCCCATGTCATATTTTCGTTTAAGGTTAAACCCAGGCACTCAAAGATCTGGACTCTTTCGAGGCGGACTCCACCTATCATAGGACTTGGACGAGTTGTTGTTGGGGGGTTGAAAACCATATATTTAGTTTTCATGGTATTTATTTCCAACCCCCGGTCCTGGCAGAAAAGCACAAACCATCCAAGACTCGCTGGATGCCCATTGGGGTCTTAGAGAGCAATAGGGTATCATCCGCGAACATAATCGCGGAGATACCAACGCCAGCAAGTCTTGGGGCATCACTGTTAAGGACCGCATTCAGATGGGAGATTACCCCGTTGACAAAAAGGCATAACAGGGTGGGCGCCAGAACGCACCCCTGTCCTACCCCCCTGCCAACATGGAATCTAGATGACAAAGAACCTTTTTTCCCACACCTAACCTGTGCGAAATTCTCTGTGTGCAGTCGGATTATTATATTCAAAAGAGCTGGAGGAATGCCCAACTCCGAAAGTACACTCCACAGTTTCCGGCGTGGGACTAAGTCGAAGGCCGCACGAAGGTCGACAAAGACAGTGTAGAGTGAGCCACCTTCAATCCCAACAGTTTTCCAATAAAGCAGGGTTAAGCGAAAGATCTGCTCCGTAGTGGATACATTCTTTCTAAAACCCGCTTGGTATGGGCTTAAGATGTCAAATTCCTCCATCCAGTCTTAGCATAACTAATATCACTCCTGCGAGTTAGAGGAGACTAGTGCATGGGAGGTAATAGCTTCTCTGCCCAGTTTAATTGGTAGAGGATTTGTAAAGGTAGATGAGCAGTTTAGAAATGTAGGCGAAGGAGTCCACAAGCTAATCTTAATCCTCATACTAATAATATCAATTGGTGAAGTAAGTGGTATTTATTAAGGGTTTTGGATATATTTCATCAAGGGGTGGGACAATTTGTGGAAAAAAGCTGTCAGCAAGGAGTGGAAGAATAAGAAAAACAGCAACATCAAATTGGAGAAAATCCAAAGTCAAGTTTACTGAAATGAGGGAACTAGGAGAATCTAGATTCGAAAATCCAAAGCAGAGGTCTTCTGTTTTGAGAAACCGGTTTCAAAAGGCAAGGTGTGTTGAGTCTATTGAATCAACAGACGGGTGCCTTTAGTTACGTTGCTATACAGTCCTTCAATTTCATCGGGAATACTGTTTCGGCAGGCAACTCAATAGATTTGTAGATGTAGGTCCCCCAACAGGGCCTCAGCAATTGCAAGGTATTTTACCTATCACCAAAGAACTATTGCAGTTTTTTAGAGGGCTGCAGGAAGCGCATTCCTGAGGTACATCCACCATCTTGCCTTTTCAGCCCATAATCCTAGCCAGTTAAGAAGTAACGCGACTTGCGGAGCAAAATGATGATTAATAATCAGTAGCCACGTTGACTCACGGGGCAGGGATACAGATTATCAGTGCAGGTGTGAAGCATCCAAATAGAAATATGACCATTCCACAGTGGACTCACCAGTTCGTCGAGATTCCGAAGGAAAAAGCAGGGCTAATTAGACAAAAGTGTGTACAATAGCACGGCATGGGGTTTCCAAGCTGAGCATGGGATTTTGACCCAACACAGACAGACAAAGACAAGGGAAGAGAGAGGGGTCTTATATAGAGGAATAGTGATTGCTGTTATGTACAGCCCAACACATTTACACATATGCACCCAGGGCCGGTCTTAGGAATTGTGGGGCCCTGGGCGAAATGGAAGATGCGAGGCCCCTCTAATTTTCATGTGACATCACATGAAGTGACATCATAGAAAACCGTCATCCAGTGGCGGAGGAGGTTCGCCCAGTGCTTTTAAGCAGTGTCACTTAAGAAAAAATGAAATTATAATATCTAAGTTATTATTTTATTTTTTGCTTGTTGCGGCAGCTTTGCAGGAGGGACGGGGCATGGCTGCTCTGCTGACAGAGTAGGGGAGTGAAGGAGTGGTTTGCACTCCCTAAAGTGCGCATGAACGTTTGGCCGGCCATTGGGGCTGGCCAAACATTAATGCGCACTTTGCATGGTCTCCTTGCAGGCTGCATTACAGCCTGCATGGAGAACATGCCCAGCCTCCCATTCTCTGGCTGAGCGCCGATCCATGGTGCTCAGACCACTATCAGGAGGCTAGGAGTGGGATGCATCCTGCTTCCTGCCCTGGAAGTGGGGGAGAGGACCGAGAGGAGGCAGCAGTGATGGCAAGCGGCAAACAGGTAAGTGTTTTTTTTTTTTATTTCATTCCCTCTCCCCGCTCCGTAAAGTGTGTTTGTACCCAGTACATGCAACAAACAAGGCTAAATAAGTGCAAGGCCTAGATCCTTGTGTGTGGTTGTTAATAGAGTAACTGGATTGGATAGTAAATCTGTTGACCAACAAAGCCTGGAGAGGAGGCAAGCAAAGACCTCTGTATCTTCACAGATGATAGCAGAATAGTTTTGTGAGTTGCACCCATCTGTATAACTGTATAACGGCTGTATAGCTGCAGATCAGTAGTTTGAATCTATGTGTTGGACAATCATCCTTCCAGGATCCAATATGTGAGCGTCATTATATAGTATAATAGCAACTCCTTAGAAAAAGTGGAATTAAACACTTTTATATGGTAGTGGTAATTCAAATGACAGCTAAAAATACCTTTATCACACCATTACATAGGTATTGTGTGTTTCACTACTGTGTTAATACCCAATGTGTTGTGTGCATCTTTTCATGGTATTCTTGGCAAGGGCTCAGAATAACATAACCTTTAACAAGCATTGGCAAAGACAATATGTCTCGCCTATAAGAGCAATTGGCTTTGGCAATGTGGCAATGTGTATTTGGCATGTTGTACATTAGCGTGGCTGCTGTTCCACATGGTTAAAAGTTAGTGGCACAGAGTGACCTTGAGTGGAGTGGTGGGAGTAGAGTGTCAGACTGGATTTGATGGAGTGGATTGTTGCAGAGTGGAGTAGGAGGGAGTACAGTGTCATACAGTTGAGTAGAGGTGAGAAGAGTTCAGTGGTTCAGTGGCGGTGCAGTGTCATATAGTGTAGTACAATAGAGTGGAGTGCCGTAGAGTGGAGTGGGTTGGAATCGGGTGAAGTGGGTTGGAGTGGATTGAGACAGTGTGTAGATTGGATTGGAGAAGTTAGGGGTGGATTGGACCGTAGAGTGAATTTGATTTAGTGGAGTGAGGTTGATTGGAGTGGATAGACTGGATTGGATTGTAGAGGGATGGATTGAAATGGGGTGTGTTGGATTGGTTTGAGGTAGGGTGGATTGGATTGGGTAGATTGGACTAGAGTAGGGTGGTTTGGAGTGGGGTGGGGTGAATTAGACTGGACTGGAGGGAGTGGATTGGATTGGACTGGAGGACGTGGATTGGACTGGTGTAGTGGGGTGGATTGGACTGGATTGGGGTGAATTAGAATGTGGTGGGCTGGAGGGATTGGATTTAGTGGGTTGGATTTAACTGGGGCGGGGTGATGGATTAGAGCAGATTGGGGTGGACTGAATTGGGTGGGTGGAGTGGGGTGGAGTGGAGTGGGGTGAACAGGAGTGTGGTCCACAGGAGTAGGGTGGACTAGACTGGAATGGAGTGGGGTGGAATGTTGTGAGGTGGGGTGGATTATAGTGGGGTGGATTGTAGTGGATTGTAGTGGGGCAGATTGGAGTGACCGAGATTGGATTGGAGTGGGGCAGATTGGATTGGAGTGGGGCAGATTGTTGTGGATTGGAGTGGGGCAGAATGGAGTGGGGCAGATTGTTTTGAATTGGAATTGAGCAGATTGTTGTGGATTTCAGTGGGGCAGATTATTGTGGATTGGAGTGGGGCAGATTGTTGTGGATTGGAGTGGGGCAGAATGGAGAGGGGCAGATTGTTTTGGATTGGAGTGAGGTAAATTGAAGTGGGGCAAAATATTTATGATTGGAATGGGGTAAATTGGAGTGGGGAAAAATATTTTGGAGTGGGGTAAATTGGAGTGGGCAAAACATTTTGGATTGGGGTGGGGTAAATTGGAGTGGGCAAAATATGTTGGATTGGAGTGGGGTAAATTGAAGTGGGGCAAAATATTTTGGATTGGGGTGGGGTAAACTGGAGTGGGGAAGATTGTTTTAGATTGGAGTGGGGTAAACTGGAGTGGGGCAGATTGTTTTTGATTGGAGTGGGGTAAATTGGAGTGAGGCAGATTGTTATGGATTAGAGTGGGGAAGCTTGTTTTGGATTGGATTGGAGTAAATTGGAGTGGGGCATATTGTTATGGATTGTAGTGGGGCAGATTGGGATGGGAGGATTGGAATGTGGTGGAGTGAGGTGAATTGGTTTGGTGTGGATTGTATTAAGTGGAATGGATTGGTGTGGGGTGAGCTGGGGTGGGGTGGATTGGAGTGGGGCGGATTGGAGTGGGGCGGATTGGGGCGTACTGCACAGTTATGTGTCAAAGCATAATTTCTGAAAATGCACATGAGAAAGAAACAATATTGCTTTGCAATAACATAATCCTCATCTTTTGAGAACAGTGTCCACAAGCAAAAACAAAAGGAAGTATGAGTGCAAATTAAGAAAAGAAGACTTGGCAAAATAAAAGAAACTTGACTATAGAAAATAAATCTTTGCAACCCTGCCCTGGGCCTCCCAGCACTGCCAAATGGATATAACGCCCTGCAAAGGGGGCCCGACACCAGGACCTTGCAGCATAGGCCCCAATGGAATGCTGCGAGGCCCACCTGCTCTGGGCTTCGCAGCACTGGATAATGGACCAAGTCCCAGTGAAATGGGCCCCACAGATGGCCTTGTAACCTGATCGAGTGCTTCGAGGCCCATGGGATGGAAAAAAACCTCCCCTGTGCCTCAAAGCAGCAGCGAGACACTTTTCTTAACACTGTACTACTGTGCCATGCCAGTCTGATCTGGATGCTCCCTCCTCCCCTCAGCCACCTCTCCTTACCTGTTAATGTCCAGCTAGTCCTAGACACAAAAGAGCCTTCTGTTGCTGGAAAACGGAATACACAAAGGGCAGACAAGGTTTTTAACAGAGGTGCTGCCCCGCCCTTGTCCCGGAGAGGCGGCATCATTGCTGGCCTTGCTGCTATCACCTACTAGACCGAGCTGTTTGTTGTCTCCCAGAAAAGATTGGGGCCTGGCTTCTTCTGGCCAACCACTCTAAGCCAGCACTAATATAATTCACAACTGGAGGAGGAAGGCGATCAATTAATCAATACAATTTGGAACTGACCACGGTACTAACACTCACGGCTATTAGAATCTCTGCCTGACATCCTTTAGGATTAATGAGGTAGCAACAGCGACAAACGAAAGATTCGTGTAAAGGTGTATTTTTTTACCCGGATCAAGTTGGCCGTTCTACGTTGCCTTTTTTTTAAAGTTGGATACGTCAGCTTGAAACAAACACCAATGTACATTTAGTGCACTGTTAGGTGTAAAGGAGCCTTTCACTGAAAGCTTACAACCAACATGACGCGGTTTGTTGCACGTGTATGTACTTTCATAGAAAATTCAGGACAGGAAGCCAGGGATGTGATTTTGTTTATTTACATAAGCGTAAGCGCGCGCACACACCCTTATCCCCCCATCCCTCAACAAACCTTGAAATTCACACATGAATAAAACACCATGCCAGGTCCGGCGGCAGGGCCCCCCTGATAAACACACACACTCTCGATATTATTAGACAGACGGAAGAATGCACTGTGCTGTGCTCACCACTGCGCAGTGCTTTTACCCAGGCCATCATCATTTAATATTCCCGACAACTGCGGGGCTGGCGGCGGGGCCCCCCTGAGCCCGAGGCCCTGGGCAGCTGCCCATACCGCCCATGGCTAGGACCGGCCCTGTATGCACCTTACTAGAAAGAGATCGGTAAATATAAGATGAAAAGCAAACATTGAGATGAATATCAGTACTGAGGCAAAACAGAAAACTGAGATACTTTAATCTGATGATCAAAAAGCCTACATACACGGAAATTAAAAAAAAAACATGCATACCCAAACACACCAATACGAATTCAGTCAGTATATTGTCACATAACGAAGGAGTTGATTTGGTGTCCCTTTCTAAGACACCCAAGTATATGGATTATTTCTGTACAATGGTCCTCTCATTGATGTCACTCCTGATATAGATACACCATTCATTATCCAAAGGGTAATAACATGTTAAACAACAACGGTTTAAATAGAAATGTTTTATTAATTTGTAAAGCTGACTTTCAAGAGCAGATTCAGAAAAATACTGAACTCTGGAGGTTGCAGAAATTCAACCATCATATAATAGGGCAGTGCTGCCACCATGTGTCGGTGTCAGCATATGGCAACTTTAATTTTATTATTACAAAATACATTTTACAACTTTGCATGTTAAGATTAACCAACAGTTATCAAAAATAGCTCAACATTGGGGATCTTTCTGTGGTTGTGTTTAGCTAAAATATAATCTCATGGAGTGGACAGCCCTGGTATAAACTCCAGTTACTAACGGTTTCTGCTTGAGCCAACTACCAAACTTCTATTTATCGCCACTGTATTATATTTAACCAGGTGAAATAAGGGCAATGTTTCTGGCTAGATATTGACCGAATCATTTCTACACCACTAGACACCAATAAATAATTACGATATGTAACTGGAATCCATTATAATTGCCTCTATGCAAATTAACCATATGTGCAAACCCGTATGCTAGCAACTGGACCCATTCATTGGGAGAGATTGGTAAACTGGAGTTTGCCCCGGAAGTACTCTAGTATCAGCAACCGCTGCTTCCGGTAACCATGTAGTAGGCAGTAGGCCATCCATCTCACTATTTTTACTCAAAAAAGCATGCAGAGAGCAGACCAAACAGCTGGGCTTGTTGTGGTATAAAGCTTTTAAATCCTCAGATGGATCTCGTCGATGTACAGATACCATGGTAATCCTAATCACACTGTATAATCTTGTTGCATTATTTTGCACAATTTTGATGTAGTCAATAACTATGCAGCTTTTTTCAAATTAATACATATTCGAAAAGTAAATCATAATGTGTAGGTTGAATTTAAGGGTAAAAATGTTGCTGCTCGATAGGTAAACTAGGTGTCAGTTCGAGAAAATCATACGTTTTAAACCAGGAAAGAACATCTTTTAGTGATACACAGTGTTTTACCAAAGTGTTTATTACATTTAGTAAGTAGTATTAACTATGTTATCACCGAGGAAAAAATCACTATGAATCTATTCCCAAGTCTGTATGTACATCTAACCTCTCATAATCTCAGGTCATTAACATTTGGAAAACAATCTAGGGATCCCTCTGCACTTGTTCCCATTTCATTTTGTAATTGTTTTGATCTCTTTCAGCGATGGAAAGTGTACTGCACGGAATGTTGGTTTAAGGGAATCGAGTGCACCTGCTGTAGAGAAGAAACACAGCCATTCCTTGGTTCGACGACAAAACAACCATATACAAATGAAAATGTTACTAACTCATTCCAATAAGGTGCTTTAAAAAACTGTGCATAGGCACGTGCATTTTAGTAGCCAAGGACAAGTAACAATTTTACAGTCAAAATGTGGACTTTATACCCACTTAGGAAAACCTCGTTTTAAAGCATCCCTAAACTTAGTGGCATGGTGAAAAAGGAAGGAAAGGTGCAGAGATTGCATTGGTAAATGTCGTGATTTTAAGCCACCTGAAGCCCATTTTTCTCTGCAAGCTGAAGAAATTATATCCCCCACATACTGTAGACTAGACATACTCTAGATAGCAAAGGAGGTTATTCGTTGGCTGGTAAAAAGTTCGATTTTCCATTGTATTCTGTTTGCATAGGTTTCAGCATTAGCCTGTGAGTAGCTGGAGAAGAGAGCAAACCATTAAAAAAACGTACCTTAACCTCTGAATAAAACAATTAAATATGAATACGCTACTTAAAAAATAAGGTAACAACGTATTTTATATTTTGATATACTACGTTTCACATGTCTATTTTCCTTGTACATTTTCCAGGGTTGCATCAAAGTATCACAAAGTAATATGCAATCCTAATTTTACATGAGTACATTTAGTTGTGAGGACTCCAGAAGCGAATGTAAATACTCCATAGTAGACCTACAGTAACACAAGGTGACCTATCCTCACTAACAAATATTACTCTTTAGATCAGCCCTTCTGTAACAGGCAACTATGTTGCATGTAGGTTTGAAGCTTATAAGCAAGCTGAACTGGTTTTATTTTTGAAAATGGTTTGGTGCCCTATGCACCTGGATCTAAATGCAGCTCCCGTGCTGACGAACAGTATCTTTGCAAGACGAGAAAAGGAGAAACAAATACAAACAACAATTTAAAAGGAATCTATAGAATTCAAGGTAATATGGCAGGGGTACAAAGCCATGTAGACCATTGTGTTACCATGGAAGACCCAAAAAGGTACAGAAACATACTTGTATGAAAATATTCTTCTGCTATAAATAGGTGATAATGAAAAACATCGGAGGTTTTTAAACAGATTTAAATATAGTGCTGGGGTGCACAAAAGTGGTTAATAAATACTGAAACCAGAATCTCTTCCAATACATTATTTACTTGGACTACGTGGCTTAAAAGTTAGTTGATTATGGTGTCCTAGACTCAAAGATTGGTATTCCCTTTGTCCCTATTATACCATTTTTTACTTTTTCTTTTAGTTTGATGAAAGCTGTTACCACCAAGATTAACTGCCAGAAATACCAGAAAACTTCCAGTACAATTAAACTTTACCTCAAACCTATAAACTTTAAAACCCCCATTCTTGGCATTATTATTGTTCCATAGTGTCCACCAAGTGATCGTGTTAGAAGAATTGTGATGCCTTCAAAACTTCATCAACATTTTTTTTCATTAAAAATCCTGAGAAAAAAAACTCCTCCATAAAAAATATATATATTTTTGCTTGTGCAATCCGAACAATAAAAATAACGTGGGATGGAAACTGTAAAATCAACTTGTGCTCTTAGAAGACTGCATTATTTCTGCAGCACTCGTGCCCAAAACTGCATCCAACGTGGCTCGTTTCTTGGGGATGCTGCGTCCTGAAGCAATGAGATCACCATATCCACGTTGATGTGAAAAAGCATAAGCAGAACGGCGAGCTGCGTTCCCCCTCCGCAAAACAGTTTCCTTCGGTTTCCACTCCACTTCTTCAGGCTTATAGTCCTTACGGGCCCTTTGAATCTAAAAACAATTACATAATGGTCAGTAAGACCTAGATACTTTAATACGTACCATAAAATCTAAATCTGATACAAAGTATTCCTCTGATTTTGAATCTCTACACTAAATGTTACTACTGTATTGCCTTATAAATTATTGTAATAGCCTAGCTGGACACAGCAGTATCTGAACTCGAAAAGAGAAAAAGTACATAAGGAAAGCATAATGTAGGATGGATAGAACGCAGCCATAGTCGCTGAAAACGGGAGGGAGGGATAGTGCACTACCGGGCTGGCTTAAATACTGACAGGTTGCACAGTTCGAGTTTACAGCCCTGTCTCAAAAAGAAAGTGCAAAGAAAACAATCTAACCTCAGCCAAGACGTAAGAAAGGTTATCATTTACAGTGTAAACCATCTTAATCAATTCACATCATATTTGCTGCAAAGAAAGAAGATTGAAGGGTGCTCGATCTAGAACATCGGCCTTATTCGGATTACCAACAACAGCATACACGCTGAACATTGAAGAATCCAAAAGGCAAGACATTTACCATGCTAATAATATGCAGAAGGTGTTGAAGATTTCACATGTTGCTGTCATGCGCATAGTATGTGGATCTACAGACTTCACTTCTTTTATTCATTTGATATAAATATAAAATGTAGTCAAAATTCTTTCAATCCAGAATGAAAGACTTAAATGTTTGTTTCTTTAAGAATTATTTTTCTACTTTTATTTCAGAGTGATATATCTAAATGTTTTCTTTCTGAAAGGGTTCTGTGTCGTAATTATAGGGCATCTTTTGTATTTGGTGCTTTCCCAAGAGTTGCGTTGAAAGAAACACTAAAGTCTATCAATTTGAACTTAGTCAAGTTTTACTGTTACATTGGATTAGAATGAATTGCTCTTTAAATTTGTTTGAAGAAGAGCTGATATAAATTTAAGGACACGGGCCTGCACCATGTGTGCATGATACACTGGGGAAAGCTTTGTTACCCTTGGTAGTTTGCTAGTTTGAGTAGACATTCGCCAGAGCACCATCATCGTTGCACCATCCGAAATAAATGAAATGAACTCGCTCTAGAAGCTCAGAATACTATCTTAAGACAGTTTAAGAAAAGGTAATCTACCAGTGCCCGCGAAGTAACATATACAACATTAAATAGAGCAAGTAGTCGCTTGCCACTTGTCACCATGTGCAAATGGAAAGGGTTTTAGGTTTACTCAAAAAGGCGTTGTGACAGCACAAGATCTTGAGTGCAAGGATAGAAGTTCCCAAGCCCTGTCTTCCAGATGAGATCCTATCCTTGGATAAAAGGAGTAACAGGGAAATAGGCATATCGTTTTTAAACTGCTGAAACAGAGTCAAAAATTTTAAAGGAGATTTTTTTTCACAGGTGGAACTGACGCCCAGCACACTGCTACACTGGCATTTAAATGAACACCACAATTTAAAATCGCATGCAGTGTTTCTCTGCTAACCATTTCAGATTTGTGTAAAGATACATGGCCCCTCTCACTTACAGGTGATAGACGCAGACAAATGTGGGCTCAAATGAAATAGAAAACTGGAATAAACGGCTGAGATATAGTAAAGGATAGAGTTCATACCTACCTCACCATCACCACGCTCTTCAAACTTAATGGACAGATCGCAGGAACAGTACTGGTAATAGATCTTTCTCTTTCTACATAATCTATTTTGCTCCATTTTGAAAAAAAGATATTGAATGTCCTCCACTGTTCAGTTTCTTCTTTGAACTTTATTATTAAACATGTTGTGACCATTTAAAAATTGGAGTCTACTATTCCTGCAGTCCTACATAATCTATGGTACATTATGTTTATATCGTTAATGCTCTGTATATATTGTCAAGTAACAACTATTGATCCTCCTTGGCTCTAATCAGGGTATTCTTAACAAGCACTTGTTTATATTGTTAATTTACTCTAGGTACCCAGTCTCTATCTGTATTTTCTTGTAACAATGTTTTCCACGTGCTTTGCCCCGGCAGATTTTTTGTGCAGTGCTCAGAGGCCATGAAAATGTGTAGCACACAAAATTGGAAATAAATAAATCTGTTCTAGTTATTACAATCATATTGTAGATCGAGTGAGTCTTTCCTTACATGATCTACGGACAAAGGCAACTCAAGAGAGATGTGCCCAACAATGACTCCGCTAACACATTTAGTGTAGTCCAGGTGTGCCCTCACCTCATTGTTAAGTTATTTTGATGTGTTACCATAGGTATACCATATACCGACCTCTGTGTAGAAACATAAAATACACCAAGACGCGATAACCAGAAAACTAGAGGAACACAGACCTATCACACAAACCAAAGAGCCTGTGGTGTAACAGAAAATGACGCCCCCCACCCCCCTCCATCCCCCGCAGACTGTGGTGAGGGCACCACCCAAGTCTCAAAGATATGCATTGACCATGGACTGAAGAGGGACACCTTGAAGGGTTGGGGCCCCTTTACCCCACAGGAGCTGCAGAGGCCTGCGTTACACCACTGCAAACAGCATAATGCATCCATCGAGGGAAGCAGAGTTAGCTGCTATTTAGCTCTTAATGAGCATATTTAGGTACACAACAAGAGACTTCCTTAATAATGTGTCTTGTGCAATTTCTTTAAGAAATGGTGAATAGGTTACCTTAGAGAAAGTGGATCATAGTCTATGAGAAGTGACCCTAAGATCTCTATATAACGTTTTTGCTGAATCTCTGAGCAGCACCACACCTGCCTGCAACTGTTCATCGTTAGGATTCATGTAGGAATCCAGCCTTTTCTAGGTAGTCCCCCTGGATTATTCATCTTTTGTTCAACCATGTATGTTTCCCGGCTTTAGTGCATTTTAACCACTACTCACCAGTAGTAAAGTGCTTGTGGGCGCCCCCCCCCCCCCCCCCCCTTTAAACATGGTGGAATGGTCATATTTAACTTACCTCTAAGTCCCTAGTATATGGTACAAGGTGCATCCAGAATCGGTATGTCCTCTGATGGACTGCTGCACCTATTGCGCCATCCACTACAGTGGCAGTGCAAACATAGCCTGAGGTATATCAATGTAGCCTGAATGCAGCAGTGTAAAAACTACAATTCAGCCTGTCAAAAAACCTAAAACTTTTGACTGGTCAAAACTTTGTTTTTTAGTACAAATAGATCACCCTATGCAGGCCTTGTAGTTCACAAGGTAGCAGGCATGGTATTTAAGTGTAGGACATGTAGCAAATTAATGTTAGCATGTCCTTACTGTGACTATATCCCAAAAGACATTATGACTGTTGAATGAGGCCTCGCTGTCTTATGTTGAAAACCAGAGTACACATTCAAATACTAATCCGTTATCTCAGATTTTTAATAATTACAATCCAATTCAATGGTGCAGAACAATTTTTCATAAATATTTAAGTAAAATATGCTTTTCCCTGCCTGAAATTTCGAGCTGCTAATTTGCATTGGCTCTATAGCTTCTCACAGCCAGTAGTTTGCTTTTGAGAAGCATTTCACTCAATGCTAACAGTAGGCGGACCGGTTTTTGGCAGAGATGACTTCTCTAAACCCCACAGAATATGCCAGGGAGGGAAGCTGTAGGTTGTGTAAAATCCTGCTTGCGTGTCAAATCCTGCTTACATGTCACATCCTGCTTGACAGGTCTGCTGGGTTCATATTTAACTCTCGGGGTCACAATTGAAAGGGAAAGAGTACAGGATGTCACAACCATTCTGGTGGATCCGGTGTCTTGTTTCTGAAGGGCTCTGCTTTTGCCCTACCAGATTTATGTCTAGGGCTATCGTGGGTAGAGTGGATACCTCAAACTGACTTTTAGTCCTAGATGTGGGAGGACGCTAGGATTTCTATAGCACACTCCCAACACACCTGCAGCCCTCAGAGCCAATGATTAGTAGCTGAAGATTTTCACCACCTTGAAAATGCCCAAAGTGGGTGGGGTAGGCCTGGAAAGATTTACCTCATTGTTTAGGGCATGCCCAGGAATAGTTCCTACCTACTAGCTCCCTCTTCCGAACATTCTGTTACCCGAGGGGAGCCCTGAAGGACTGGACCTACTTCATCTTGTACCAAGGACAAAGAAGTGATTTCCAATGGTCATAAGGCTGACCTGTTCAAGCTACAGGGACACAGCAGGCAACAAGAGGCCTTTTCCTGGAAGTGCCCAGCAGACCAGTGGCAACTGGTCCTGGACTGGACCCTGCTGGTAGCCTCTGCCTGACACCTTGCAAGTCTCCAAGTGCCTCCACACAGGTCCTGTGGGGCGTTAGAAGTATACTCCTGTGGTGGATTTAGGCTTAAAAGACTCACTCATAAGGTAATATCTTTGACCAGGATACATAGTGGTCAGCCTCAAATTGCACCTAGGTCCCAGTCTACAGTAACCATAGACTCCTCTTGGCACTTAGTGCTTCTTTGTTGCTAATTTCCCCCACATTAAAAAATTCATAACTCCAGTTCCCCTTGTTTGCCAGTTTGCTGCCACTGTGTTTATTAAATATTATCCTATTTTTCGAATTTGTGTTGGGATTTATTTTTGTTGTTTTGCATTCTGACTTTATAACCGTTTTGCTACTCCATAATTACTTTGCACACTGCACTACGTTAAACCCGTCTGCTCAGAGCCATAGCTACCAGGGGGCTGAGCTCAGTTTAATTTAGTGGCTCTAAGGAGTCACACTCAGAATGGTTGCGATTGTTTCCAGAGGTGGTAGTCACCCAACCCGAATAATCATCCAATTTTTTTAAGCTAGGTTTTCCCTATTACAGTGATATATTGTATATATGACTTTACCATTCTCTTTCCTCAAATTCCCAACTCTCTCACTCCCCTGGTCTACTAGCGGTCTGATTTGCATTTAATCAGTTGCTTTGCACAGTGTCACTGCATTTTGTATTGCTTTAGTTTTCCCTGTTCCTCTTCCACTCACTCATCTCACTGCTTGTAATTTACTTTGAATTTTGAGTCCCTATATATATGCTCTCTCTATCATCTGTCCACAGAGCCTGTCACTTGCTATCATGCTTATCTAAAGGGCTCCTCGTTTACCTAATCACCATTGAGACCTTGTCACGCTTACTAAATGCTATAATACTGTGCAATACTTCAACCATATAAACCAGATGCTTTCCTTAGTCTAGCAACAAGTAGGCAGGATGATGCATAACATGGCATTCAACTGTAAGGTTCCAATTCAAAATGCACTCTTGTGGATTAAAGATAGTTTGTGTTTCAACTTACTTTGTCGCCTTCAGAAGGCCAGATTGTCTTTATCAGGAAGCGCCCTGCCACAACTGGAAATAGACAAACTGCAACTGTAATTATGATGGTCAGCCAAAGATATGGCTGCCGTAGAGCATTTGGAGCTGCTCCTGAGGAAATAAATAAAAGAGAAACAGAACATTTAAGGAACAACTCTGGTTTCTTTTTTTCGATGGTAAAATGAGAAAAATAGTGCTAAAAATATCAAGTGGAATTTGATTGTACGTTGCAACTCTCCCCTTTTCAGCTTTTAATTTTTTTTTAAACTAAATCTACAATCAGAATTACATTGTAATATTTTGGCATGCCGAAACAAAAGATCTAGCCATCCATCAGCAACAGCGAAAACTAAACAAGCTCAGCAACAGCTTTTAAATATGAAGTGAAACGTCTTAAAAAAAAAACAGCGATAAACTATTGGAGAATGAAATTAGAAAATATAAATTCAGATACCTATATTCATGTACAATCTTATATTTATATCAGAAGGCGCACCCATTTTGATGCAGGGCCTTTCCCATACAGCTGAGCGCTTCCTGGTTTGTAGACAAGGCGGCAAAGATTTGATGAATTCAGATGATTGCATGGGGTCCCTGGGGCCGAAATTGGCCCGGGAAGGGGGAGGGGCACATGATTCCCCACTGCTTATTGTCTTTAAAAAAAAAAAAAAAAGTAGGTCGGGCCTTGAGGTCCATGGGGCCAAAATAGGCCCTGTGCGGGGGTGCACCTCATCCCCATTTTTAAAAAAGCGTGGCCCTGTCGGATGGGGACTAAGCGGCCCTCCTCCTGTAAAAAAAAGATATGTTGGATAGGCAAATTGCCAGGGGCCCTTTCACCTTTCTCCAATACTCTACAAACGCAGGATGAAGTCCCCTTGGATGCCGAGGGTCCATGGGTGGCCGGGAACCCCTTATGTTACCTCCACCAAGTCCCAGATAGCGGGATTGCTGAGAGGTCTTTGAAGACCCACCCCTTTCTCTACCACTCTTCAAATGCACCTCCAAGTGCACTACTGGTTGCGGAATGAATTCGTCTTAACTGCTGAGGGTGTCAGGACCAAAGTGGAGTAGTGCACCAGGAGGTGCGCTTGCAGAGTGGTGGAGAAAGGGGGCGTGACCTTTGACAACTACATAGCAATCCAGCTATGTGGGACTTACTGGAGGTAACATAAGGAGTCGTTGGCCCACAAGCACACTCCGGAGTAAAGCAAGCCTCATCCCTCAACCAGTAGTGCACCAAGAAGCGCGTTTGCAGAGTTGTGGGAAAAGGGAGCATGGGCTCCAAATACTTTTTAGCATCCCACTGTGTGGGACTTACTAGAAGTAATATGAGTACTTGTTGGCCCCCAAGGATCATCAGCAGCCAAGTGGACTTCATTTCCCAACCAGTGAAGCACCATTAGGTCCATTTGCAGAGTGGTGAAGAAAAGGGGTGTGGCCTTTCAAGACCTCTCAGCAATCGGCAGTGTGTGGGACTTACTGGAGGTAAATGGAGGAGTTGTTGGCCCCCAAGGCTCTCCTTGGGACAAATTATTATTTGTTTTTAAAGGGGGGCCGTGGTGAATGGCCCCTGGGACGGCCACTCACCAGGGCGGACTCTCTATGTCCCGGGGTGCCCACCCCCAGGAAATTACTGTTTGCTTCGACTACAGCTCCCTCCAAGTCAGAGCAAACACTAACTCTGCTCCCAGCAAGCATGGAGCTGTCAAACTGCTCCTGCTTGCTGGGAGAGGAGTTTTCCACAATTTCCTGGAGCGCTGTCATGCAGACAGGGAAACTGATAAAAGGATTGCTACCACACAGAGGGAGCTGAAGGTATAGCAGCTCCCTGTGTATGGAAGCAATGCCTGCTATCGCTGGAGAAGGGTAGCCAGCAGGGATTGTGAGGTCAGACTGGGTGCACTGACTGGGCTCCAGGGCACCCAGCATAACAAGGCCAGGCCCGGGGGATGCGATTCCAGAGGTCAAAATAACTCTGGGTGGGGAGCCACACAGCCCCTCTTCCATATTCAATTGTGGCCAGGCCCCTAGGGGATGGGGTCCCTGGGGCCCAAATAGGTCTGGTGATGGGGGTCTTCGGGTCGAGATCGAAAGAAGCACTTACCTAATTTAGTCAAGAGGAAGTGCATCTGTTTGGTGGCGAGTCACCTCTTTATATTCTAGTCATCTCCTCAGGACGAGGATTCACATTATAACAGATTTATGGATGAAGACGCTCTAGAAACAATCATATTGTCGAAAAGACCATGCGCTCAAGGTCACTGGGAACATTACTCCATGATCCTTCATGCAGCCGTAGAACAGAATATGCATGGGACATTTATCCAACAAGTATGAAAGTACTGTAGTTGGGTAGACATTTTCAGGAAAGAAATGAGGTTTCAGTCTGGCCCAGGTGTGCATGTCGCAGAAATTAAACCTCAACAGGAAGCACTTACAAATTTCATTGATCTAATGGGCACAACCTGATCTGTAGTGTCTGCCACAATTGGTTTCTTTCTTTTTGTCTCATGGTGACTGCTGAGTCACAAACCCAGTCACGGACCCACACAGGCACCTACACACCCACTCAGCCCCCCTACACACACACTCACAGACCCAAAGACCCACTCATACACCCACTTACAGACTCATAGTGCCACTCACAGACCCAGTCACAGACCCATACAGCCACTCACCCACCCACACAGCCACTTACAGACCCGCAGCACCACTCACAAACCCAGTCACAGACCCACACAGCCACGCACACACCCACTCACAGACTGACAGGCACTCACATACCCACACACAGACCCATTAAGCCACTCGCACAATAACTCACAGACTCATACAGCCATTCGCACAGCCACTTACAGAACCACTTACAGACCCATACAACCACACCCCCTCAAAGAGAAACACAACCACTCACATACCAATTGCACCATTCTCAGACCCACACACACACTCACACACAGATCCATACAGGCACTCACACACCCAATCCCAGACTCACAGCCACTCAGACCCACAGTGCCACTCAGACTCACACACTAACCTATACAGCCACTCACACACCTATACAGCCACTCACACACCCACTCTCAGTTTACAGGTACAGTTAGGAAATACAATTAAAAAAAGTAGACATTTACTGAAAAAAAACAAAGGTCACAGGGACGTTGTAGTTATAGTTCGGCTCAGATTTCACTTGTACAAAACCATAGAAATTCTCCCTGAGCGAACTATAATTTTCGCCCTGCAATGCACTGCTTATGACATCACATATTACATCTATTCATGCTTTCAGAGGCCGATAGCTACAAATCAGAAACACAGCCAGTGGGAAGTTAAACACACTTGCACTTTTATGGCACAGTTTTGTTTCTCAATCCCTCAGTCTTCTGGAGTCTTTTCCCTCATGTATCGCCTGTGAAAACTGGAGCATGCTCCCGCTATGGCCTTGTACCTCTGCTTGTTTCCACTCTTCATGCCGTCCTTAAAGGCACGTGCCAATAATGCTAAGGTGCTGTTTAACTAGGAACATTTCATCTGAAACGGTGTGCTGCTGCATGGGTGCACACCATTACCCAACTCTATGTTTAGCAGCTGGCCAAAGAGTTTGTCGAACATCCTAGGTGCCCCAGCCGAAAAAAAAACCCTAACAAGAGGAACTACCTCAAAGTCTACTCCCCTTTGTAGTTAGATTTGTCCAGCTACTGGTCTCTTCATGGTCACAATGATGTGACATGATAGTAATTAAACAAGACTGTGCATTGCAAAGAACCAAGTGTGAAGATTCCAACCTAGCTCATCAAGTGACTCGCATGGAACACCTCCGCAGGCAAGAACCAGATAAAGTTAACATCCTCCAAGTGTCAAAGACCTGAAGTGATAGTAGCAACCCCTTTTAATAATTAATGGACAGCTATAGCTGAGCTGCTGAAAAGTGTTGCCTGTTCCACTAAGGAAACAAGCGGTGATTGTTTTCGCAAGGTTAAAGAAACTATAAATAATTTCAGAATGAAGGGATGCAAAGCTGTACATAAATAGTCAATATATACTGCATAATGCTGAATTTATGCTAAAGATAAATTATGGCCAATGAGTTCCAGCGCATTTTAAAAGCTAGAGGTGTGCAGCATTACCTGCCTGGCCCTTTTCTTCGGTCGAGCCTAAGTGCAGCGCGCATGCACAGCTCGTTCTGCGAGGCATGCAGTAGTGGGGTATGCACTGGATTCCCCTACCACTCTCTGCCCATATTATAACACTTTTATTGCCTACAAGATTAAAGCACCAACTGTAGGTATCTGAGCGTGCGAGTTTGGTTCAAAGTAAAAAAAATATGGTCCACCGCAACAGAGCGCATTTGCAAGACGTGTATTGAGCTATCTCAGTGCTTACCATCCGACTTGAAAGTATTTAAGAAAAACGGTAAAGGTTCAGCTGAGTAAGCGTGCAGGAGGTGTCAGAGGAAGGAGCTTCGTCATTATAAAGCTGCTGGACGAAGTCGTGGTGAAGAGTTCTAAGTTCTGACTTAATGACTTTTTGGAAGTCAAAAATCTCCTGTGGGACGTTGCAGGATGCTGTAGAAGAAGACAGTTTCAGGAGGTCAGATACCCTTTTGGCAAAGGACTGCTGAAATAGATTTTCTGCTGCAGAGAAGAGCAGAAGCAAAGTCAGGCCAACCAGCAATGCACTTAGGGCAGATAGACTAATAGGTTGGTCCTGGTCTTTCCCCTGCTCTCAGAGCAGTTTTTAGCAAAAAAAAAGTCTGAAGTTTTGGATTTTGCTTATCTGGGCACATATTGCACCACAGCCAAGTGTCCAGGACTGAAGGGACACCACTTCCGGGTTCAGGGCTCTCAGGTCAGGTCAAAGTGCAGGTTCAAGATGCTGGGAGACTTTTATATCCCGAAGTTCTGTACAGGAGGCCTGCTAACTAATGCTTAAATTCACTCTGGTAGTCCTGGGTTCAGGTGAAGATTCAGAGCTTGAACAACAGGTATGACATCTGAGGGTTCACAGCATGCTCCAGGCACCACATCCATTCTTCTATGTGCATCAAAGCAGTCTGGAATACACAGCAGGCCACCGCAGCAGGCAGTCTTCTGAGAGTTCATCCACAGGCACAGAAAGTGAACTGAAGAGTGGGTATGAGGGTCCTATTTTGTTTTATAGCTGGTGCCTTTTTTGAAGTTGGGACAGGTTTCTAGAGGTTTCTCTTTAGAATGCTTAGAATTTCCCAACTCCCCTGCTCTGTCTCCAAGTTGGCCGCAAAGTAAGTGTGGAGGTGACAGGCCCTTTATGTGAAGGCAGAGTGCAGCCAATTCAGTTACAAGTGGGGCTGTGCCCAGCTCTGTGCTCCCTCCTTTCTACCTGCAGATGGCTCATTTAAGCACACCTTATAAAAGTGGCATTTTCAAAATTGTAATTTAAAATCAGACTTCACCATTAGAGGATTTTTTATTACAATTTCATAGATACCAAACATGAAATGCTTATTAATTCCCAATCAACAGTCAGCACAGCCAGGTATACCTCACAGTAGTGAAACCAGGATGTGTAAAAGTTAAAAGTATATGTCCAGTCTTTTAATTACAATGCACCCTGCTCTATGGACTACCTACTGTCTACCTTAGATGTGATGTACATTCAATAAAAGGGGAGTTTAAGGATTGGCAATGGGGTTATATTGCAGAGTCGAATTAGCAGCTTAAAACTGCACACAGGCTGCAATGGCAGGCCGGAGACATGTTTTAAGGGGCTACTTAAATTGGTGGCACAATATGTGCTGAAGGTCCACTAGTAGCATTGAATTTGAAGGTCGTGTGTATAATGGATACCACTCTACAGGGGATTTGTAAGTAAATTAAACATGCCATTCAAGTGTAAACAAATGTAACCATGTTAACCCCTTCCATGCTGGTGACGAACCCCAGCCGTCACGCTCTGCGGCGCTCGTGTGCTGATGACGGCTGGGGTTCGTCACGGCCCCGCCCTGTTCTTTTGTTTACCGCACAGCGGCGGAAACGGCCCAGCATGGAAGGGGTTAAAGGAAGGGAGTACAAGCAATTTAGCACTGGTTAGCAGTGGTAAAATGCAAAGTCCTGTCCTAAGGCCAAAAAAGTAAGTTCAGCAGTAATGATAGTGCAACTTACAAATCTGCTTTTTCAACAAAGTTTTTATTCATTCAAGATTTTTAATTTTGAGATTGTATATAAACAATAATTTGTGCATGTCTGTTTTTCTGCATTTTAAAAGGTAATAGAATTACTATTAATTGTTTATTTTCCTATTCCTCATGTTATTTGCCAGACTGGGCCCAGTTCTGACAACGTATCACACCACATAAGGTTGCTGGGGTAAAATAGGATTTGCAAAATACTGATGTCTTCTCAACACTGTTGGGCCTAGTACTGCTGGTAATATTTCCAAGTGTGATTTATGCCCAGAATTATATGATCTTCGTGTTGTGTTAATGTGTGTGTGGAGTACAATCTTTATTTACATTCACCTCATGTGAAGTCTCTTTTGTGACGCTCAGTGTATTTGTGTGAAAATGCTGTGCTAAGGCTTTATACATTGCCTCTGTGATGAGGCGGACTGCTCAGTGCCAAGCTACACAAGGGTGAGCACAGGTTGTACAGTGACTGTAATCACCTAACCCTGACAGGAGTGGTAGGTTTTGCCTGACTTAGAACTGGCACTTTATGGTTGGGGTGAGGCAGTGTCCAACAGTAGGCCTTGAGAAGAGTAAATTATTTCTAATAAAGACAAGATTGTTTTTGTGACGTACATGAACTAGAATTATTCCTAAAAGTCCTGTGAAATTTCCATATTGCTAACAAATTCTCATTTCGTTTGGCCTTTTTGGCAAACAATTCATCTGATTCTGAACAGTTTAGATGGTCGACCTCTGCACCCTTTTGTCAGTCAATGAAAAGACTCAACTACAATAGCCCCAAGAGTGGGAGGGGTGTTGCCACAGACTATATTAACAATGTAAAAGTGCATTATATTACAGATAATTTTGTACAGAAAATTGCTCCCACTCTATGGGATTGAAGTCCATATTGATGGGTTATAGGCATGATCACTGGCTTTCCAATAATATTGCACCAAAGAGGTGACCCCATCAGGCAAACACTTGGGGTTCTTGACATAATTATAGAAAGACTATGCTACAGATATTGCGGATGCTTTATTCTACAGAGCCATGCTGGGAAATGTAGTTGAAATGTTTCTGCTTTACAGGTTACCAGACACCTTTCTATATTGGTTCTGTACTTGGAAATTCTGACTTAAGAGTAAGCATCATTTACTTTCCCTATTTACTGCAGGAGTGCTGGATCCCTACCAAATTTTATGAACCTAAGATGGACACCTCTGCAATGGGACATCAGTTAGTCATCCATCTTTTTTTTACCTTTGTATGTGGTATTTAACACAAATCTAGCTGAAAGGCGACAGAGCGCTTTACATATAGATGTTTGCTATCAAGAATATACAGAAAACAAAATGAAAGGGAGAATCTTAGCGTAATGCAGGGCTATAGAATAGAACATTATTTATTAAAGTGTACTAATACCAGATGGTGTCAATGCGTTATAGCAAACACACGAGGAGAAAGGAAAGAAGTGCACCTGCAAAAGCCAAAGATGAGAAAAGCCAGGCTTTCCGATGTTTTTTAAAAACCAGATAAGAGTCTGCGTTGGAGAGAAAGATGGGTACAGAATTCCATAGCTTGGCAGCTACTACAGAGAAGGAGCCGCCACCCCATCTGGTCCTGCGAAAACTGGAAATCACAAGTTGTGTCTGAGAGGAGGATCTCAGGAGCCTCCCAGGGATGTACCATTAAAAAAGAGATTTCAAACATAGCATACCCTTACTGTGCATGGCCTTGAATACCATACTCAGAGCATTAAAACAGATATGTTTCCTGAAGGGGAGCAATGCAGGAAGGAAATACCATTCCTGGCTGACTGATGCTTAGGAATTTTAAGAATCAGCCGCACTGATGCATTCTGTACCACCTAAAAGCTTATTAAGGGAGACCACATTGATGTTCAGGTATAGAGCATTGCAATAATCTAGCCAAGAGGTGACCAGAGCGATGATGGGCTGGTGCAGTTGGGACAGAATAAGAGGCAAAACCTTTCTCAAAATCCTCAAAATATAAAAACAAGTACTAACCGTGGAGAGGACTACAGAGTGCCGGCCACCAGGAGTTTGACCAGTTGGAATTCTGCATGCCAAATACCAGGACTTCAATCTTGTCTGCATTAAACTTCAATGAATTCTCCTTCATCCAGCAAATAATGCTGGACAAACACTGACTGAACCTCTCCGATACGGATTGTAGGCCATTCGAGATGGAGACGATAATTTGCGTGTTGCCATATGGGATAGCACCTGAAAACCGAAGGACCGCACCAAATCGGCCAAGGGAGACACAAAGATTGAAAAGAGTGGGGCTCAAGGACGAACCCTGGGGCACCCCACAAGATAGACTAAAGGACTTGGCTCTAAGGCCCAGGGCCGGACTGGCATTTGCGGGCACCGGGCATTTCCCCGGTGGGCTGGAGGGGTGGGGGCCAGTTTTGTGGCCGCAAGGGGCCGCTTTTCTTACAGAGTGCCGATTTTGTAGCAGCGTTGCAAACTCGGCCCTCTGTAAGAAAAGCGGTAGCAGTGCTTTGCAGGTAACAACCTCCTCCCCTCCCATTACCAGGGCCGGTGGAGAAGCAACCTGCCAGGGCTGGATGCTGGTCTCAGTCCGGCCCTGCTAAGGCCTCCACAGCTGATGATATGGGGCCCGTTTGACATTAATGAATGGAGAAGCTGCAAGGCATTCCCAGCAGTTCCCACTTGCACCAATCGCTGAGCCATACGCGCCAGGGAGACAGTGTTGAATGCCGCTGATAGGTCTAGCATTGTCTAAACTGCTGCCATGCCCTGATCAACCGGTACAAAAGGGGGTGGTAATGGACGGAGCATCTGAACCAATCAAACACTCACATCCAGTCAAAAGATCTGGGTTTAATCCATCACCGTTCTTTAGCCCACTCTGCCACCCCAGTTGCTCACTTTGCCACTAGATTCAACCAAGCCGGGTTGAAGATGGCTGGAATACCAGACACCGGTCCTCGGAAGCTTGTTTCCGGTCCAGGGAAGACATGGCTTGGCAGTTCGGGCTGGACTGTTCCCATGAGGCACAGGGTCAGACTGATTTGCATATAGCCATGTCTGAACTGAGGTGGCAGAGTGGGCTAAAGAACGGTGATGGATTAAACACAAATCTTTTGACAGTGTGTGTGTGTTTGATTGATTCAGATGCTCCGTCCATCACCACCCCCTGTTGTACCGCATGCCCTGATCAACCTGCGCACGGATACAGTCAGTAGCCACAATGAGGGCAGACTGTGCTGTGAACGGTGCATTTCGCTAAACAAGTGGCACAAGAAATTGGCCACTGGATCTAAAGCCAATGGACAAGGCGACAAATGCAGTCAAGCTACTGGACTGTTGCTTGGTGATGTTGTTGGTACAAAGGTTCTAGCAAAGGGTCCTCAAATGGAATGATAGGTCTCAAACTGCAAAGGATGTGGATCCACAGCATTGATTAAGGCTAAGGAGGTCTTGAAAATGCTTTTTGTTTCAGTTTCTTTTTCTATGACGTTTGGACATTATTAAATCATTGGAGAATGTAGAGCTCTGGATGAGTCTATAGAGATCGCAGATTAAGCCTTCACAGACATTGCTATGTACACTGATGGAGTGGTGTAGGAAGCTGGATCTGTATATACTATACCAAAGCGAGGTATAGAGTGCACAAAGTCCAGTGGAACCCCAAAGGTAGGCAGAGGTAAAAGGAGACCGCACCTTACTCTCTATTTGTGGCAGTGTGGTCGAGCAGTAAGGATGTATCAGAGGGTAGTGTTAGGCATTTGTTGAACACACTAAATGATTAAATGATATCACACACTCAAGACTGAACTTCAGACCAATTGGTTTTGTATAAAAATATTCTTTTAGTTATTTTATTTTCTAGAACCAAGCAAGCCTGGCACATGGAAGCAATAAATACTTTACAGTAGTAATGCAGTTTGTCAACAGTTTGAATTGTAATTGTATATATGCACTTTGATTCGATTACAGTTGAGTTACTGGTAATGAAATGCTTTTGATATACTGTACATATACTTTGTATAGGCTTTTTAGTCGAATGTCAAGTAGATTACTTTACAGATTACCTTTCTTACACAGTGCAGTAATACCTGGATACTGCACTGAGACATTTCCTGTTAAACAGGTTAGTAAAAACGTTTTTGTTATTCAGTTACAGTTTTAAAGGTTTTCATAGATTTTCCAACTCCACACTTGGAAACTTTTCATAGAAAAACACTCAATGTTATCCTATGGAGGAAAATAGTGTTATCGGTTAACAGGTAAGTACTTTGTTGTGGGAGTACTTGTTACAGTCAGCGGCACTAGGGCGGCTGGGTGCAGAGCGCCGAGGCCCAATGTTATCCAGTGGGGGACATGGGGCCTCCGGTTGGTGGCTGCTGACTAGCAGTTCACTGGGTTGTGGGAGCAAAGCTCCTCAACTTAAGCTCAGGGCAAATGGGGGTTTGAGCCAGCACAAATGGTGCACCCTCAGCGGTATTGGTGCGGCTGGGTGCAGAGTGCACTTTTGGCATCAGCAGCCCTGTAGCTTTCAATGGGGAGTCTCCGGTTTGCAAACACACTGCAGACTCAGGGACGAAGGTCTTCGGGGTGCAACCACCACTGGGAGAGGTAAGTTGGGATGCTGGGGGTTGGTTAGGCACTGTCGGTTAGGCCACCCAAGGCCGTGGGGCGTTGGGTGCAAGGGTGCCTTTTAGGGTCGGATTTTCTTACCAGCTCTTAATGGCGGTTAGGGCTACCTTCCGGTTTGAGGCTGCAGGGGTCAGCTGGAGGCTTGAGGCAGGTCAGGGGTCACCGGATCTGGGGTCAGGATCGCGGGGGAGCTCTCGTCTTGGTGTTGGGCCACTTGAATTTGGGCCGTGGGCGTCGGGTGCAGAGTGGTGCAGACTTGTGGATCCTGTTGAGGTGGAGTCTGTTGGTGAACAAACCAAGTGTTCATGGGAGACCGTCTTCTTTTGAAGGCAGGGCAGGTCCTTGGGATTCTTGAGGCTGCTGGCTGCAAGACACACCGGGGTTTTGCTTCTGCAGGTTCGAGGTGGGGACAGGTGGGTAGGGCTGGGGCCAAGTCAGTAGGCATCCTCCTCTTGTTCGCTTCACCGCGGCTGTTCGGTTCGTCTTTTCTTCTTCTGTTTCTCGTCTGAGGAAGCAAGTTTCAGGGGTGTCCCTAAATACTAGATTTAGGGGGGTTATAGGTAGGTTAAAAGATTGGGACCAATGGGTTGCTTTCCTAGTGAGGGTAAATCCCCTATTATGCCACCCTCCAGTGGGAGGGGGCAAAAGCCTATCCCTGAGTGGTCTGACACCCTGTTATGACCATTGACTTCCATTATTTTAATTGACTTTGGTGTGTTATTCTATCCTGCCTGAATGTACAACGTCCAGCATATGCCTTGCTTCTATTGCAGGTTTATTTCTTGTAGTTTTGCTGTCTTTCAATGGGAGCGGTCACAGAGTAGAACAGCCTTGCCAAGAACAGAACGTGTGGGATGTGCATTTGAAAGCATGAGAGAGAGAGAGAAAGAAAGAGAGAGAGAGCGAGAGAGGTGTGGAATGTACTTTTTGGTCTTGAAGTGCAGTGTTATGAGCAGTGGTGCACAAATGTGCATTGCGTTGTACATTGTAAGTATTATGAAGTTCTCACTATTGGCTTTGACATGGCCTCATGTCATCATGAATTCTGACTCTGCCTGGCTTGAGGTTTATCTGCGCGAACAGCAATGCTTGCAAGTTGTTTGGGTTAATCACGTTCAAGGATTGTTTTTGCGAGAGATTGTTTAATGTACCCTGGAATGCTTTCGTTAGCTTTGTCAAGATCTAGGCTGGAACATGCAAGATTGTAGAGGGAACGTGGGAACTCCTTCCTGCCATTGAATGCTTGCTTGGAAGCTGGCCAGTCCTGGTAAGATTCCTCCGGCGCGGGGGGAAGGTTTCTCGAGCCTTCTAATGAGAGTTTTGAGACCATAAAGCTGGTGTTTGTAGACAGTTGAGTTTGGTGCTCACTTACAGAGTAGACGTACTGCTGTAAGACAAACGGAACTTGAGTCCCGGTTGACAGTCCAAGCCAGCTGTGAATTGGCCCCCCAGCGAGAATTGGCAGGGATGTCGAGTGAACGATCGGTGAGGTGATTTATTTCTGACTAGTGAATTGTGATGCATGGTTGCTGTGGTTATTTGAGGCGTTTTCTTTGTGAAGTGTGACTGAGTGAGGTGCACATCCAAAGTAATCATTTGATATATCTAGTGTATATGTATCTTTTTGATCTCTTGCAGGACGTCCAGCATATTATATTTGTTGGAGTCTTATATCATTATTTGCTGCTTGTTTATTATTCATGGTATTATTCATGCATTTAACTGTTGTATTTACCAAGGGTGATCTTATTGCTTGCATATAAACACATATACATATATATATATATATACATATATAAATATATATATCTGTGTATTTGAATGTTGTGCATTTGGCATCTGAGAAAGCCTTTCTGTTAGAGAGCATTGTGTAAAATAAAACCCTAAGCCTTATTCTAAAAAGAGTCTTTGCATTTTGTAAAATGTAATCATTTTCTAAAGGTGTTAGTTGTGTTTCATGTCTCCTGCTTCACCGTGGGTTTCCACTGTGTGGGAGATTCTGTATTATCTGAAAGGAAAATCAACACCCCATGGTTGGCTGTATCCTCCCATCTGCAAGATGGCAGGGACCGAGAGTTGTGCTTCATCTCACCTCCCCCACCTGAGGAATGGAGTTGGCAGAGGTGAGCACACCTCTCTTCCTCACTTGTCTTTCCCACCAGTTCTCCTGCCCAAAGTAGAGGTCAAAACCAGTGGGGACCAGTTGCTGCTGGCAGCAAGTGGCATGGGGAAGCTCACAAAGGCAGCAAGCCCACTGACCTTCGGTCCCTGGCCTGCTCTCTCCCCAACAGCTCCAGTCTACATTCCCTGCCGCTGAGCCCTCCGGCCCCTCCTGCGAGGTGTTCGCGGCCGCTGTAGGCCTGTGTGTCGTTTGTCACTGCCTCCTTGCTCATAACTGCGAGTCACCTGGTAATTTGTATTGTTGTATTCTGGCAGTTGTACTGTACTGTATTTGTGGCATTGTATTTTCACTTTTCTGGCATTGTTGTTGCTAACTGTACTATACTGTATTTATAGCATTGTATTTTTCTTTTTCATCTCTGTGCCCATTCGTCCTTCTCCTGCTCCCACTCCCTCCTGCCCACCCCTCTGTTTCCGCCCGATTCCTGCCTCCCAGCTGATCGTCCCTCCCACCTCCTCTACTTAAAGGCGACCGATGTGCGGTCACGTACCAGAAGCGCGCAGGGGTGCGCCGCTGAGCGCCTAAGGCAAGCCCATCTGCGGCCAGCGCCCAGGGACCCTGGATCTCCGAAAGACACGACTGCCAAACATCCTCACCAATTACCACCCATGGACAGTTCTCCTGCAGACACTGCTGACGATCCTTCACCACCAACAGCGCCCCTTCGACCACCTACGTCTCACCGGAAGCCGGCACCACCAAAGCCCTGACATGCATCCTCCTCAATGTACGCTCCCTACACAGATATGCTGAGAGATCTGGGACCTGATCAACACCCTCTCGCCCAACGTCGCCTTCTTCACTGAAACCTAGACAAACACCACCTCCGGCCCTGACAACAGTACACAATATCCACTGGCAGTACACTTCAATAACATGCATAACCCTAATGATCTAAATAAGCTTGGAATGCATGGTTTAGAGAGTGTTGACATGGGGCCAAGAGGTGGGGATAAAATATCATGCTTACGTAAGACAGAAAGCTTATGGATTATCAGGTTAAGTGCTGTAGAACATGGTATTAACATTGCAAAAGATCTTCATGAATTTCTGTAATTGGCACATATTCATAATGATAAGCATGCAATTGAGAGCCTATAATGGTTAAATGCAGATGTATAAATTTAAAAAAAGGACTGTCTTGCATTTAGTGATATGGGCAAGAACATACAACATACTGTAACTTAATGTGATTTTAATTGTACAAATGAAATATTGATAAGAATTGGACTTATACACAAAGGTGAATATGACACTGCTTGTAAAGATTTTCTCTCAATTTCCATAATAGGGACAATAATGTTCTCCTACTTAAATTGTATTAGTGGATATGGGATCCTAGGGACCCGCATGTTATGTTGGTGGAACAGATGTAGAATTGAATACATCTAGACTCAGTAGGTCTTATCATGGGCGGCATATACATTTTTTATATTAATACATATAATGTAGCTTAGAGATACTTCATTCTTACCTCAATAAGGGACATGACTGGTGATACGTCTATGACAATTTAGATAGTACACGGAAGTTAAATAATCTAATAGTTGATAATTACGGATTTCTACTGGGTTTATATGATTCATCGAAATTTTGTTCAACTTTTCGAAGTAATCTGATAATAGGTGAAAATCAGGGAGTAAATGACATTCATACCTCAGGCACAGTCATCAATAACACATGTACAAATGGCGCCTGTCTTTCCCAGCGTATAGACGGGAAGTGAGTGAGTATACACTTCAAGTCCGCTTTCTCTGTCAAATAATGGCGTTCCCGACTGTAAAAAAACCACTGGGAAACGCGTGGGTCGACAGATACAAGAAAATAATCGTCGAGGACAGACCATGGGCAACAGTTTATAAAATATAAGGTGAGATTTGCACATATTACTGGCATTACGAGTTCACCGAAGGGTGACTCAATATTGCGTCTCCACTCTCGGTGTGAGTCAGCGCTGTAACTTTAAACGATAGATATCACTTGCATGCTGAAACTCCATCCGCTTTACACGGATGAAACTTGGGGATAACTAGCATAAATTCGGCTAATGCGGGCATATATATTTTTTGTCTCCCTTTACCTATGCCGGAACAATGATGGTCGTTTCCTTAATGTCGGTCGGCAGACTTTGGGATCTATCAGAATCCTATTAAACACGATGCTATTATGATGAGGCTCGGTTAACAAGCCTGAATGGATTTCACCTATTGACATTACAACAATTGCTTTGCTGGTAAGGCTCCTTTTAAACTTATTAAGGAATAGGGCAATACTATGAGTATGTGGCAAAATATGAAGATTCGTTTTTTATGGCAATTAATATAATGTTTGAAAACAGTTTTTTAATCAAAATCATGTCTCTTTATATAAAAGAGGAATTATCATGCTGTAACTTCATTGTGGATAGAATCGTAGAGCTTACTAATAGATGGCACAACAAAGTGGATTCATGTGGGTAAATAAAATTGGCCACTATCGCAGTGGTTCATGGCTTAAAATGCAGAACACCTCTAGTGACATATAGGCCGGTATTAAATGGAAATAGAGACATATTAATGGATAGAGAGACTGAATGTACTTATAAATATTATTGGTTCACACCTACAAACATGGTATTACCATTCTTACAGAAAACGATTCGAAGCTTGATCAGTCACTATCGACCTACGAGTGTGTCCCATTGTTTGCGCACAATTGGATTATTATTTATCGTCAAGGGACACAGTGTCTATGAAAAATTCCACTACTTCCAGGTCTTTGAGTCATTATACTAAGGTGAGATATATCACAAGATCAGGTGCATGTGGATTGCACTAGGTGATGGATATGGTGTATATATTTGGACGCAGTTCACAATGTATTAACAATGAACCACTGTATAGACATAGATTATGCCTTTCGAAATGCACTAGGCTCTCTCCTTTTTTTAAAAAAAACTATCCTTTTATTTATATTCTTTCCACCAACATAAACAGACTGTCTCTGGGAGACACGGTCCACAAGGGTGTATTGTGTTTATATATAAAAAAAATGTTGTCTTATGAGTAACAACTTGGTTGATCATTTCCTATCACAAGGGATTTTTGCATGCCAATAGATGGTTAAACGTTTTAATATGATTGAAATTGATACAGTGTCTGATGGACATGTACAAATATCTTCCTTGCAGCCTTGAGAAAGCCCTGTGGGCGAAAGGCGCGTCGGCTGTTACGTTGATTCTTGTGAACTTGTGGAAATTAAAAAACAGACCTCAAGACAGAAGATCTGACTGGATTATTTGATTCTTTTTTGTCTCATTCTATTGAGATATTTATGGACTTACTGGATACAGGGCGTTGAGAAACTGCTGACTTGTTTGAAGTAGTACCTATGCGCCCTCCAGTGTGGAAATAATGATATTGGTGTGCTTAGGTATTCTGTATTTTCATCTCCGAAAGACACTACTGCCAAACATCCTCACCAATTACCACCCATGGACAGTTCTCCTGCAGACACTGCTGACTATCCTTCACCACCAACAGCGCCCCTTCGACCACCTAAGTCTCACCGGAAGCCGGCACCACCAAAGCCCTGACATGCATCCTCCTCAATGTACGCTCCCTACACAGACATGCCATAGAGATCTGGGACCTGATCAACACCCTCTCGCCCAACGTCGCCTTCTTCACCGAAACCTAGACCAACACCACCTCCGGCCCTGACATCGCCACCGCCATCCCCGACGGATACAAGTTCCAGAGAAAGGACCTCCCTCACCGCCCAGGAGGAGGCCTCGCCATCACACACAAGACCTTCATCCGCCAGCACAAGCGACCGCCACTCCAACACATAACACCTCCACGTCCAGATCCAGAACAGCCCCAGGACCACACTACTCGGCACCCTCGCCTACATACTCCCCTGGACCTCACACCCAGTACGCAACCACAATTGCCGACTTCGTCGCACCCCAAGCCATCACCTCTAAGGACTACATCCTAGTCGGAGGCCTGAACTTCCACCTCACCAATCACAGCTACCCCGACTCCATCACCCTCCTTGACAACCTCTCCAACCTCAGACTGAAGCAGCTCGTCATAACCCCCACTCTCAGAGCAGGACATACCCTCGACCCCATATTGGCAGGAGGGACAAACATCCACTTCAGCCACACCACGCAGCCCCTCTGGAAGGACCACCACTGAGTACACTTCACCTTCAACACCACAACCGCACCCAAACCCGCCCGCCGCAAAGGAACTGGAGCAATATCACAGAGGAACACCCCAACACCACCCTTCTCCTAGACCCCCCTACGCCATGACCGACACCAACTCCACAGCCAATGAACTCCACCGCTGGCTCTCCAGCTGCACCGATAAGCTTGCACCCCTTCACCACCCCGTCAAAAAAACACCCCCTGAAGGCTGCCTGGTTCACCACAGAACTCCAAAAAGCCAGGCGCTCCTGCAGACGCCTCGAGAAAACCTGGCGGAACCGGAAAACCAAAGAAGACCTGAACAACTACCGGAGCACCCAGAGGTAATACCACCAACATATAAGAGTCACCAAGAGAACCTTCATCAAGAACAAAATCCACACCAATGCAACCAACGCTGAAGAACTTTGCAACATCGTACAGCAACGGACGTCACACCGTCCCAGGAACTCTGCAACAAGCTCAGCCCCTACTTCCATCTGAAAGTCAAGGCCCTCTACGACAACTTGAGCGAACAGCCTACGGACTCCATTCCCCTCCCCTCCACCGATAACGATAACGAGCCAACCGTCACAAATTGGCATCTGGCCACCGTTAAACAGACAACAGCGATCATGAAAAACACCCACTAAGGAGCCCCAAAGGATCCCTGGCCACCGCTGAACCTACCACAGTGCCGCGGCCATTGCACCCGAAATAGGAAGGACCATCAACGCCTCCTTCAAATCCGGCTTCTTCCCAGATGACTGGAAGAAGGCGGAGGTCAAACCCCTCCTCAAGAAACCCACAGCCGACCAGACGGACCTGAAAAACTACCGGCCCATCTCGCTCCTCCCCTTCACAGCCAAAGTCATGGAGAGACTGGTAAACGCTCAACTGACCGTCTTCATCAAAGAGAACTCCATTCTAGACTCCTCCCAGTCCGGATTCCGCAGCAACCACAGCACTTAGACGGCCCTCCTGGCCGCCACTGATGACATCCGCATGCTACTTGACCAGGGCCATATCGCGGCCCTCATCCTACTAGACCTCTCCGCAGCACTCTCACAACCAGACCTTACAACCCTGTGGCTATGAGGAACTGCCCTCAACTGGGTCTAATCCTTTCTCTCCAGCAAAACCCAGAGGATCAGACTCCCTCCCTTCCTCTCAGAGCCCACAGAGATGATCTGCGGAGTACCCCAAGGATCATCATTTAGCCCCACGCTATTCAACATCTACGTGGCCTCCTCTCTGTCATTGTCAGACAGCATGGGCTCAGCATAACATACGCCAATGATACCCAGCTCAACCTTCCCTCATGTAGAACCCCAAGGCACCAGACTCTGCTTCCAGGAAGGAATGAAGGACGTCGCAGCCTGGATGAAAAATAGCTACCTGAAGCTCAAATCGGACAAGACTGAGGTCCTCATCCTTAGACCCTCCACCTCCGCCTGTGACAATACCTGGTGACCCTCCTTCCTCGGGAGCCCACCCACCCTGACAGACCACGCACGGAGCCTCGGCATCATCCTCAACTCCTTTCTCACCATGACCCACCAGATCAACTCCGTCACATCCACCAGTTTCAACTGCCTCCACATCCTCCGCCAGACCTTCAAATGGATACCCCGCCAAATACCAAAAGACTGTCACCCACGCACTCATAACTAGCAGACTGGACTAAGGCAAACTCCTCTACACCAGAATCGACAGAACTCTCCTACACAAGCTCCAAACCATCCAGAACTCTGCAGCCAGACTTATCCTCAGGACTGCACGGCACAAACACATGACCCAACACCTACGAGACCTCAACTGGCTCCCCGTTGAGAAGAGAGTAACCTTCAAACTACTCACCCATGCCAACAAATCCCTCCACAACATCAGACCCAAATAACTCAACGAGAAAGTCTCCTTCCACGTACCCAAAAGGAACCTCTGCTCCACCGACCTCGCCCTGGCAGAGACCCCCCCCCCCCCCGCATTCTCAAAAACAGAGCAGGCGGAAGAGCCTTCTGCTATGTCGCAGCTTAGACCTGGAATGAGTTCCCAGTTAACATCAGATGCTGCTATACCTTGGACACCTTCAGGAAGAACCTCAAGACCCGGCTTTGACAAAACCGGGGCGGCGCCCCCCTCCCCCCAGCACCTTGAGACCCTCACAGGTGAGTAACACACTTTATAAACCCCTGATTGATTGATTGAAGCGACCCCTTGGGGGACCCTGCCCATCCTGGGGGAGGAGGCTTGGCACCTCGTCCCAAGACGTGCATTGTTTCAGGCCTCCCCGAAAGCAGCAGGCTCTCAACTCAGGGGTCCAAAAACCTGTCTGGTGGTGGCAGCTGAAAACCACTCAGCCTGGACACTAAAGGTAGGTCGTTTTTCAGGGGGCATCTCTAAGATGCTATCAGTGTGCATTTGTCATTAAATCCCACACTGGCATCAGTGTGGGATTATTGTGCTGAAAAGTTTGACACCAAACTTCTCAGTTTTCAGTGTGCCATTATGGGGCTGTGGAGATCGTAATGACAGAATCCCAGCACCATATACTCTTAATGGCAGCACTGCGCTTACAATGTCTAAGAATGGACTTCGACACTGTAGTGGTACAGGGCTCATACACCTGTACCCTCACCACTGGTATAGTGCACCCAGCTAGAGGGGGGACTGTATGTCAGGGCAGTTGGTTGTAGGCAGGGCACACAGGGATGTGTGCCATGTGAACTCTTCACTTTTTTCGGCACCAAAAAACGCGGCCTACAAAGGCCGTGTGTGAGTATAATAGTACAGGTCCTCTAAAGGTGGCACAATAAGTGCTGCAGCCCTTAGAGGTCTTCCCTGGTCACAGTGCCCTGGGTACCTGTAGTAACATTTACCAGGGCCTGACCTGTGGCCAGAGATGCCAATTGGGTTTTGTTTTCAATGCAGTTTTAGGGAAATAACATAGGCCCTGGGTACCTGATTGGCAGGAGCCCAAGGCACACGCAGTCAAAGCACGTCAGCTGTTCAGCAAAGAGTGGAGGTAACCATGCAGAAAGAGGGCACTTTCTCACACAAGGGAGATTTTCTAGACGTCAATGGAGAAGGTGAATGAGACAAATCTGTTTGTCGTTGTCTTTTTGATAGCAATGGAGTCTTTGTAAATGTGAATCGATTCAGTTTTCTCTGATCGATGTGCTTTGTGCAGCAACATCCCATCCATAGGCAACCAATGTCTTTGGTCTCTAGTGCGCGTCTACCACTGCCAGCAAAGGTCCTCGATAAATATTTGAATCAAGAACTTACTAGGTTTATCAAAGAAAATAATATCCTTGACCCCTTTCAGTACGGCTTTCGTGGCGGCCATAGTATGGAGCTTGCATGAATCACGGCCACAGAGCAAATTAGGCGGACAGTGGACAAAGGAGACATGGCTGCACTGATCCTTCTTGATCTATCGGCAGCGTTCAATATGATGTAGCATGGTCTCCTTTTACGCCGCCTTCAAGAAATAGGCATTGCTGGCACCGACCTACAATTGCTCAAATCCTTCCTCTCTAGCTGTGAATTATTTATATAAATGGATGGTGCAAGATCGCAGAGCTTTACTCTTCCCTGCGGGGTTCCACAGGGCTCCTCCCTCAGCCCAACCCTTTTTAACCTGTATGTAGCTCCCCTTCAGTTTCTCTATGGTGTCATAACCCGATGACACGCTGATTATAGTGTCCATCTCAGAGGACCATTGAAGCACCATCCACAACCTTTATGCCTGTATGAGACAGGTGAGTAAGTGGATGGCTGAAATCTGCCTCAAACTGAACTCCAATAAAGCGGGGGGTTTTCGGTTTGGCAGGGATGTTTCCCATTGGTCCTCCGACAGGTGGCCCAGTAAACTTGGCCCTTTGCCCATGCCAGTTGGCAAGGCCAGGAACCTGAGAGTTCTCATCGACACAAATCACTTTTTTTCTAATCATGCGAATTCAATCACATCATCCATATGGTTCATCTTAAAAATCCAAGGAAAAATCCTCTGTTTTATACCGTCTGACCTTCAGAAAACAGTAGTCTCAGCTCTAGTGTTGTCTAGGCTGGACTACTGCAATGGCCTCCGGACTGATTTAAACAAAACCCTTCTTACCAAACTGCAGGTCTTGCAGAATTCCGCTGCTTGCCTGCTTTTCAAACTTCCAAAATATGCGTCCGCAACGGTGGCCATAAATTCACTCCACTGGCGCCCGGTGGACAAAAGAATCAAGTTTAAGGCCCTTTGCATTGCCTTCAGAGCGCTGCACAAGCAAGGTCCCGCTTATTTTATCGACCACTTCTGTTGGTACACTCCCTCAAGAATGCTGCGGTCGGCATCCCTCCGGCTGGTCGAAGTACCCAAGGCGCGTGTGGCCAACTGGGGAGGGAAAAGCTTTTTTTACAACACCACCAGACTGTGGAATCAATTGCCACCTCCACTGAAAAACTGTCCGACCCAATATCTTTCAGGAAAAGCCTAAAGACCTGGCTATTTCAGTCCCCTAATATGTAATCATTTTTTTTTCTCTCTTTGATGACTCATGGCCAGATGGAGACAAGGAGGTCAGCACCTAGACGCCTTCAGGTATTAGTTGCGCTATGCAAATACATAAACAAATAAATACTGCCGCAATGTATTGACCCCACCTTCGATCGTAAACAGATTGGCTCCAATACCCTTGACGCTCTTAACTTTGACATCTATTTTGAGCAACGTTAAGTGGTTATGCCAAAGGTATTTTTTACCACTCTGCCTTCTGTCCTTTGAGAGTCCTTTTCAGGAGCCATCTTACTTCCAGAAGGTGCATGGGGCGAAGCTTCAATCCTTTTCTTTTTTTACTCCCCTCATGCCCTGGACAATCTTCCCGATTCTTATACCCTCCCGGTCTTTGTTTGTAATTTTAGGGATTTCTAGGCAAGTGTCACATTATGTACCAAGATGTGAAGGCTGTGAAGCATGCTACACAGAGACCTTGGGTGGGTCTGCGACTGCCTTTTTTTCTTCCACATGAGGGCATTTCTTAAATAGAGAAGGCATTCTGACTAGAAAGTGATTGCAGATTATAGAGAAAAAACATCACTTTTCTTATGTTGGTTTAAAAAATGCTGAGTGACCGTGAAAAGACTTTAGAGATGAATACAATTTGTAAAACAAAATAAATAAAGGATTTAAACTTCAAGTGCTCTTATTCACGGAAGCGCATGTAATCCTAAGGGACGGAATACCCTTTCTCAGGTTTTCGATTTAGGCCTATAAGCCTGCATTTTAGCTACCTTTTTTGTAACTAAATTGCTGCAATGCAGACTTGCAATTAGTTATTTCCAATCTGACACTCGGGTAGAAATGTCACCTTTAATGGGCTCCTAAGGGTGCTGCTCATCATATTGGAACCAGCAACAAGTGGCAAGGGACAATATATCTATGATAAAAGTGCTCCAGGGTTCTCTAGGATGCTGTGGGTGATCTTTTCCGTTAGCGCCAAGAAGCCTATGTGAGGTAGCTGTGCGCTCTAGAAATGTATTGTAGTGTATTCTTACATGCCGAACAGTATTTTTCAAGCATTTAAGACTTTAATGGATAGTCCTGTGTCTAACATTAAGTAGCCTATACTTCCTTCAAATATAGGCAGATAAAAAAACAGGATTGTTTGAGTGAGTCTGTGTCCCTCATCATAAGTATATTATTTGAACATTGTTTTTGCTTGTTAATTAAAATCTGCCATTTGACAATTAAGTCATCTATCAACAAACATTGTCAAGGCAATTAAAGTTCAAATAAGTATCCACTAAAGTGTTGACTAAGAGGAAAGACCCCTTAAATTTCAGAGTGATATGGTCTGTCCATAGCAGGGATCTTAACGTATTCTCAAGCAGTCTGTCTTTATGTTTCAAAGAGGACGCATCGTATATAAATCTGCTAATACTCACTGTTCAGAGAAGGTGACATTGTTGCAACCTTCCCCGAGTCAACCCACTCCTTCCATACTGCTGTCTCTTCGTCTGATTGGAAATCCTACTCAAAATCAAAGGACCTTCATCTAGACAATGCTGGAGCTCTACATCTACTATACAACAGACCTAAGCATGTACATTAACCTCATCACAAGGTTGACTGTATGGTTTTTTGAAGGAGCTTTTGTTTTAATAGGTGCCATGAATGTCTACTTGAAGCCCCTCAAAATGGGTCTCATGCGAGCACATGTTTTATATAGATGGATTTAACACATCCTTGCATGGGTTTACTGACAACCCTGAACTCCAAATATTCGGATCTCTGAACCAGCAATGGTTATGTTTTCAAACAAGTCAAGAAATGAACCACAAACTTGGTAGTGACACACAAGAGATTAACCAAGTTACAGAAAGACATTTAAATCTTCTATTTGGGTTTCTAAAGTGTAATCATGTAGGTTTTTGTATCACATACGCACCTGTGAAAATAAACATGGATGGGAATAGAACATGTATTCCTGCACTATGAAGGTCAAACATAATGCCAAAGTAAATGGCAATGCTTCCGAACACAGAGAACGCATTTACGAATGTCCAGTAAGATGTATCCAAGCCAATCTGTTGATAAAGGAATATGATGGTAAGAAGAAAGTTAGCCAGTTAATATCTTTTATGAATATATCTGAATTCAAATCATTTTACAGTACAATCATTAAAAATGACAAACCTGAAAACCTAGAAATTGAAATGTTTTGGTGTAGTGAATCTTTCAGTCGTGGTTCCCACATTACTCATATCGTAACACAGTCAGAGGCGCTCCAAACCAGTTACACGATATACCGGTGGTTCTTGCACCCCATGGAATTTATGTGTGAGCCTTAAAAATTTGAACATTTTCAGAAGTGCAGTGTGCACCCGACAAAGCATATCAGCACTAGACTTTTCAACCACATTCATACTGGATGTTAAGTAGGACATAAACAGGAAAGGAAATTAAGTTTTTCACATTTCAAAATTTGAGTTGCATCACTTATGTGTTGGAGGTCTAACCTTAACATTAGTTTAACATTTTGTGTGATATATTGCACAGTGAATCATGGCACTCAACATTTTAAATACAGTCTTAATAAAAACCTAAAATACTAGATCTAAAAATATTTAAAAGCAACTAACTATACTTTGATGGCTGATAACAGGCCACAGTCTCCACTCAAAAGGTGCATTTGCTGGTACCCGCCGTATTCACACACAGACTATCTGAGGTCAATATATTGCCCAGAGGGCTTTCCGGCAATTCCCAGGGTGTACTTAAGCTCCACATGGGCTCGGAGTGTCCGCCTTTTCGATGGCATATCTTGCCCTGGCATCTTCGGAAACCGGCGTATAGAGCACTTTTGTAACGATCCATTACAGAATATTTCTCCCCTAATACAGAGGTGGTGTCCTGCAAAACAATATAATGGGAGGCTATTAAAGCAACCCTCTGGGGACGAGGGGTGATCAGTTTTTGCGTGGAAGAATGTAGGCATTGAATCCTCACATTCACAAACTTGAGGTGCAAATGCATACATTTAAAGAATGTGGCAGTGAGCGGGAGGGTGAGTTGGTACAGTGGCAACTAGGCCTGATCCAACAGCAATATCACCAACTGCTACCAAACAATGCTAAACAAGCATGGCAGGCTTCACAGAGCCACATATATTAATGGAGGGTCAAATTAAGTAAGATGCTGCATCGACTTTGCCAGGCCGCATATGTGGCCATCCCTTGGTACCAGTGATACAGAATGCATTGGGTGGGGGCTGATGTTGGACTGTGGCACAAAGTTTTGATGAGTACTTCAGGGAGTGGTACACCCAACAAGATGTGGTAGAAATAGACTATCTAATCAATTTCATTCAGGCTAGCCCTACCAGATCTCTACCTGATGCTGCCATAGCTGGATGAGTTGATCACTGAGGAGGAATTAATTGGTGGCTCTGGTAAAGCAGCAGCCTGGAAAGGCCAAGGGGCCCAATGACTTCCCGGGTGAGTTTATTAAAACATATATTCCACAACTAGGGAAACATTTGTTGGGGTGATGCATACTGCGCTTGATGAGTAACGGTTTCCACCAGATAGAGGTCATGCTGAAATTGATAGGTTACTTAAGCCAGGTCATCCGCCATACGTACACTCATCATACCGCAAGGTTTCTCTTCTGAATATTGAAGTAAAACCTTTAGCTAAGACTTTGGCCAATAGGCTAATAAAACATATGCCTAACCTGGTCCACTCTGATCAGGCCAGCTTTGTGCCTGACCGGGCTACATGTCACAATATTAGATGCATCCACAACGCTCTGGCCGACTGATTAGGGCAGCCAGCCGGAATACTTCTCGCCAACATAGACAAGGCCTTTGACTCCGTTAGCTGGAGCTACCTCTTCGAGTTACTTAAGCGCATCAATCTAGGAGTAAGGTTACTTTCATACGTCAGGCTATTATATATTGACCTCGCTGCTTCAGTCCAGGTGGCGGGCGTGGTTTCTGCTCCCTTTCAGATATGTTGGGGTACCAGACAGGGAGGTCTCCCTTTCTGTTTGCACTGGCCATGGATACCTTGGCTAATTGGGTCAGAATTGATGTCCAGGTCCAGGGATGTGAATGTCTGTAGGGCTGTCTGGCAGGATAGCCTTGTATGGGGACTGTTGTATTCTTCCTTATGGACCCGGTGACCTCGGGCCCCTTATTTTACAAATTATGCAGGTTTTTGATGACACCTCCGGTCTATATATGGACGCAGGTAAGTCTGTGTTATTCCACATAGGTGTGGCTGCTGGAGACATGGAGCGGGCATCAGGCTTGGCACTAGCTAATTATGGGTTTAAGTATTTGGAGATATTAGTCTCTCCGGCCCAGATGGGTTTGTGGACCCAAAATATGGCCCCATTACTGTAGCGTGTGAAGGAGGAGGTGAAGGCCTGGTCACCGCTGCCACTGTCCTAGTAAGGTAGACTGGCTATTTTCAAAATGGTATCCTTGCATCTTATGGTATACCAACTTTATGGTTAAATGTTTTTATTCACATTTTTAAAAACTGAAAACATTCCAACAATGTTGGCGGTGAGATGCAGAAGAATGTGTCATACATACATTTGGGCATGTTGCTCGCAGATAATATTGGACATTCGTGTTAATGTCAAGGCAAGGAGAACATTGCAGTGTAGAGGACACCACCTTTTATATGAAACCAAATACGAACCACCCCCCCCGGACCCGTCCGATATCCCTTGGCCCCTGACTGTCCAGATCTTGTCTCACCATAGAGACAGCTTCCCTCACACAGTTAAAGAAGGTTGCAGCTCTGACCCCAGGTCAGAGAGTCGCAACACCCTCAGGTATTTGGGCTGAGTGATTTCATTGAATTCTGCTAGAAGCAGTTTTAAAAATTGACTCCATACTTTCTGGAATGTGGCAGCCGAGCCACTCAGTGTGGCAGAAATGTTTTACATCCCAATGATGTGCCGTATTCGATGGAGCAAACCCACATACGTAGGAGGAATATTTGTCCCCCAATGCATCAAGATATTCGGTAAAGCTGCACCCAGTGCTAACCCCATCTGTCGCCCTCTCATACTCTTCAAGGAAATGTAATGGGGCTGGGAAGGTCCAGGACCACATACACCGGGAGTTTTGGGATTTCAGTATTGAAGAGCAGGGCCGGATTGGTGAGTCCGGCACCGGGCAATCCCCCGGTAGGCTGGAAGGGGTGGGAGCTGGTTTTCAAAAAGGGGGCCGGTTTTGTGGCTGGGGGCCGATTTTCAGTCCGACCGTCACAGCCTGTGACAGTCGGACTGAAAATCGGCCCCCAGGCACAACAACACTACAGCGTCACTCACAGTAGTTAGTTCAGGGAGAAGAAGAAGTCACCACCGGCACCAGGTCCAGGTGTTGTGTACTCGTAGTCATGATGTCATGCTAGCCACCCGCCAGCAAGCCTGATTGACCTTCGACTGTGCAACCTAACCCTAGACAAAAGTTTCAGGAAGAGGAGGTGCCTGTGCGCGCAGAATTATGCCCCGTCTCCTCCTCTGCGGCGTCTGCGCGCTGTAGGGTGCGGCCCGCATGCGCATTGGGCAATAACTGCGCATGACTGCCTACTGGAGTGACGAGAGGAGCAGAGGTGCGCACGGTACTTGAGCGGCCTTACTTTTATTCTACTGGCTAGCGCCGCCGCGCCTAGCCCGACGACCCCCCTGTGTCTGTCTGCAGTGCCACCATCACAACAGCAGTCAGCAGGCCTGAGGTGAGTCCGTTTTTCTGGCCCGGCCGGTCCCCGAGAGGGCCTGAGCACCTGTGCAGAGCAGAGCCTTCGGTACTTCAAAGGCTTCCGAGTTGTCCAGAGAGAGAATAATTATCTGTACGTCTCACCACTCGAGTCACGACACCCTGCAGGCAGCAGGCATGTCGGAGGCTTTTGTGGGGCGGGCCACATTTCTCCCTTGGCCTGCGTCATGTGATTCCAGTAACCTGTCTCTTGAAGTATGTGACTGTGTGTGTCTCCGCCCTCTTGCTAGTGCTAGGAGGCACCCTCATGGGATGTGTCTGATTTTCACAAGTCCTACTACCGCCCTGATAGGTGAGATGTAAGCTGTGCCTGCCCGCTGATACTTATTTGTCACCACAGTCTATTCGAGCCCAGGTTCTGCACATCCAATAGCAAAGCTTTTCATCAGGAACTGTACCCACTGGTGTATCACTCAGCTGCTGTGTATTCAATGGCACAGCCTCTCCTCTGCCCCCAAGCTGGCTCCCTTCCGAGGTAGATTAAAGGATTACTGTCCGGTCCGTCCGTAGTCGTAACACAGCATCTTCTTGTTCGATATTTGCACAGGCACCAGTTGTAAATCTGGCGTGAAGTCGGAGTAGAGGGGTGCACATATTACTGCTCCACTGTTTTTTCTGCAGTGTTATTGATCGACATTCAACATTTGCAGAATGAAAAGCTAAACTAGCTCTTCCTTCATTCGAACCAGTGGCTCAAATGTTAGTGCACGTCTCAGTCGCAAATGCTTAACCTTCCGAGCTATCCTGCTTGTTTGGCAAAAATATTTTATTTGAAAGCCCTCGTCTTCTGTTTTCTTTCCCCTCTTCCACCTATAGCTCCCATATCATTGCATGACTGACTGCCATGGTTTGGACTGGACATGCTCATCCTGGTTCTCGTTCGCCAGCAGCCTGGCACCCACGGCAAAGGGTTACCTCTATTGTTCAAAGTACCAGACTGCTCATGGGCAAGAGGTGTTGGGGTGCTGAGGCACGCCCTGTGTGTGGGTCTTGAGGTGCATTTAGTGGGGGAGCCACTAGGGATTTATGGAGCACAGCTGGAATGGGCAGTAATCTGGCACATTACACCTAGCACTCACTTCACGCCCACCTTCATCCTAGCACTGCCTGCCTACCTACCTATTCCTGTTATCAGTCTAGAGAGGTTGCCTTACCTCACTGACACACCAGTCCTTCATTAACACACCCTATGTTAATAGCAGCCCTCTTTCCACCCCTATTTTTCGCTTATAACAGTTTAGTCACTCGGCTCCTGGTCCTTATTGCTCAAATTCTCCAATCATTGTACACATCAGGCGTCCACATAGCTTACCCAGTCCTATTTTATGACATTATTTGCCTTGTGAAATGCGTACATTTGCTTTTCAAAGTACATGCATGACTGGACGTTGGGAATAAAAAGTAAATGAGGAGTGATGAAAAACTGGAGGCCTCTGAGTTTCTGACAAAACCCCCAGACCTTCTCGGTTATCATAAATAAACTTGACATGTGAATGACTTTCAGATCTTTTAAGATCTCTAGTTTTGTGGGTGTGAAGCTCTGTTTTCTTATTACTGCCTGTGATTTGCAGTGCTGTTTAATCAATTATAGAACCAGAACTACACTTCCCAGAATGCCTGACAGGATGAGCTAATCACGCTTGGAACTGGAAAACGTGGGAGCTCTGCAATTTCAAAGCCCCGCTGTTCTTTCAGATGCGACAGACACCGTACTGTCCTCCTGAGTTTACAGAAAAAAAGCGCCAGTTATGGGACTAACTCTATACCAGGCTCAACTTGGAGGAATTCACATTATTGACTAATCTAACTGACTCCACCCAGAGCCTTCTGGTATTTCAACTGCACGGGCCTGCGACTTACTTTTTCAAGTCCCTGCCAGCCTTTTCAAAGTCCAGCCTCTACCACAACAAGCCTGACAGTCAGAGGAACTAGCCTAGCTGACTTCATTGTTATCCCACTGGGTAATATAGATCAGCATTTAGCGGGTCCCTTTAGAGTTGAAGCATTTAAGTAGTGAGTCCGCCTTTCATCTGTATGAAGTCAACTGACTGAGTTCGGAAATATTAACTCCATTTGTTGAAATGTGTTACAATGATGCCATATTATGTCACCTAGGATTCCAATAGAACATAGTTATCACCAGTGGAGTATCATGGCACTTAAACTCTCTGGATGTGGTAATTGTGTTTCAGAATCGGTTTCTTCAATGGTTTTGCTTGAACAGTGTTTTTCTGTGTTGTTAACCGGAGACAATTTTGTTTATATTCTATTTGGACCAGCATCAAAATGTGTGCAAATTTATTTGACCCGTGTTTTTTCTTCTTAGTGCAACTTCCTAGATTTTCTGTAATACTGCCTTATGGTGTTTGTTGATTTATCAGAGATTATTTTGCATCCACAGTCACTGTCTATCACGACCATTTTTAAAAGTCCTCTAGAACTGAAATGTCATTAACTGCCCATGTTCTGTCTCAACTGGCAGTCCCAGCTATGGAAGTGCAGTGTAATCCAGCTCCTACTTCCCCTCTCAAAACAACTGGAACGGAAATGTATTTAACGGCTTGCAATACTTGGCCTGTATCTATGTCTAATCTACCAGTACTGAGATGCAACTAAACTGCAAGTAACCTGCCAGAACGGCCCATGTTCTCTGGTCACACTCACCCCCTCTCTCTCCCTTTCTCCCTCTCCCTCTCTTGCTTCCTCCCTCTCTCTCTCTCCCTCCCTCCCTCTCCCTCTATTCCTCGCTCTCACTCCCTCACACGCTCTTTTATCCCTCTCAATCTCTCTATTCCTATCCCCCTCTCAGTCTCTCTCCCCTCTCTCTCCCTTCCTCTATCCCCCCTCTCTCCCTCTATCCCCATATCTGTCAGTTCCTCTCTCACTCTCTATCCCTTTCTCTCTATCCTTTTCTCTCTCTCTATCCCCCTATTTTCTATCCCTGCATTTCTCTCCCCCCTCTCCCCCCTCCCTCCCCTCTCTATCTCTATTCTCTCCTGTCTCTCTCTCCCTCCCACTCTTTCTCTCGCGCCCTCTCTCACTTTCTTGCTCCCTCCCCCTCTCTCTCACTTTCTTGCTCCCTCCCTCTCTCTCCATTTCTCTATCCCTCTCTCTCGGTCCCTCACGCGCTGTCTAGTTATCCCTCACACTATCTATACCTATCCCTCTCTCACTCTCTCCCCATCTCTCTCCCTCCCTCTATCCCCCCCTCTCCCTCTCTATCCCCATATCTCTCTTGGTTCCTCTCTCACTCCCAATCCCTTTCTCTATCCCTTTCTCTCTCTATCCCTCTTTCTATCCCTCCCTCTTTTCGATCCCTGTATTTCTCACCCCCTCTCTCTCCCTCTCCTCCCTTTCCCCCCTCTCTCTATCTCTATTGTAGGAGAGCAGGGTCTGCTTCCTATGGTCACCCCCACTTTTTGTTCCACTGGTTTTCGACTTTAGTGTGTCTGTGGGCCTGCTAATCAGACCCACAGCCCAGCTGTGCTCTCTCTAAATTGATTTTTTTGTCAAAAAGAGGGAGGAGAGGTGATCATTTGATCAATGGACACTAATTACCACTCAGGTTGGTGGAAGGTCCAGTCACAGCGTGTGCCCGTATCTGAGAATACAATCTACTCGAGCTCGGCGGAGAAGGGTAGGTCAAGAAGCCAGGACACAAGAGATTGGAGTTTTAACCAAGGGACTCATCCTTGATGTCTAATCCCGCCGACCCCTCTGGTGGCTGTTAGTTCTTAACCTAGAGGCATAGGACAAACCCCACAGAGGTAATACACACACCACTTCACACATGACACCAGCATGTTGTTATTCACCTTTTTATAGGTCCTGATGAATCGCGGGTAACTTTTACCCATTGCGAGAAACATGTCGACCATCTTCACCCCTAGCCCCATCTAGGGTCACCTGACTTTACTCGTTGACACCTAGTGAGCTAGCCCCCTGTTTTTAATTGCAGCCAGGGGACCCCCAGAATAAAGTTAATTCCGGTACCCTTAGCTACATTTTAACATCCCTTTTCACTACCACACACCATCCTGCCCACACACCCACACCTCACCATAAGGCTGTTGGAAAAAAGATCTCCGCCAAAGAGCCCCTCTTTGAGGTGAGCCCGTCGGGGATTGCACCGCCTCCCCGACGAGGAGCAACCGCCGATGATGAAGCATGACACCCTTCTGGGTGTGTGAGGCAAATCCATCCAACAAAATGGATGCCCCAGGGTGTTACTCTTACACCTTTGGTCACGCCAGTTAGTTTTTCCCTTAGGAACAGTCCGGCAACTCCTTTTTGTTGTACTCTCTAAATTGATACCATGTACTTTAGGTACATGCCACATTGGATATTGGGTCACTCTAGTGAGTCCCTGTACAGTGTACCCTAGGTACCCAGGGCATAGGTGCACCTAAGGCCTACCAGGGGCTGCAGCATGTATTATGCCACCCCTGGCTGGCCTTCCTAAATTGACACAACTGGCTGATCACTCAGCTGGGGCAAGGTGGTGTAATCACCCTTTGCTTAGATATAGTATACCTATATCTAACTTATATATAGACACATAGTAACCTGTAAGTCACTCCTATGGCAGGCCTTAACAATCTTGGAGGCAGAGTGCTTGATTTTGTGTGAGAGGGTGCCTCTATGATATCGCCATACCATATACTCTTAAGTGCATTATAATCCTCACGGTTATTGCTAACTTTCATTTCTGTCTCCCAAATTTTCTTGGGGGGAGAAGTTCAACTACCCAAACTCCCCCTAGCAGTGGTTGCTCACTGCGCTTGCTCGCTACCCACCGTGTGGGGGCTGGTATCACTTTGATCTCTCCGATTCACTACTTGTGTCTATTTTTGGTGCTCTCTGAAAGAATGTCCTACGGGTGCATATGACTGGGTGGGTAACCTGATGTTCTTTAAGGTCATCATCTACTATTTTCTGTGCTTTGAAAGTTGATACAATTTGAATATGTAATCAAAAATGTGCTGTAAATTTCACCATTTTGGTCTGACGTTTTCCAAAATTTTCTTGAGGGGGAGAACCCCCCCAATCTCCCCTAGTGGCGGTAGGGCTCGCTCGCTGCGCGCCGGACGGGGGCTGGTCTGGAAAAATTTGTTCCCAGTCCGGCCCTGTTGAAGAGTGCATCTAACTTTAGAACCACCCCTGCGCTATCCCTCAATCGTCATTATGACAGGTCAATGCAGTTCTGAGTCATTTTTTGGAGCATCAAATATAGGTCTCCAGACTGGTTTTCAGTCCACATACTGTGGGGGCATTGCGGCTGCAGATGTTCAATCCTACTATGCAGCCTCTCACCTACAGATTGATTGGTGGTGAGGATCTAGTCAAAGCCACAGAATGATGGGTGATACCTCTGTGCTCGCATTTATATACTGGGGGAGGGACATGACAGCGCCCCTCCCCTCCACCCTCCTCCCTGGCTATTAAGTGATTAACATATGGAGAAGAACCCTCCGTAGGATGGAATGGTGGGGGAGACTTAGGCAAGAGACACTGCTATGGCAGGGCATTTACCTCTGTCAGGAGGCCCAGTTGAGGGGATTTAAAAAATGCGACGCCGTAGGCATTTCCACGCTAGGTGAGATCATGCAAAGCACAGTGTTTAAATCGTTTCAGGAAATGCAAATCCAATACCAGCTGCATGTAGCCAGTTTTATAAATACTTACAGCCGTAGCATGTCATATCTCCTTACCTGCGAGACCTCAAGGACTTGCCAGAGTTTAGCCCGTTAGAGGACAATTATTATTGGGGGATCTCGATAACCACAAGATTAGTCAGATTTATCAATCCCTGGTTACAAATAGCTTGAATACACTGCCAGCCCTTAGGGCGCCATGGAGAGAGAACATTGAAAATATAGATGAGGATGACTGGGCTGAAGCCTTAGAAGCCCCTCAGGAGGCAGCAGTGTCTTACTAGCTCCGTCTTTTCCAGTGGAAATACCCACACAGAGTTTATCATACTAGGAGTGGTCTGTGGCATATAGAACTTATTGGTTCCCCGGTCTGTCTTCGTTGTGAGGCAGAGGAGGTACCTTCCTTCATACGGTTTGGAGCTGTGTGACATGGTCAGGCTTCTGGCGAGCGGGGACGTTCTCTCTTAGGGAGGTTCTTGCATGGGATATTCCACTAGACCCCAAATGAATTCTACTACACAGCACAGAAAGTATAGGGGGAAACTGCTACAAAAGACACCGGTTATTTTTACGGCCTTACACTTGCAAAGAGATCGCTAAGCTGTGGAAAGCGATCACACTACCATCAGTGAGGGCATAGAAGAGAGGGATTTATCACTGTATGGGCTGGAAGGTGGAAATGTTCCAGGGTAGGGGCTGCCCACAAAAACATCGGAAGATATGGCTACGTTTGGTGGATTACAGGGGTATAGTCTTGGCCCCTGTTCACAATATACACTCTCAACTAGATGTTGAAATAAGATAATGTGGCTGTATATCACAGGAGACTGAGATGGGGAATGGTGTAACATCTCCTCAGGGGAATCATTAATGAATTGATGGGGGGGAGGGGGTTTGGGTAGAAATGCACAGGTTCATGTGTTCTAACTGTTCACAGGATTTTCCATAATGTTTTGTATAAGTAAGCAGGCCAATAAGGCCCAGATTTGAGGCAAACCCCCAAAAAATAAGTTAGGAAAAAAGAACAGAATTTTTAGTTAAGGCACAATGCTTATGCATACTATTAACAGCGGATTGATGGATTATAATATAATCACTGAGTTCTTTCCTAAGGTACTAAAAGCATTGCAATTTCACACGCACATAATCTAGTAAAGAGGGGTTCAACACATCCTTTTCTGAGCTGCATATAAAATTTCACTAACGCGGACGGTCTCACAGATCTATATAGTCCCTAAGCTAAGCATGCAGACGTTGGGAGAGCAGGGTGTACTTTGTGCCCTTGCACATGACCTGCAAAAGGAACTCGAGTGAAGCCGCTAATTATATGTAAACAAACATTCATCAACCCTCATTTTATTAGTCAATATGATACTAATTTTGAAAATAACAGGTATTCAAGATTACTAATACTTGCCTGTAGATTTACAATGATAATAAGAGCAGTGGCTGTTGTAACGGCAAAAGACTGGTAATCGGAGGGTGCCTCGCCATCCTGTCCCATGGTTTGCAGGAATGCTCCATATGGTATGAAGAAGATTATCAGTGAAGAGACAATCCCATGGAACAGACTTACGAAGAATTTCTTGTAATTAAACAGCAGATCCTTTTGCCCAGGGATGTAAAGCCGCGGGAAAAGAAGGCTTAGTTTGTCACTCACATCCTTGGAGAAGAAAAAGCATTTCAATTAAAGGCCTGCATGTAAAAGAAGATTTGTACAGCACACAATATAACTAATTTTGGTCTCGAGCTCCGGCCTAAGTTGACAATTATTTGTAAAATGCTAAACTTCCAAGGCATCATAGGATATTTAGAAGCCTTAAGGTATGAGAAGCATAATGAAAAATGCAGGACAGCGTAAAATCAATTTATAATTAACTTAATGACAGGCTTCAAAATTAAACTCCAATATGAATCCAAAAAATATATAGCAATGTAACTGTTATATTTATAAAATTCATGTTCACGCCCAAGGAGTCCTCTCGGTACTATTGACGGATAACAGCTAACCACATGCTGTCCAACTAAAAGACTTGTGTGTATGTGTCGCTTTCTGAATACGTTTATCACTTGAAATATATGAATCAGACCAACTAAAAGTATGTGCTCCTGGAGATGTGATGTATGTCAGCATTCTCTTTGTGTATGTCTGATTTGGATAAACTGAGGCATAGTGTTAAAAAACAAAATCACCTTTGCAAGTGATAGGCTTATGCCTGTGATGATCCTCAAATGCCAAGTAACCTACCTTCAGTAATGTTCGTTCTGGTGGATAATCAATGTAACCACAGACTCCTTAATTTTAAATATCCCCAGGCGTCAGATGGAATCTAGAAGTTCTCAGTATAGCCCCTGTGCATCAGTAGGCTGCATCCTGTGATTCCTCATCGACTAAGCTTCACCCCAGAAGTGACGACTGAAGTCACATTACCAGCGCAGTTGTTTTTCTGGACATCTTCCATACCCTCTTATGTAGAGCCCCAAACCAATCATTTGTGCCAGTGAGCAGTTCTCCATTGTAAGAACTGTTGAGATGGAGGTGTTTCCACAGAATAGGAAGGTGTGTATCCACCAGAAGAAGTGTTACAGAAGGTAAGTAGCTTGATTTTGATACTTCTACCGCAGACCCTTCACCTTGAAAATAGATACCAAAGCAGTACCTCACCCAATAGTTGGTCTGTAGAATGACAGACCAAAATGTCCTGCAAATGTGAAAAGGCAGAAAGGGCTGATTAAAAAGCCCCCAACAGTGCCTACTGCAATTCCTTGCTACACCAAAGACAGAACAAACCGGTACATATCACTAGTGCTACACCAAACCACAAACTTGGCCAAACTTGGCCAAGCGTCCAGTGTAAACCAGTTTTGTAGAATGCCTAGCCGCCATGATAACTTCAACTACTTTGTGAGTCCATTTGCAGGACCTTGCCCTGCTGCTGAAATAGATGATCCTCCAGAAGAGACAGCTTGAGCAGAGGACAAATGCTCACGCCCACAAGTTCCAAGTACTACACTCTCCTGGCCTAAGCTGGAGCCACCAGTGTAGCTTGGGCCCATTCATTCTTGATCATCTTCTTCCTACTAGTGGAAGACAGCCTGCACCACTTCCAGGTGTAGATACTATTCGTGATCTGCCAGACGTCACCAGCTAAGTTTGTCTGCACGGGTTGTAGGAAGTGGACGCCTAATAATATGGAGCAAAAAGAGGTACACTGTGTAACGAGTCAAGGCAAACCCCAAAGGAATTAAAGAGGCACAAATGACACCCCAAATGCTCTTTTGTGTTAAGAGTACGCGAGCAGTTAAGCATATCAGAGGGTGGTGCTAATCATTTACTGCACACACAAAGGCAGTAAGTGAGATCACACTCAAAGAAATCCGACATCAATTTATAAAAATAACACGTACTTTTATATGAATTTAGATACCAAGATCATAGGAAACAGGCAAGTACTTTTAGAGTTACGAATTTTAACCGTTCAAAAAAAAAATAAAAAAAAAGGACAGTGCAATTTTTGAAGTGGTAATGGTATCTATCCTATGCTGGAAAGACATACTGCATACATGTACTTCACTGCAACGTACGTGACCAATCTCCTGGACTAAAGGCACGTATGGGGAAAGGTCCAAGGAAACATCAACAAGTCACCTCAGGTGATACTGGGGCAGCAAAGTGCAGAAGTGCTTTTCAGCGTCGGGTGACCCAATGTTTTCCTGTGTGGAAAAAACATGTACTACTTACCAGCACTGCACAGCGACATAAGGGACCAATCTCCTGAACTTAAGGTGAGTATGGGGCAAGATCCAAGGCCACATCAACAGGTCTCCTCTGGAGGCTCTGGGGCGTCAAATGCAGAGGTGTCTTAAGGTGTTGGGTGCATCCTTCACTTTAATGGGAACAGTCCAGTCACAAAGAGGCTGCAAGCTGGGACTGGAAGACCAGTCAGTCTAAAACAAGAAGGGGGCTCAGGTCTCATGATGCTCGGGGATGTGGGAACACCTTTGGTCCACTTCTCCTCAGGCCAGGGTGACTGGGTGCAGAGGTGTTCTGAGGCGTCAAGTTTGTCACCTGAGACACTCGTTGTAGAGAGGGGTCAGCACTAAGAGGCGGCATCGGTGAGTCCAGTGTGGGCAGATCCAACGAGGGCAAGGTGTCTGGAAGGTCAGAAGAACATGCTGGCACCGTTGGCCCTCTTCAACCCGGGCAAGGGGGCACGTGTGCAGTGGTGCTTTCCGGTGTCCGGTTTGCAGAGGTCCGGATTCCTCGCCGTTCTTTTGGAGTGCCCCCAGTATGCAGGGAAGCAGTTCTGCTACTCTACAGGAGTTCCTGGGTCTTTGTTGAAGGCAGGCAGTCCGCCAAGTCTTATATAGGCACAGTATCTGTAGGACTAGACTATTTTAGCGCAATCTGGAGAAAAGAGCAGATAGGCGGGCAGGGCTGGTGCCAAGTCAGTTGCTTCTCCACATTCCTTGCTTCGAGGCTCTTCAGTGTTCTTAGGTGGCAGGAATCGGATTCCCTGGTCCCAGGGGCTTCCCTAAATACTAGATTTAGGGGAGGTAGGGGAGTGTAGGGTAGTAGTCAATGGGCTACTTACCCCTGAGGTCACTACACCGCCTATATGAACACTTCCTGTGAGAAATGGGCATCACCCTAACCCAGAGTTCATAATTCTGCCATCACCAAGAAGGCAGACTTTTAAATGTCATGCCCATATTAGGTAGCCCACCTAAGGAGTGGAACTAGCCTGAGGATGGACACTGCTCTCTGACTACTAATTTTCCTGTCTGTCCTGGTGCCAAATGGGCCCTGGTCAGGGCGGTTTGCATCCCTCACCTCTGAGGGAAGCCAGATTTGCACACCAATGGCAGTGGGCTTTTGAAGCTCCCTGCCTCCGAATGCTAATTTACCAGTCTTCCTGGAGGAGGTGTAAATACATACCTCCCTCCCGAGCAGCCATTAATCGGGACCTCCCGAGAGCGTTAACTGTCACCTGTTGGGGTCAGTAATTCATATGTGGTGGCAGAGAACTGGACCAGTCAGCCAGCACACTAGAGAGCTCGAAGGTTTTAGGGGGTACTTTAAAGATACCACCACGTACCTGTACTAATAAATCCATCACTGCAATCAGTGTTGGTTTATTAATACTAGGTGTTTGATACCATCTGTTTCAGTGGAACCAGTATGTAGCTGGGGAACTTGTTTTGATCAGTTTCCAGTGCATACCTTAAGATGGCTTTCCTGCTCACTTGCAATATCCAGCAACAGAACTAGACATCACAGTGGCATGTCTGCTCATACATATACCCTCACATAAAATATAATTCACCCTTCCTTAGGGCTGAAAGTCCTGCTGTAGGGGTGACTTACATATATTAAATGCAGTGACTTTGGCATGACAAACAGAAGTGTGTCATGTTCTGTTTTCACTCATGGTTTGTACAATGTCACAAAGCCTGCAATGACAGTCTGTGTCGAATTTGTGTGTGGGTTCCTTAGGGTGGCATGAGATATGCTGCAGCCCTTTGGGATCCTCATTGGCAATCATGCTGTAAGAAAGTGGCTCTGGACCAAAGTAAGGTACAGTGTGCACAGAGTCCACAGTCTCCAGAGGTTTGGCTGAGGCTAAATTTAGATATCACCTTACTCTCTAAAGTGGTAGCTTGGTCGAGCAGTAAGGCAGTATCAGAGGACAGTGTAAAGCATTTGTTGTACACACTCGGTCAGCAAATGGTCTCACACACTCAAAAACTGAACTCTAGGCCATTTGTTTTGTATCAAAGATATAGTTGTTTTATTTTAGAACCAACAAGGTATCAAAATATACGTTCTCAGGATGAGTTACTTTGGTTAAATAATTTTCAAATAGGCAATAGACTTTTTGATTACAATAGTTACAGTTGTTGCAATAGGCAACACAATTTTAAACACAATGCAACATTGAGCTCAATGGGAATTTCTAGCTAAATGCAATTAGTTACTTTGTAGATTGCTTGTCTAACCTCAGGACTGGATCCTAGATTCAGTCCTAGGACACATCCTGTAAACAGCTAAGTAAAAGCGTTTTGGTTACAGTAGTGATTTTTAAGGAATATTATTGTATTTTAAAAGTTGACAAACTTTTCCAGGTGAAATTACCAATGTTATCCTATTGAAGGAAATTAAATTTGCAGGTAAAGTAGGTTTGCGTTACTTTTGTAATCCAGTGCTGGGCTCCTAGGTTCAGCACTGGGACATCTATTAAAAGCAGGCAAGTAATTACGTTTTTATCGTTGGCACGATTTTTAAAGAATATTTGTAAGTTTAAAAAATCGACACTTAGAAACTTTTTCAGCAAAAAGCAGGCAATGATATCCTATGAAAGGAAATTCAAGTTACTGGCAAGTACGATTAAAATAACTTTTCAGGGTCAGTGCTGGGCTAACAGATGCAGCACTGGGTTATCTCCTGATAACAGGTGATAACAGGTGAGTAAATCTGAATTAATTGTTCGGCTGATTTTAGATGAATAAAGTTTTTAAAGTTTTTAAAGTTTCAAAACTCCACACTTAGAAGAATCTTCAAGTGAAACCAGTCCATGTTACCCTATGGAAGAAAAGTGAGTTATCGGCTTTTGGGTAAGTACTCGACTGGCAGTTAAGGTTATGGGCATAGACTCAGGGGTCTCCCAGGGTCAGGTAGGTACAGTTGGTACACCCTCAGCGGCACAGGGGCAGCCGGGTGCAGAGGTAGTTAGGCCCAATGTTATCCAATGATAGGCAGGGGGCCTTCAGTTGGTGGCTGCTGGCAAGCAGGCCCTGCAACTGTCG